>NW_023270377.1:84521867-84549694 GCF_011800145.1 Mirounga leonina | reverse complement strand
GAATAGAATAGAATAGAATAGAATAGAATAGAATAGAATAGAATAGAATAGAATAGAATAAGAAAGGAAAGGAAGGAGGGAAGGAGGAAAGTAGGAAGGAAGGAGATCCCACAGATGCCTTGGGTTGTTTTCTGTCCAGAAAGGGGCAATAATATATAAGTGAAGGTTTTTCTCCTACCTACCACCAGTTTAATTCCTGTGTTGGGACTAAATCTTAACTATAGTGTGAAATCCAATGCTACCTATTACACTTCTATGATTAAACTAGATTCAAATTTGTTGATGATTGACTATGACTGAATTTATGAATAGTTTGTTGAAATTAAACTATTGAAGATTGCTTGGTTTAGAACATAGAAATTTGTCTTCTCTATGAGGAAAGGATATTTGGCATTGATTTACTATTACCTTCCTTCCCACATTTAATTTTTTTGCTTTTACCCTCTCAGTTCTTTTATGAGCAAATATAAAACATGCCCTTTTATTTTCAGGTCTCGATGTTGATGGAATATACCGAGTTAGTGGCAATCTGGCAACAATACAGAAGTTAAGATTTATTGTCAACCAAGGTAAGTGATTTCTTCACTTCATTTTTTTCAGTAGTTTCATCTCTAGCAATACAGACTCTGTGCTGTATGTATTATGAATCTATAATGATGAAAGTTTTGAAGGGAACAAGAGAAAGTTGAAGAAATGAAACAATTATCACCAGAGAAGTAAGAGATAGCCAGTTTACTTGGAGATTAATAGACTAGAGAGAGGAACAAACTAACAGTTTATGTGAAATAAATAATTAGTGGAATATGACAAACTGAAAATGAAAAAAGAATAATAAGAGGGTAAAAGAAAGAAAAATAGCCTAGCTTTGAAAAGTGTTACTGGCATATAGTAGACACTGAATGCATGTGGATAAATAATTGAATAAATGAATGATTGAAACATAAAGGTCAAAATCACAGATGTTAGAAAAATATGTAATAGGTAAGAGAATTAAAAATTAGGAAATACATATATCATCAGAGAATTACAAATTAAAACAATAATGCGAGGGGCGCCTGGGTGGCCCAGTCATTAAGCGTCTGCCTTAGGCTCAGGTCATGATCCCATGGTCCTGGGATCGAGCCCTGCATCAGGCTCCCTGCTCCATGGGAAGCCTGCTTCTCCCTCTCCCACTCCCCCTGCTTGTGTTCCCTCTCTCACTGTGTCTCTCTCTGTCAAATAAATAAATAAAATCTTATAAAAACAAACAAACAAATAAAAAACAATAATGCGATACTACTAAACACCTGTTCGGATGGCCAAAAACTAAGCCACTGGCAGCCACAAATGCTGACAAGGATGTGGAGCAACAAGGAATTCCCATCCACTGCTGGTTGAAATGCAGAATGGTACTGGAACTTTCAAAGAGTTTGGTAGGTTCTTAGGAAAACATATTTATACCATACTATCCAGCAATTGCTCCTTGATTGTGTTCACACAAAAACCTGTGCACAAATATTTCCAGCCACTTTATTCATAATTGATAAAGCTTGAAAGCAGCCAAGATGTCTATCAATAGGTAAATGGGTAAAAAAAACTGTGGCCCATACATATAATGGAATATTATTCAGTGATAAAAAGAAATGAGCTCTCAAGTTACCAAAAGACTTGGAGGACCCTTAAATGTATATTGCTAAGTGAAAGAAGCCAGCTTGAAAAGGCTTTGTACTGTATCATTCCAAAACTATGACGTTCTGGAAAAGGGAAAACTATGGAGACAGTAAAAGATCAGTGGTAGCAAAGGATCTGGGGGGAGATGGGGATGAATCAATAAGCACAGGGGATTTTTAGGGCCATGTAACTATTCTGTTTGATATTATAATGGATAAATGTCAGTATACATTTGTCAAATCTATGTAATACACAACACTAAGAGTGAACTTTAATGTAAACTATAGACTTTAGTTAATAACAATGTATCAATATTGGTTCATCAATTGTAACAAATGTACCACACTAATAAAAAATGTTAAAAATAGGGGAATTGTGTGTTGGCGTAGGGGGTTGAAGGGGTATATGGGAACTCTATATTTTCCATTCAGTTTTTCTGTAAATCTGAAACTTTTCTTTAAAAAACTATGAATTTTAAAAAATAAAAATAAAAAATAGGAAATATTCTAGAAAACAAGCAGACTAAAACATCTTAAGTTGGTTAAGGATAGAATACTGGTTGAAATATCTGTCTCTGCAACAATCTCTGTACATCTTAAAAGGTAGGACTGGAATCATCTTTGTCTCTTACCCCATTAACCAACAGTAGCCCTAGGGTGTGCATAAACAGAGGTTTTAATTAATATTTGTTGAATAATGTGTGTGTGTTGCAAATAGGAAAAATATTAATACTGAGAAGCATTAAATCCTCCAACAGTTTAATTTGGGTTGAACTACCCTTTTAAGTGTTGACTGCAATACTTCTAGCCAGTGGACACATGATTTTTATTTCTGAGAATCTTTATAACTGAGAATCTCCTCAGCTCTTTTTGCTCACTATATGAACCTTTATGTTTCACAATTACTCTTCCTTCCAAGGCAAAAACAGAAACAAAAACAAACAAAATAATTACAAAAAAGTAAAAAATAAAGCAACCCCCTTCCCCCCAGAACTTAGCTTTACTTCATCTATTCCTATTGGCCCCACTGGACTGAACCAGAATGCCCCCTCTGTGAGTAAAAACTGGATAAAATAGGCCCAGCCTCATTTTCGTTCCTGCTTATAACCAGCTAAAATCATTCTTTTAATATATTTCATACTGAAGCCATATCCTGATTGGGATTCTAGACAGCTGGGCAACACATTTCTTCTACAAAGAAGAAATCTCAAAACAGAAGCCATGCTAGAAACAAACACTAGTTGCATTTCCTGCCTTTAAAAAAAATTATGCTCAGCAGTTTGAAAAGGCAAAAAAAAAAAATCTGCAATGAAAATATGAAATCTGTCCATCTCATCTTTTGCAATCCAGACTTCAGCGTCCTCTGAGGCTGTGTAACTGCTCATGTTTCCACAAGAGTTGACAATGTAAAGCTGGACAGAGGCCTGAGTTGGTATCTGGTAGCACAGAATTGTCAGTAAACTGTCTCACTGGTTTATAGCACTGTCACAATGCAGCATGCTCAACACAAATTATGCTACATTAGGACCTTTGATACTGGCGATTTCATCCAAGTTGTGTTGTGGAGTTTTTTGAATTAGATGATAAAAGAATGCATATACCGGCCTGTCTCAAATTTTGCTGATCAGATTATCCTTTGAATGAACTCTCTGGAGTGGACCCATAACTTTGGTGCTGACACCATACCTTCCCCTCCATCTGCACACTGGTCTCTAACAGCAGAGATGACTTAGAAGAGAAGCAGTGCTGGGTACAAAGAGGCTGACTGTGTACATTGTAGCCTCCCCTTTGTGCATGTGCGTGTGTGAGTGTGTGTGTGTGTGCGCGTGTGCGCGCGTGCATGCAATGAAATAAAATGGCAATGAGTGATAGAGAATTCCACAAAAAGCATAAAGCGACATGTGAATGCAATACATTCTTCTTTGTTTTCAAAGATGGAACATACATGATTTGGGCATATTCCCTTTGTATTAACACCTTTTGTCTCCTCCATGTTCACATTCCACAAGGTTTCCTTTTTGGAAGGTTCTAAATATACATTTTAAAAATGAACAAGTCCTACCCACCATTAGGCTAGACAAATGAAAACTGATTTGGGGGATTTTCAAGAACAGTTCAATTGCAATTTATGTATTTCACTAACTTTCTTGAATGCTATAATCATCAGCAATTCTAAATACACCAGTTGAATGATTCAATTTGTTTTGGTTTTCTGTTTGACTCACTAAATCAGTAGGAATTGGATACCCTCATTATACTTCCAGATCAGATGGCATACAAGTTAAATTCAAAGTGATCACTTTTGAAAAGCATGTTCTAATTATAACTAGTAATGATGATAATAATCATAATAATTATTGTTATAAAAGTAGCTAACATATTTTCATAACTTACTATGTGCCAGACACTGTACTAAGTGCTTCACTTATCTCATTTAATTTAGTGCTTTCTACCATCCCATAGAATAGGCACTATTATTGTTCCCATTTTAAAGGTGAGGAAACTGAGGCCCAGAGACATTAAATAATATCCTAGGGTCATAGTTCAAGTCCATGAAAGAGTTAGGACTAGATTCCTGGTGCCTCTGACTCAGAGCCTTTGCTGAAGGCCACTGCTGCCATTCATTAATTGTTGATTACCTTCTTACAAAAGTGAGTATCAGTCTTTTCATGCTACACGCACTTGTTAGTCACTTTCTGTTTACACCTGCTTTCCAGTGCTTGTAAATGACAAGTACTGCCATAGGAGTTTGGCTAAACTAGGTCAAGAAAGAAAAACGTGGAGGAAAATGCCAAACATCACAGTTGGGAAGAATCCTGGCATTGCCATTCTCTGTAGGGCTTTATGTATCTGTGTTTGGACCGAGAAACTTCTTTAATACAATATTCTGTTGCAGCCGTCAGCAGTCATTGAGAACTCTTGATTTACTGGGCCATCAGTGCATGAATAAGCAGTGCTTTGCCTTGTTTACTGTATTTGGTGACAGCTTTCAGTGACATTTTGCTGATGCAACACTTCCACTCTATGAGGGCATCCCCCAAAGAAAACTGGTCCATGACCCTTAGATGTCAACCTGTCAACAGCCTGTGACACTGTGTTGATTCTTCAGAATGATCTGTGACCTGATGGTTTTCTTGCTTGGGGGTACTTTTGCAAAGGACCGACTTCGGCATTGAGGATGCTGCATAACTGTCTTGAGAACTTTCAACAGTGGGTCTTGGAAATCCCATTAGGTTGAGTTCCCCTCCTCCTGACATCAACATTCTGGTTTCAGCTGCCCATCTAGGCTTATTGCCCAAACCCCAAATTCAGTTCAGACTCTCTTTCGGTACCGCTTCGATGTTCTCTTTCACCCTTTAAAAAAGGGACAAGAAAGACTGGCATCCTTTTTGGAAAATATTGACTATGAAGCTTCGCAAGCCCATGAGCCAATGGGAGAACTATGAAGCACTGGGGGAAGAACCGAGTGGGAATTTTCCAGACTGGTGTTTCTTAGTACACAGTAACAAATATTCCCTCTAACCATTTCTCTGAACTGGAGGAAGTTACTTCCCACCAGGATTTTAAACATGTTTTCCATATATAGGAAAAAAATTTACAGGAAGAATCTTAGGGACACCCTCCTTCACTTTTTCACACCCAGAGGAACAAAATATATAAATGCTATAAATCTACGTGGCCAAGAATCTTAATTGGGTGTGTGGGTGTGTGGGTGTGTGTATGTGTGTGTGCATATGATTGTGTGTGTGTGTTGTTTTAAATGGGAAAGGTTTTTTTTTTCCCATTAATTTACAGTCTTGCACTTTGCATATCTTTATTCACCCAGATTTTATTGGCATAATAATCCAAATTAAACATTGGCTTAAAGAGATGAATTTGCTTATTTTGAACATGCTAAGAATAAGCTCCATTGAAAACAAACTATTAGAGAAACAATTTCGTGTTACCAACTACATCTAAACTACTTTTATATAGATTTGTACCACAATGCCAAGCAAAGCATTAACTTTAGAGCTACGCCCATGCTTTTCATATTATTTGCAGCATCAAAAATCGAATAAAAGAGGAAAGAGAGGAAGAATGTGAACAATTGGCAGTTCTGTTCTTATAAAATAGCCCTTGTATCAAGTCCATTCACTTTTCTATTAAATGCATTTATATTGCCCTCTTATTATTTTTAAAACAAGGTATTTCCTTAAGCCTACTTCGCTGGGACTGCCAACAACAGCAACAACAAAACAAACTGTTATTTGCTTTATCCCATTCCACAGGGCAGTTTTTTGGTAAGTCGAATCATTGATATTGCATCTCTCTGGCTTCCATGTGATAAGATTATCTTTTAACAATGATTTATTTTTCCCATTAAAGCTGAAAAGATCACTTGATCATAAAAGGGCCAGACTCTAACATTGTTCAGGGCTTTGGAAACTTTTGTAGACCTCATTTTTCAGCTACATTGAGTCAGGGAGCTCAAAGACTATTGATGGCAAAACTTGTATTGCTTTCTAGTTGCTCAAGAAAATGTATTGTCATTTGTAAATAATGCTGAAAGGAAGTCAAACAATAAGCTCTTCCCATTCACACACATTTATATAGTCTTTAGGTTTTACACAATATTCTTTTTTTTTTTTTTTGAAGATGTTATTTTTAGGTACTCTCTACACCCAGTGTGAGGCTCGAACTCACAACCCTGAGATCAAGAGTCACATGCTCTGCTGACCGAACCAGCCAGGAGCCCCAGTTTTTACACAATATTCTAATAACTTTATGAATACTTCTAGTATCTAAAATACACAAATTCTGGCTACTTATTTTAACTTTTTTTTTTTTTAAGATTTTATTTATTTGCGAGAGAGAAAATGAGAGACAGAGAGCATGAGAGGGAGGAGGGTCAGAGAGAGAAGCAGACTCCCTGCTGAGCAAGGAGCCCAATATGGAACTCGATCCCGGGACTCCAGGATCATGACCTGAGCCAAAGGCAGTTGCTTAACCAACTGAGCCACCCAGGCGCCCCTGGCTACTTATTTTAAAGCAAAATTATATCATACATTTAATGTGAGTTATATTTTGTAATTTGTTACATGCCAAGCAATGAGGAGCCTACTTAACGCTGTGATGAAACAAAGGCAGAGACCATCCAGTGGAGAGAGCACTGGGTGGGAAACAATGGAACTGCCTCCTTATCTTGCTTCTGAGCTATTTGTTAGTCTAATGGAAGCAATTTTAACCCCATTGAATCTCAGACTCTTTATTTCCAAAATGGGAATGGAAGGAAAATGTGAGGACTTTAAAAACTCTGTATCAGTCAAGTGATATTTAGTACGAACTTTAAGATGTTAGATTAAGTCAAATCAATACAACTTAGTTTTCTTAATACAACCATGATACTAAATATTAATAATCAAGTATGGTTTTGGCTTCCATGTGATTGAATTTTCTTTGATGATATTAAGATTCCTTTTCTATTTTTTTTTAAGATTTTATTTATTTATTTGACAGAGAGAGAGACAGCAAGAGAGGGAACACAAGCAGGGAGTAGGAGAGGGAGAAGCAGACTCCCCACTGAGCAGGGAGCCCGATGTGGGGCTTGATCCCAAGACCCCGGGATCATGACCTGAGCTGAAGGCAGACGCTTAATGACTGAGCCACCCAGGCACCCCAAGATTCCTTTTCTAAGAAGAAATATCAAGTATGGGGAAGCTGTGGAGACTCCCTGCCATCCAGTGATTTGTTTCACTAGTCAAATTCATAGGATTTGGAGGTTCCTGAACACAAAGGAGATATTTAGTTTTATTTTATCAATAGGCTTTTGGGATTTGCCCGATTCCAAAAGAATAGCCCCATCCATGTTCATGGGAGAGGTTGAGTAAAATCTACTCAAATTTTAGGTCTTAATTCAGTTATGGCTTTTCCGTGTAGATTTGGCCATCGAGTCCAGAAATTAAATCAGTGAGTTATGCAACTGCCAATCCCCAAGGAAACCCCCAAGGATATTTATAAAAATCCATCATCATCATAAATCATCATCATCACCAACAGTATTAAGTAATAAAAATTAAAAAATAGTGGAGAAACACAACAAGCTTACCTCTGCTCGTAACTATGCTTGGTATCGCTGATTGTGGACACTAACTACATTTCAGAACTGTATTAGTTATCCACTGCTACATAACAATATTACCACCAGCTTAGCTATTTAGAGCAACACACATTTATTATCTCCCAGTTTTTGTGGGTCAGAAGTTTGGGCATAGATTAGCTGGATTCCCCATAAAGTTACTATCAAGATGTTGGCTAGGGGTGGTCCTCATCTGGAGGCTCAGCAGGAGATAGGTTGGCTTCCAAGCTCACATGATTATTAGGATTTAGTTCCTTGTGGTTTGTTGGACTCAAGACCTCAACATTACAGGCTGTTGGCCAGAGGCCTTGTGGACCTCTCCATAGGCAGCTTATTTCATGAAAACAGCAAGGGAGAGAGATTAGTATCTAAAGCAGAAGTTATAATCCTAGGTAAGATAACCATAAAGGTTATATCCCATCACCTTTGGTGCCTTTTGATGGTTAGAATCAAGTCATAGTTCCTATCCATACCCCAGGGGAGGGGATTATACAAGGCATAAACACAAGGAGCAGGGGATAATTAGGGATCATGTTAAAGTCTATCTACCCGAAGAATCAAGTTGGGGAGCTTTTAAAAGTAAAGATTTTGGAGGCCAGTCATAAAAATTCTGATGTAGAAAGTCTGGGGTTGGAGCTATATGCATGCATGTCAAAAGAAAAACTCCCTAAGTGAGTCAAGTGCATAGCCAGGTACGGGAACCCCCGCACAATATCCAGCTACTTTTATGCTGGTTATCTAGTGGAGACATGACCTACAAGCCATAAAATATACAAGGTTTGCATTTGCATAAGGCAGAAATAGACTATGAACTCCTTTTTTGATAAAATTTCGAGTGGTGAGAGGTTTTCTCTTTGACTATTGATTGATGTAATCATGCTCACCAATTTTTATGAACTCTGAGTCATAATTTGGAGTACAACTAAAAAATGCCATGGCTACAACGTGTATGTTAGTAGTATGATTAACATTACTCATATTTCTTTTACAACTACAATCTTTTCCCAATGTAGATTCTCGAATAAATTAAAAAGAATTTAGGTAAATTAAGTTACCTAAAGATTTGCTTTAAAAAGCTAGGGAGTAAATAATATTTTAAAATGTAACAGAATGATGCTGATGCTGATGCTAGCTAGCATTTAATTGAGAATCTACTGCATGGCGGGTATGGAAAATTAGACTTAGCTTTCACCCTCATAAAAGTTTGCAAGGTAGATAAACTTTATGATCCACATTATTCATACAAGAAAATTGTGGTTCAGAAAGATTAAGTAACTTTTCTAAGGCTGCAATATTAATATGGTTTGAAGCCAGACAGTGAATCCATTTTAAACCTACTCCAAAGAATATATTGCTGAGTGCTGGATTCAATTTACCATGGGGAAGGGGCGGAGAAACATGTTCTTCTTTTTAACATCAAAGAATCCCAAACCACTTATTCCTATTATAATACTATACTTTCTTGGTGTTCAGTCTGTGGAACCCTTTTATAAGAGAAAACTTCATTTAAAGGACCCTTTTAATAAATAACACCTAACTGCCTGTGAGTTCATCAGGAGGAGTAGGAAGTTTGATTCATCACTGTATCCCCGAGATAGCAAAGTGCCTGAGACTGTGTATGGACTGAATAAAGATATGTTCCTACATAATAAACTGATGAACTTTTAATACAAACCAACTCCATGTCAACATTCATTGATATGTTGTGTTACGTTCCGTTTCTTGGGTATCTCAGTAAAGAAAACTCAAGCTATATTTTACATCATATTTTCTCCCAGACTCTTATAAACGAACATTTCATTTTAGATTGGATAAAAGAATCAAGGGACAGAAATGAAGAGTGAAGAACCCTGTATCCCCATTTTCTGCCTTCATATGACAGTTTGAGGAGATAACGGCTTACTCTTCCTTCACAAAGTATGCTATTAGCAATTAGGCAAGTCAGGAATGAAATTGAGAGCAGTGGTATAACTCGGCTTGCCATCTCGGCTCCCCAAAATGTTGGGAATGGCCAGGTAGACAAAAAATCTGTGTTGGATAATAGCAATGAAACTATTGCTCTTGTTAACCTCATATACTGAATTTTTGAACTTTGAAAGGATGCTTTTGTTTTTGTTTTCACACAGGAAGTCCCTGTTGCTGGTAATTTCATCTTCTGTGACTCACATATATTTATCTAGCGCCTCTTTTCCAAGCTTTCTGTGTAGTTTAGGAGCATTTTCTAACAAAAGTGTGCTATAGAAAAATAAGTATTCTCATCACCTCAAAGCTGCTTCTAAAAAGGAAAAGTAACAGGTGCAAGGCAAAGAAGGATTTTTTTTTTCAGGTTTCCACGCAAACGCTCAAGATAAAGTGTCCAAAATTTACAAATGTGGGGGACTGAAGTAATGCTCAAGTGAAAATCTGAATGACTTAGAGTCAAAGAGGCTTCCAAACGCATTCTCTTGTATGCCCTCATATTCCTGGGCCCCCTGGAAGGAATGGCAGAGATACCTGTAAACTTTCTTCCTTTCTGAGGGTCCCAGCACATCAGGATTAGAGGCGAGCTCCATAAAATACGATTTTAGCTTTTCCATCCTTCATTCATTGGCAGACACTTACAGAGCTCCCATCATGTGCCAGGCAACGTGCAGGATGCTGAAACCACAGCAGCAAATACAACACATGACACTCTCATGGACATAGAGCCTGTATTTCCATGGCTATTCCAGTCCAATAGCCAAAAAGACTGGTGATCTATTTGGTATGAATTGTCAAGGAAATACCAGGATCTGCAGGCTTCACAGATTCTTCTTTTTTCCCAGCTCTCTGATATCACCATGCCCCTCTCTGTCATATCATTATTGTCTATCCACCCTGGTTTCCTTCCTCAGACCCATCAAGTTCATTTCTTTACCAGGACCTTGGCTTTTGCTCTTGTCTACCTGAAATGTGCTTCCTTCAGAACCTGACAAGACGCAAGACTAACACATCTGAAACATGTGCCTCCATCCTACCTACCCAGTCACTTGCCATCCCAGGGTCTTGTTTTCTGCCGAACACGTCCTTTCTGGAACTGCCTTGCTTCTCTGTGTGTGGCTTCAGTGCCATCCTCCCCCCTCTATACCGCAGCCTCTACGTGAGCGAGACTTTACCTGTTTTGGTCACCCAGCTCTTATGGTACCTGGCACATAATCCCCTTAGAATAAATATTTGTTGAATATGAATGGATTTGATAAGTGAATGATTAATGAATAATGTTGGATGACCAGTGATGGTTAGAAGAAAATCTTCAGAATTTGAGAGTCTCTGTGCAACCAATCCAATGAACCATATACTTGTCCCCACCTCCCACCTCCTCCTGAAGTCACAATCTGACTGTCCAGAATGGACCACATAGGAGAGGCTTGGTGAAGAGAGGAAATAGCTCTCAAGCTGGGAGACCTGAGGCAGCCCTAACAGCTTGGCCCTTTAGGCCAAGAAAGACTGTCTGAGTGAGCAGTGGGTGACTCCCAACCCCAAGCGGTACAAAGATCACACTGAGGATGCCACCTGCTTATGTGAATTTCCAGGGTGATCCCTCCCAATGTCATTGCTTGTGGCCAAGGCTCTGCCAGCTCCATATCAGTCTGACAAAGGACACCTTGGGCTCAAATTGCAAGTGACTATCCTAGACTTGCCATGGCTCAAATAAAGTGACACAAACTGCAAAGTATACGAGAAGAATCAGGAAAGGAGCAAAATTAGCTTAAAGATTAAAATACTGCTTTAATCTCCCTAAGGAAAACTTCAGATGAGGATTTAGTTATTCAAAATTATTTGTTGAAAACTTCCTATGAGCCAGGCTCTCTTCTAGGCACTGAGGAGAACCTTGGGGAATCGGGCTGTGGTGGAGTGTTATTTTGGTGTCAAGAGATTTATAATAAGCAAATATATGAGATGTTTACAAGTCATGTCCAGAATCGAAATAGTGATGTAAGAGAGAATAACTGATGAGATTGGATGGTCTGGGAAGGTCTCTTTGAAGAGGAGCCATCTGAGTGGAAACCTGATCTGATAGGAAGGAGAGAGGCCTGCGGAGATGTGGTGGGGAGAGCTGAGTAGGCAGCGGGAAACTGGTCCCAGGGAACGCAGGCTTGTATGAGATCAGGACACAGAAGTCAGAGAGATGGGCAAAGCCTGTCCAGTGAGGCCCTTGTAAATCAAGATAAGAAGTTTTGTCTTTCAATCTAAGTCACTGCAGTGCGGGAGGGGTAGTTAATCAGGAAATGATCTGATATTATTTGTTGTTTTTTTTTTAACCATTCTGACTGCTATGAGAAGAATAAATTTTACAGGGCAAGAGTAGAAGCAGGAGAACAGCTAGGAAGCTTTTACAACAGTTCAATTAAGATATAATAATGATAACGGATTTCTATGAGATAAATTCCATATTCTAATAATCACTTATTATTACATAACTAATATATATTAATATATAATTATCATCATTAATATTTTTATCGTATATGTGTGTCATATATCATTAAATTATGTACATATCATATCTCCTCAACACACTGGACACTACTAAAGAGCAGAGCTCATGTTTTTTAAGTCTATCTGTCCTACTTCACCTCAAAGACTATCTTGCATCTGATAGAATCTCAATACATTTTTATTAATTTATTGATTAGATCCAGGGTTGAGTCATTTCCTTCAAAAAGAAGGTGAGGCATTTTGTACATGCTAGGGATCAGTCTATTTTAAATAAAGACTATTTTACTGTGTATTGCTGAACTCTGTTTCTGAAACAATGGCAAGACATGCATAAAATGTTAAGAGGTACTGGTGATTTTTATTATCTTCTTTTTTCCAAACTGTTTCCTAATTTCCTACAATTAGCACATATATCTTTTAAAAGGAGATTTGTTTTAAAGAATTAGGTGAATCTTCTTTAAAAGAATGGAGCTTACTCCTTAGAACATGCCAAGAGAATGTCAGTACGTCAGTTCCTCAAAGCACTTTCAAATGCTGACCCACTAGGTCTTTATAAGAAGTCTATCCACTTCATAGATAAATAAATGTCCCTGAGTTTAACTGAATTGCTAAAAGTTGCATTTGTTCATTCAGTGTATCTTTCGAGAAGGCACTGTGTCTCATGGTACTCTAGAGACAAACTGGAATGAAAGCCTTGCTATGGAGTTCCAATGTCTGGTCTCCATCTTGGAGGCACTCAGGGTGGGCAGGATATCCAATAGTCTACTCAACATAATATCTGGAAGATTCTAAAGGGCCCACTGGAGTCATTTTGCTTAAGTAGCAGCCTTTCTCTGTGTTACACCATCTCATCTCATATTTTACATTCCTCCAGATTGTTTGTCTTTTTGTGGCCTCCTCATTCCCTGCTACATTTTTCCTTAGTGAGTACCCTGCTGTCCGTTCTTAATAATCTGTTCCTTCTGTGTTATGACAGCCATCAAGGATTCACTTACCTTTCTCTACTCTTTCTCTGAAGTCTGTTGGGATTCACTGTCCCATCAGCGAGAGGGACTGGAATATGTATGCACAGTACTGTTTGACTGGTTTCAACGGAAGGAGCAGCCTATCTGTCTTTTCAAGCAAGAGGCACATCACAGCTCTTGCTAACTGATGAACTCAGCTCCTTAAGACAAATCTCATGATTCCTGGAAAAAATCTCAATAGGGATTAACTTCTTTCCTACCCCCTTGCCCTAGCATTTTGTGCCTGTGGTTAACACTGGTTTTCATCTATTTTGCATCAAATCTCTCTCCCTTTCCCAACCTTTAATGCTGCCGGCAGAGGCACTTCACAGTTACCTCTGAATTCCCCAGCATGCCCATTGTGTGCCAAGCACCTTCTAGGCCTTTTAGGCCCTGTTATTTCAGTCAAGAGAAACTTGTGTCTTGGCATCAGCATTGCATGTTTTAGCCCCAGAGATCTAGCTGACCTACAACGGGACTCAGTCGTCAATCAAAGTGCGCTTCAGGAGCCTCTCAGGTCACCCTGCCCTCAAGCCTGACACCTCAAGAGGTTGTCTTAATAAGCCCAATTTCTCCATACTACTACCCAGAGCCCCATCTCCTCCGTTCCTTCCCCTCCTCTCCCTTCTCCCTTACCCACCACCGAACTTATCATCCCCATCTGCCAAGAGTCTGCTCCCAAGGTGACAGTCTGTTAATCTGAGTGTTCTAGCTCCGGCTCTCTGCTAGTCCTGGGAAGCATAATGTAAGAGACCTCCTATAATTAGAACAATAGTGAGGATATCAAGTTTTCACATCAGGCATTTCAAAAAGTGATCTGACCCAGCTCAGATCACACCAGTTGTCCAACTGTAAAACTAGCCTTGCCTGAAATTTTCTTTTTATGACTCAAGAAAATGTTGTATCTCTTCTACGTTTATTCTTACTTCTGAATTAACGTAGCCCCCCTGAATCCTAAAGCCAAGTGCCTGAGATCACTGCCCTCACTACTCATCTGGTTTCCTAGGAATTCCTCCTAATTAAAAATTTTTAAAAGATACAAAACACAAAAGGCTGTTTAAAGAACCATTAAAACACTTTAAAAGTGAGGTATACTAACTACATAAATTCAGACCTCCAAATCACAAAACTGGGAATTCAAAAGCAGAAAAAAATACTTCCAGATATCTTCATCTGTTCCTTTCTACCACCTTGTGTGTTTACAGAAGAATAATATTCAGGTACTGTTCACTTTGCTAGGATAGGAACAGCAAATGCTAACTACAATGCGGCTTCATGACTCAGAAGTCTGTAACTGGTATTAATGAACTTTTAAAATGCTAATTTTCCTGCTTACCCCAACAGAAAGATGCCTTAAAGCAAAATCTCTCATTTCTTATCTGCTAAAAGCAAGGTGTTTGCATCCCTTACAAAATACAATGGTTGAAATAGGGTTTTTGAACAGTTTAAAGTTTCAAGGACTTCTCTTGTTCACAGTTATTCTTGTAAAGAAAATAAATTTATAAAATCACATGCCTTCATGATCCCTTTGCTAGAAAATGGAAATATCCCCAAATATGTTCCACTGTAGGAAAATCAAAAATAACATGTAAACTACAAATATGTTAGCCAATGGAGAATATTTATTAACTAAATAATTTAATAATAAAGAAAATGCCTACTTGATTAATTGTTGCAGAGTAAAAATTACAATAAAACTGTCTTGATCAGTGCTTTGCAGAAGCACCATTACTGTCTGTGCAGTTGTTTAACAAGGATTTAATTGGAAAGATAAGTGAATGCACATTTAAAAGTATTGTTAATTTGCTTTATAATCACCCCATCCTTCACAGTATTGACAGCACAAGGCACAAACCCCTTTCTGTTTTACAAGTATTATTTTCCATATGTGCACAATAAATTCTGAAGCAGTAATTGGAAATTTTATGGGTTCCAACATACCTAGTATAGGGGGTTTAGAGGTGCACTCTCCCTTTATAAGAGGTAACCCAGTTCTAGTTGTTGGAAGCAAGTGACAAATCTGATTTGCATATTTCCCCCATTCGCTGCAGATCATAATCATATTTTGTCCACTTCTAGAAAAAGTTGCATCTCTTATATTTTATGTCTTATAAAATCAGGATGGAGAGGAGGAAAAAAAAAGTCTGGATTATTCTCAATCTGTGACTGTATTTGTTTTCTTAGAAAATGCATATAAACAGTGGAGGTTCTGGCCCAGGATGGTCTCTACACTATCTGGCTGTACCAAAACACCATTTTCCGAAAATTGTTACACCCAAGCATATAAAAGGATACAAGGAAAGGAGCAAAGGACATCTTCAATGCACCATCTCTCCTTGCGCAGTCACACATGCATGCACACAGATTCTCCCCTCAGCTCACACGCCCCTTAGAGTTTGGAATCATCTGCTCAAAAAGTCAATCAGTGCATAAGTTTCCCAAACAGAATGAGGGCCATGGCTCAGATTTCTGTGAAGTGGGAGCCTTGATGACCAGACTTCCAAAACCCAGAGAGCTTCCTTATTACAGAGAGTCCAAAGCTGCTCTAGAAGCAGAGCATTTGCTTAGTCCTGCACACAGAGAGAGACTGGAAAGACAATGTTCGTGTGCATTATTTATTTGCTAACTCTGAAGGAGCCACCCTCCCCAGGTTTTATTTCAAAAAAGAAAAAGAATGAAAATATGAAGCTCAACTTGAAAATGGATGTGAACTATAATTGAACCTATTTCAAAGGCAAGACTTGTTCCAATTGTCTGTTATCTCTCTGCTGATGAAGGCTGCCCACCTGATTGTGAGGAGAGTTTAGAGTCCCCAGAGTGTCTCATATGAGTAACATTAAAACTCTGAAAAGTTACATGGAACATGCTTAATATCCCCCTCGTCCATGCCCCATCCTTCTAGAATTGGTAGAAATATCTTTAAATTTGGGTAACTGCAGGTATTTTTGTTTTGTTTTGTTTTGTTTTTTCTGTAGACAGCAAACGCTTCAATTATGGAAGTCTAGAAATTCTTCTGAAGAAAATTTTCATTAAAATCTTTTTCAGTACAAACCCCTTTGCCCTCTTGAGAAAACACATTGCCTCATATATTGGCATGGGAAAATTATTTTTATCTTTAATTTGGCTAGGCCTCTAAATCTCTAAACCTCTTGCATTTACATTAGTTTTTTATGCTTATAGAGTAAAATAGATATATATGAGTTTCATATGTCTAGAGATTTGCCAATAAATGCTAATATCCAACCATTAATAACAACTCACTAATCATGTGACAACTTTTTTTATTCCTTCCTACATATATATATATATATATAATGTATAATATATATGAAAAAGAAATAAAAATAATCTTTGGAGTGTGTACCTGTGTGTCCCTGTGTTCTCTCTCTTTCTGTATATATATACATACGTACATAGATATGGATATAGATATGGATATATTAAAATTCTTCCATGCAATTTCACTTTCCCTGTCTATGTATGTACTTGTGTGTTATGAAAATCAGACACAGGCACACATAGATACACACTTCAAGGATGATTTTTACTTCTTTTTCCAATTTCTCCATCAGAGGCATGGATTGTAAAACCATTTGTTTGGGGTGAAAGTGTCTTTGGGACCAAGACCTTTACATGCCCCATTTCAACTAGACAGAGCTGAGACTGGTGCAATAACGAAATGTCCAGCTGTCCTTTAATTAACTGAAATGAGGAAAATGTAATGTTTTGATGAGAGAACCAGGATTCTGTGCGGGATAATGGGAAGACTACATGTTTCCGTGCCTTCCTGCCTCTGACGGAACCATGGGGTGCAGGAAAGAGATGAGGCTTTTTTATGCTCCAGTAGGGGGAGCTTTCTTTTCCCCACTGTACAAACAGCATGGTGCATGTGTTTAAATACGCCATCCTAAAATGCAGACTTTTCATTTTCATTTTGCAAGTGGGAAATTTCACTATGTGATGGGCACATTACTCTTCTTAGCGACACATTTTGTGCAAACTCATTTGGGAAAGAATAGGAAATTTAGAATACTGCCTTCATATTTCTTCTGGAAATGTTAGCCTGAATCCATTATTTCCAAACCTGATGAGGATTACAGTTCATCTGTATTTCACAGCAGCCCATATTGTCTTCTGTTTTGTGAAGTAAATAAGAGATGATACCGTTCTAATAGTGTCTGTATGTTGTTCTCCATATGAATAGTCTTATTCTGGGGGCAAGGGGGGGAAGGAAAAGGAAGCCGGGACTGGAGTACTTGATTTAGCCTTCTCTAGATGGAATGTGTTATTTTGACAAAGAAGTGCCCTGAATTAGTTTATAAATAATCTGAACTGGAGGAGGTAGAACATAAACTCGCTTAGGTCACCGAGTACATCCATATTCAAACGGCAATATAAAAAGCACTGCTCAGTAACACCCAAATCTATATCTCTTATTTAACTATGTTTAAAATACTCATGGACAAACCTGATTTGATGGCAGTGTAGGTGGATGCTTATGTGCTGATGAAGGAAATTCTTCACATACAAAATAATTTCCCACCGTTACTCCACTATGCCTGAAACGCCACAACTAAGGAATCAATTTATCTGGCTAAGGCAGGAGAGGCAAGTCATTTCACCTCTTACACTAAATGTGGTTGATTGTTAATAGCTGGTTAAGTGGTTACGTTAAGATGGAGACTGAAACATTGTCCTAAAAAAGTGAGCGCGAGTTCTGTCATCCGTTAGTGATGTATGGCACAGGCATTATTTTGGGGGAAAGAAAAAGCATATCAGTATGCATGCCACATACTTTCTGCTTCCGGATTATCGTTTCAGATTAATAAAACTTGACTGTTAGAATGTAAGTATCAGGGGCATCTGGGTGGCTCAGTCGGTTAAGCTTCGGCTCTTGGTTTCAGCTCAGGTCGTGGTCTCTTGGTCGTGGATCGAGCCCGCATGGGGCTCGGGGCTCAGTTCGGAGTCTACTTCAGATTCTCCCTCCTGCTCGCTTTCTCTCTCTCTCTCAAATGAACAAAGAAAATCTTTTTAAAAAAAGGATGTAAGTATTATATGAGGTTTCCACATTAAGAAAATACCATGAACACAAATCTGTTTATCAGGAAGAATAGGTTACAACCTAGCATACCTCTAAGGGAATATACATCAAAGAACAAGGAATCTTGAAAGAGTCAGAAGAGAGGAGTATATTCTAAAGAATGACAAACTCAGAAGAAATCTTAGGAAGTATAAGAGGAAAAAAAAAGGCATGGAGTCTAATAATGAGTTAGATTTTTAAAAGCCACATTTTGCTTAACAATTTTATCAAGACTAGCCCTGCTGTATCCACTAGTTAAATTCTTCCCTTGGTGTAAGGTATGACAAATATTTTTGTTGACTCTTGCTAACTATGTGAATCACATATTACTGAGTTGATTCCCGTTGGAATGACAGGAAGCCTAAATAATCTCCTCTAAGAAATGTCCCATCCCAGTTAATGACTTTAGCCGATGACCATAAACACCATCTTTCTGCCCATAAAGGTATGGTCTAACTGTGCGTAGAACTAACTCATTGAGAAAAAAAGCAAATCCCTTGAAATACAGAAAAACTAAAATGCCGTGTCTAACCATAGTCTTCCCACTTTACTTTCACTTAGTTTGGGCTCAGATTGATGAGATTCTTTTTATTAAGACAAATTTCGAAAGAAAAATGGAGGAAATTCACCATCTGCGCCAGATCTTGGTATTTGACTTTAATATGCTGTCAGCCCATTCCTTATATCAGCTAAAACACAGTCTCTTTCATCACAGAATATTGAAAAAATTTGACTTTTTCATTGATGGACATATTTGGTCTTTCGGTATATGAAAATACAGTGGTTGCAAAGCTCAGCACCATCCAGGAAACAAAAGAGTAAATAAAAAGTACAAGTGAATTAGTTAGGACTCTTTTGATTTCAAGAGACTGAAAACCAATCCAAATTGTCTTTAATTTATCTGTTCAAGTACCTGGAAAATTCAGGAAGCAACCATGATTAAATTCCTCTAAATTCTGGGACCTAGATAACCTCATTAGGACCTAGCTTCTCTTGATCTCTCAGTACTGCTCTCCTCCATGTTTAGCTTCATTCTTAGTCTTCACATGGTGTAAAATGACTGCAACATCTCCGGGTCAACATTGTCTTTGCTTCTAATCCATCAGGAATCTCTTTTCCAACAGGCTTGACGATATTGACCCAAATTGAGTCATTACCAATATTCCTGAATCAACCACTGTGGCTGAGGAAATATGATGAGCTGACTGACTGAGATGAAGGTCACACGCTCCATACTTGGAGGTGTAGGTAGAGTCCCATCCAGGGCACATTAACGGAGAGGAGAAGGAAGATGCTCCCCCAAGAAAACTTAGTACACTGTGTCCGGAAATAAGATGCTCTCTCCAATGAATAAATGAACTTTTACAGTTAGGACAATGAATCCCATGCTGTGGAGACTGGTATGTGGAAGAGATGTCAGGCGTCACTCAAGCAGTGCTCTTACTTTCAAACAGTCCTCAAACATGCATCAAACTCTCTAGGTAAATTCATTTCGTAAGTTTTGGGGGCTTTTCTTTTAACATACAATAACTGGTTTGGGAGATGATGTACACAAACTTTGCTGTAACTGAGAGGTTCAGGAAAGGGGTAATTGCTTCCCAATTAAGTTGGTTGGCTTGCTCAGGCACAAGCCTGGGCCCTCACATGTGCTCAGCATTCTATTAATATATAATCTTTGAAATGTTTTAGAAGCTAAACCCACATGCTTTCAAGGTATTTTAAGCTACCAACACTGAAAAGAAAAGAAAAGAAAAACTATCCTTAAAGCCAAGTACATGATGGTATACAAGCATCCATGGACCAAGATATATAAAATTACAACATAGATTATGAAATAGAAGATAGTTAACCTCGGACCAGCAAAGATACATATCGGAAAGGTCAGAATGATGATGTAGAACTATGTACCTGGGTACCAGTTTAAGATGTGATAACAGATGCAGTTTAGCAAAGGGTCTGACACAGTAGTGTTGAGATCTTTGTTGTCTGCAGGGTGCCAGAAATCTTCAGTGATTCTCCAGATACGGAGGAAGGTATTTTTTGGTTGATTTTTTTTGGTCACTGTCAGTGGCATCTGTGCAGAAGAAAATGCCTCCATACAAAAAGAAAAAAAAACTGTTTTTTGTTGTATCAGGAACACATGACAAAGCATTCAAATATAATGCAAATAACTGCAAACCGATGCATCCAGCAGTTTAAAAATTGAATAAATAATTTAGCTTTTACACTTGGGCAACTCTTGCTAAAAAAATACAAATCAGAACCCTTCTGTTTAAATCTATTTTATTTTGTTAATAGATGAGCTAATATGATAGGCATTTAATTGTATAATGTATTATTAGCCATTTTCTTTGGCATACCATTAACTTTAAATAGTATTAATATTTAACATTTCATAATACACACTACAAAGTTCTTATTTTTTCCAGCCGAACAGAAAATGTGCATTGATAGTAAATCTCTTTAAAGTGGGTTTTAAGATGCTCAGTATGCAAAACCTGTTCCATTTATACTGTTTGATCAAAAATACTCAAAATGCCACAGCATAATAAGGCAAATGCTGTAAGATGACAATGATGCCAAAACTGTATTATGATTTTGTATTCAAATACAATGTATTGCATAATTAGGCATAATTATATAATTTGAATATTTAAGAGAGCATTTAAAATGTGATAGGAGGCATCTAAGTACATGGACTTCTCAGGGATGGTTGAATCAGAGGGTATAAAGTTGCAACTAATATTTGTTATTGAATGGCAAACTAATTCAAACACAAGTTTGCTAGAAGAGGACCTGTAGCTGACTCAGATCATAAACACTAACTGTCTGGCAAATCTGAATCTGTTTGAATCTGACCTATATATTTGTTTTTTCCTTGAGAAAATATAGTAGCTAGTTAGTTGAGTTAGGATACAGTACTTCTAGTCTCTGTGTGGGTCAGTCTGATGCTCTGTATTCCATGGATATAGATTATGCCCTTAATTCGGATCAGCATTCTCAGAAATGTATGTTCATGATCATGAGGGAAACTGACCCAGAAAGAATAAATGAAGCGACACAGATCCATCCCCATTTCCAGAAAGACTATTCAAAGGACATGCCCCCACATGAGGTAAATCAGCCAGATTTTTTGTCTAGAGGCCAGTGTTAGAAGGCAACTTTTTAAATAGAGCATGAAGCTTGATTTCTCATTAATATATATTTGGGAGGAGTGAAATTTTAAGTGAGCAAAAATTAAGACTTTGAGCTTTGCCCAGCTGTCCCCACATGGAACTTCTCCCTCCATTACCAGCATTAGAACAACATTTGTTTGTTTTATTAAGTAAGAACATTGGGAGTTCACAAAAAGCTTTTTATTTCCGATCTTGCTTAAATTTTTCAATGATCTGAAAATAGGGCCAACAGACTAAGTTTATGGCATATTCTAAAATTAGAGGAGAAAACGCGTGCGATTTTTTTTTTCTATTTCGTTTTCATTTAGTAGTGACTTAATTGGGGGGCCAAAGATAGATCGGTAAAAGAAATTGTCCCAATTCAGAATACTCAATATGTCAATTCTTTCAGAGATTTGTGCCATTGCAATTAGATAGAAAATGAAAAGACAAAATTTAACTAAAGATTTCCTATATCTGTTAGTACCAAAACCAGATAAATTTCTCCAGAGTTGTTCACTTCCTCCAGAAGCTGACCACATCCAGTTATTTTCAACCTACGCCCAACATGAATCTTATGCTCTTGGGAGCAAATGTTATTGTTACAATCAGAAAATGGTATGTTTATTTCCACCCCCATGACTTGCTGGTGCCAACAGATTCCACGTTCTGGGTCTTTTGTTTTCCTGAGATACCCTGGCTTAGCGCATTTCTCAAAACTCAACCCAAGTTCCAAATTCCTTTGATGAATTCAGTTTATTTCCTTACTCTTCCTTTTACATTTTTATGTGTGTTATAATAATTAATGCCTTAAAATACATTGCTGTAGTTTTTAATTTCTTGTATTACTACATATACATTACTACATAATTCTAATTAATGTATGTATTTGCACTTACGCCATGTCTCCCCAAACAAAGCCATCTACAGATTGGATCACATTTTACTCTATAGTTTCTGCTCTCAAAGTGCCCAGAAAAGTACTTGTGACATAATGGATGCTTTATAATGATGATGATAATGATAACTAATGTTTATTGAATACTTACTATGTGCTAGGTACTTACCCAGATACGCTTAAAAAGAGCCTGTGTTTTCAAGCATAGTTGATCAATGAATTAGCTCCCATGAAAAGCCAAAAATGCAGGAGCCCAGCCACATCTATCTCAATGTACGGTAAATGTTAAACAACCTGGAATTGTCTATAGCTTCACTCTCCAAAGAGCTGTGCTCATGTTGTCAAACCAGCACCTTGCTATGCTTGCTAGAGCATAGCTGTGCATCACTTCACACCTTCTTCTCCCATCCTGACATACACTCCCTCCTCACAGCCCTGCAAACACCTGCAAATCGCCGGTCATCCTGCAAATGTCATCGTCTCTCTGAAACTGTCCTTAAATCCTACAGGCAGAGGTAACCTCTCCCTCCCTCCTTTGGCCTTCCTCCCTTTTATCCATGCTTTTATCATAGCATTTTGTACTGTGTATCATTTACTTATTTATTTGGCTCTCCCCACTTGCTCCCTTGAAGAGCCTGAATTCCATACGGGCAAGAATTTCATCTCCCCTTTGTCTCTGCTACCTGGCAAGAGCGCTAGTGCAGAAGTGATGTGGCTAATTGGGTCTTTCGTGAGTTCTTGCAAAAGGAAAAAAATGCAGTTTGTGCATGAAATCAGCTGCTCCAACTTCAGAAATGGCACTTTCTGGCCCCTGGGCATCTTCCCCAAGATCACATTCTCAGAATCTTTGGAAGAGCACAACTCTCCTAGTCAAAGACGACTCCTTAAAACTGTCTTAGGTTTGGAGCTACTTTCACAATTCCTCCATTGATGAGGAAGGGGTTGGAAGATATGGAGCAGGGCCATTTCTTTCCTGAATGACACTACGTTAGGTTAGGTTAGGTTACATATGTAAAGACTGGAAAGTGGTAACTGCCATTTAGCGGTCCTTCATTTCAAGTGTTTCTGATACAGTAGAGCTCTTGTTTCTCCATGCGGAGCAGGTCTATTAGAGTCTAATATTGGACTTGATAGAAGATGTGCATGTCTTTTACATTATAAGGCTTTATATTTCAAACCCATATACCTTGCATCTATGTGTTTGACAGCTGGTGTCCTGCAAGGCAATGGCCAGTAAGAGGCATGATTGCACTAAATTGGAAGCATGAGGCAAAGGGGTGTTTTTATTAGGGGGGGCTGGGAAGGAAATTTGAGGGTAGTGGGTTAGAAGAAATCATCCACAGATGCTGATCTCTGTCCGTTAGTGGATGGGATTTTTGAATTGTGGTAATTCCTGTTTCTGTGACAGTTCATCAAAAATTGAGGGCACCACATTTGAAAATTACCCATGGTTTCATTTCTAAACTAGATGCAGACTCTGTGCCTTTGATTATTAGAATTATTCAACTCACTCAGTGGGGCAATGAGGAGGGGCATTGGTAAATCCTCCACCAACCGATATTCTGTAAGAGATTCGTTAAAGAAGCCCAAGGCAGCAGAACAAACTCCATCACTCTTTAACAAATGTTGTTTAAACATACAGCAGCAACCGGTGAGTGAGCCAAAGTGACAATTTGGAAATTCATTTCTCTCCTTCAGAAATGTCTATGTCAGTGAGGGGGGCAGTCAAACTGAAAGATGTGGAGACAAACTTCTTTCTGCTTTTATGAAGCATTTTCAGATCAATTGTGGAAGGCAACTCAACAGATGTCTACAGGTGTCTCTCTTCTCCCCAAAAGTTATTTTTTAAAAATAATATTAAGTAGCCAGCTTGCCAATGAGTAAGGTGAGAATAATACTTCAAAAACTCTCCACAAGTAACACCAATTTGATGACTCCTTTCACAAAAGCTGCTTTCCTTTTATTCCACCAAACGCTGACTGGGTCAAGCCCCAACTTTCTCTTCAGGGATAGGAGAGAACTCAGATGGAAGATGTGTGGAAAGGGAGAGGAGGAGAGTGTGTGTTGGTCATACCTACTGCAAGAGAATTGTTTCTTCTCTGGTCTTGTGTAGAACCTTGCTACACTCATATTGCTGAAGGGCACCTGAGTGCCATTGTAAAGAGACAGGACTTAAATTGTAAGAAGGATTTCAAGAGAAGCAGGCTGCTGATTCACATAGGAGCATGTCAAAGATTATTTAAGTGGCCAGTAATGTAAACATCATGCTACTAACACTGAACAGTTTATCACATAAATATAATTGTCTTCTTTTAGAAGAATAATAAAAGCTGAATCCATATGTTACATATTATTTAAAATTGTTTCTGCAAGATGTATTAGTCCCATAGAAGAAGCAATTCTTCCACCAGAGGAGGACAACAGCGGTTTTATTATATTACATTGTCATTTCTTTAATTTGTTTGTTCCCAGTGGTAGTTTCACAGATTTTTATGAACTGTTACTTTTATAGAAAGTCAAGTTACTCATGATGGATGGTACTTGCATTCATTAAAAAAAAAAAAAGGTCAGAAAGGTAGGTGGCTTGTATTTACTTAACAGAATCTGTTTAAACCAATGTTTCTTAATTCTTAGACAAATCGAAAATTAATGGAGAGAGTTAAGTTCTGTTAGGGATATTTCTAAGATTTTGTCTGAGTTTATTTAAACATGGAGACCAAGCTAAAGCTCAGACTGGAAGACCTCTTGTGAGCAAAGATAAACTAACAATTCTTATATTTAGAAATATTTCTGAATAAGAGTTGCCCGAGGTTATTTTTTTTCTTTTTTTGAACTGGTAACTACAAAATACTAATTTTATTTACTTATAGTTAAATGTCTGTTACTAATTTTAGGCATTTTATTGGTTAAGGAAACTAGTTCCTCCTGTCATTCCTCATAATTTCAACTAGATTTTAGTTTTTACTTATATGAAGTGAGACTTTTCTAGGTACATTTGAAATTTTAAAAACTGAAATAATTGATATTCTCCATTAACTGATAGATTAAATAAATGCAGTATGAAAAAATATCACCCAAGAGCCACCATTACCATTTTTTGAACTACTAAATGTATATTCTACTGAAGTCAGGTATTTGAGGAGTGTCATGAGAGTAAATGTCCCAAAGTATTTGAATAAACCTCTCCAGAGAGGGTTGATGCGAGGCAGAGATGCTGATTCCTGAGAATTAGCAATAGATTCCAAGTCTTCTGGATATCAACTATGTGAACATTTACAATCATATTCGTTTGCCTCATCCTGGTAAACTTAAAACTCTAGAAGAGAATAGCAACACTATTGTAATATAATCTGGATAGAGAGTTATAATTCCCACAATATAAACAGGTAGCGCATATCCACCAAAGCCAGTTGAAGCCAAGCTATATAATTCAGCAAAATAATCTTTATCCATGTAAATAATTTAAGTCATACATCTTTTTGTTGCAAGATTTTAAATCTACATACTTGAATAATTCTGAAAATGAAACATGATCAGATCAGAACCGCTGGAAGGTGAAATCTTCATCTTTTTAATAGTACCAAATAATTTATATGTGGCTTTGGAATATCTTACAAATATATTTGTACTTGTATATTACTTTTTGCTTCAAAAACAATTTTATATTTCCTAAGTGTATTGATAAAGGCACCGGGAGATGGATCAGAAACATACTGGGTGTTAAGAAATCATCCTGAGATTTAAAATGTTCTTTCTAAATTTAGACAAATGCAAGATAAATCCTACAGAAGGTTCCTCGTTCCATAGATGACTAAAACTCAAAGAATGCAGAGATTTGCTTAGCTCCATGACTTTTCTGTATAAGTGTATATTGACCGAATGGAGAATGATAAAATCACCCCAGCCCTGATCTTATGCAGCTGTGTTGCTATGAAAAAAATATTTCAAAATACTCTTTTTTTAATTAAAATACTAAATAACTGTTACAAAAACTCAATAAAAAAAGACAAAGAAAAAAATTGTCACTTAGACATTCCATAAATACACACTTAAATATACACATGAATAAATACATTAATATTTAATAAATTGCATTCTAGATGGCCCTTTCTGAAAATATTGATGTAACAGAAAGATAAAAAATATGATTCCGACATAGTGGTTATTCCTCAGTAAAATGTTTTATGTTTAGTTTTAATTGAATTTTAAGAAGAAAAAGACATTTAAATGAGCTTGGAAGAAAGATTAAACTTCAAATAAATATTTATTTGACTCAAAAAATATCAGTTCTTAAAAAATAACCTCAAGAAAAACATTAAGAATTTGAAACCAGTAAACTTATTTCCATTTTTGACCAAATATTTTGTTCTTTGTCTATGAGGAAATTAGTGCAGGTGTTCTTCCTTTCAAGATGATCTTCCAGTTTATTTAGGATTTTATTATCCTTGAGATTGACATTTATATTTGTAATCATTATCCCCAATGTTGTTGAAACTTTGTTCTAGGCTAAGGAGAAAATGCTCATACCTACTCATTTCGCCAAGTTTTCTCCATGTTCAAGTTCTCTATTTTAATTTTCTGTTTATTATATTTCATCTTCTAGTTCCATTTCCAAGAAAGGGTCATGAGCAGGTTCCCCTCACATTTCTGAATGAATATCTCTGAATTTTGCACACCTTTTCATCTGGCACTGACTGCTACTAAGAAGTGTTCCGAGAGCAAACTTCTTTCTCCTCCTTTTAATATGATTTACCTGTGCTACCTTAGAAACCATATGGCTTTTTCTTTATCCTTAAATTTAAGTAACTCTCTTAGGATATGTTAGATTAATTGTTCTATACCAATTTTTTCCTGGGAGTAAGTATGTCCTTTCAGTAAGCAAATTGAAATCCTTTTCTATTGCACAAAAACTTTTTTTTTCTATTACATCTTTGTTTTTTCCTTCTGTTCCACTTGCTCTTTAATCTTCTTTAAGAGTCTTGCCTTCTGTATTATAGTCACCTTTATCCATACATATAAAATTATTCATTGGCATATTTTATGTCTTTAATTTTTCCTTTTTACCTTTTATAATATCTTCTAGTCTGTATACCATTCTGTTTTCAATTATATATATATATTCTATTTTTCTTCTACTTTGACGTTTGCTGGATTTTTTGAATTGCACTTATTTCCCGAGCTCTATCAACTTGCTTTGAATATTTATAGCTCTTTTTTAAAAAAACTCTTTCTGATACATTATATGTAAATAATTTTTTGAAACTATTTGTCTGAATTCTCCTAAATTCTTGAATAATTCCTCTTGTGATTTATATTCTTCTTTCCTTTTACTCTTGTCTAATCAAAGATCCTATGGTGCTTCTATAATCCCTACTTATCTTTTTCTGACAACTAATCCTTGAATAAGACCATTCTATCATCTATCTATCTATCTATCTATCTATCTATCTATCTATCTATCTATC
>NW_023270377.1:84507158-84521857 GCF_011800145.1 Mirounga leonina | reverse complement strand
ATCTATCTATCTATCTATCTATCTATCTATCTATCTATCTATCTATCTATCTATCATCTATCTACCTCTATGCCATCAGCAGAACAGCTCTGTATATTAGGAATCTAGCTGTTTCTATCTCTTATCCCTTCTTCATGCAGCTTCATGTTTGAAACCCTTAAACTAGATGACTAGGGAATAAACAATAAAACAGTTTTGCCTTCTATGCCCCCTTCCTTGACTTTCTGTGGCATAAAATTTCCGGTATATTTTCCTACTCACAGGATGCACCCATTCTCATCGCCTGATACTCTAATCAAATAATCAGATATCACTGTCAAGACTATGACCCTTTTAAGGAAATCTCTTTCCTCTTCCATGTCTGAAGTTTGTGTTGGCTCAGATTCTCTCCTCATTTTGGTACAGCTCCACAGCATTTCACAGTACACATGACTGTTTATGGTTTGAGGCTATGGCTATTTTTGTTTTATTGACCACTGAGGGCTTTTGCTTCTTGTGTTGTTGTAGCTCGCTATTTTTCAGTCTTTATTGTTTTTGGTGTGTTTTCAAGACACTCAATTCAGATGCTTTTTAAAGGAAATAATCTAGGACCCCAGCTCCTCTGGACTTCTGAAGTTTGTGTCATTTTGTTTTGATCTTACTTCAAATACTCCTGAAAAAACTTTTCCTTTCTAATGAATTAATTTAAACAACTCAAATATATTACAGACAGTCCCCAACTTACAGTCGATGGTTCCACTTACAATTTTTTGACTTTACAATGGTGCAAAAGCGATATGCATTTAGTAGAGATCGTACTTTGAATTTTGAATTTTGTTCTTTTCCAGGCTAGCAATGTGCTGTATGATATTCTTTCTTGATGTAGGGCAGCAGTAGTGAGCTGCCACTCCCAGTCAGCTATTCGATCATGAGGGTAAATGACCAATACACTTACAACCATTCTGTGCCCATAAAATAAGGCTGTTTATCACTTTCAGTACAGTATTCAATAAACTACAGGAGATATTCATCACGTTATTATGAAATAGGTTTTGTGTTAGTTGAGTTTGCCCAACTGCAGGCTAATGCAAGTATTCTGAGCATGTTTAAGTTAGGCTAGGCTAAGCTATGATGTTTGGTGGGTTAGGTTTATTAGATGGGTTAACCCATCATGAGTGGAGGAAGAGCTGTACTCTTTTAATTTCCTTTTTGCTTTAGTTGACTTTATCCTTCCCAAAATGAAGGATAAAACCTTTTCTTTCATCTTCCCTTTTATAACAGTTTTGAGAAAGCCAGTGCCTCCATCAGAACTGAATGGAGACATATGAACACCCCTGGTGGGCTAATAACCTTGCACGCTGATCAAACTTATTATTTGACCTCTAGAGCAAGCCAACAATTTGTCACTTCATTAAACTGCTATAAATATTTATTAAACATATTTTTAGAGACAAACTCAAGTATCGGGTAATGGAAGAGCAAAAAAGAAGTCTACTATTTTCAGTACTTCCACTTGCAAACCCCACTCAACAAATCACCTTCCTTCACCTGTACTCACCCTCCTTAGAAGACTGTTGAGGGGCGCTGGGTGGCTCAGTCAGTTAAGCGTCTGCCTTCAGCTCAGGTCATGATCTCAGGGTCCTGGGATCAAGCCCCACATCGGGCTCCCTGCTCAGCGGGAAGCCTGCTTCTCCTACTCACTCTCCCTCTGTGCTCGCTTGCTCTCTCTCTCTCAAATAAATAAATAAAAGTCTTAAAAAAGAAAAAGAAGACTATTGAATGATATCTTGTTTTTACTTAAGCGTTACCACTTATGATTTTAGCTCCTCTCTTCCTTCTGAAACAGCATATCAAAGAACCATATGTAATTCTCCTCCTAAGACAAGTTCTAGTAAAATAAATTCTCCCTGTTCATTATATTGTAAGGGATGTTTTAAAGTCCCCTTTGGACAAATGCTCTAGGACACCAATAGTACCCACTGGTCAGCCTCTCCATTTGGCTCTCTACCCTTTATCACATCCTAGAGCAGTCATCTCAATTGCTCTAAGTACTTATGTTTTCAAATAATTTACCTTTTTCTAAATAAATTGGATGAAAGTCAAGATTTCTATAAGAAAGTCACATTCCATCGCACCCCAGTTTGCTTTTATGGGCAGAAGAGAAAGACAGAGATTTCTAGCCAGTTAGATTAGGCACCCTATCAGAAATTCTCCCACAAATCAACTACACTGTGTTGAGCAATAAATGATTCTGGAACCTGCTCTCTTCTACCGAGTTTAATTCATCTGCTTCCTGGCTTGGCCAAGTTCTCGATGCTCTTTGACTTATATTCATTCACCCCCCCCAACAATCTGTCTTCTTCTATGGCCTTTTCTACCTACTTTCTGATTCATGACACTGAGTCAAGACTTTAAAAAGGCCTTAATGGTCCCTTTTGCTGGTTTCTCTTCATTTCACCTATTGAACTAGACTTGAAAAAGTTCACCTCTGGGCCCTTTCCTCTACCCACTCCTTCCTCAGAGAACTTGCAGTTTAAATGTCACTTGCACTCAAATTATTCTCAAACCTACATTCTATCATTTAGTTTCTGTCTTTCAACATATCATTAGAAGTGTGATTTTCATTGCCTGCAAATATATCCCCACTTCAGTGGTCACTAATGACTGGAATAATAGAGCAGCTTAATCTCTGTTCCAAGAAATCCACTTCTGTGTACACTCCACTGTCTACAAAAGTTGACTGCTCTTACTATCCTAAGATGACAAGTTTGAGTCATTCCCAATATTTGCTTTGTGACTATCTCAACCATTACAGCTTTAACATTTCTTGAACATTTATTATGTACCAGGCATGCCATGGCATGTTTTACACATATTATTTAATAATCACAGAACACTAGGTGTTGGATATTATCACCTCAGTTGTGCCAATAAGGAAGCTGAAGCTTAGTGAGGTTAGTTTGTGCAAGGGCCACAGCTCATATGTGACAGAGCCAGGATTCGAACCTGGGACTGATTGAATCTAAAGTCAATGTGTTCTCAGTCACTATGTCTTAAATTCTGTCTCCATAGGTCTAGTGTGGGTTTCTTGAATCTGCAGTCACTTTCCTTTCAACAAACATAAATTGAATGGTCATTATATCCCAGGCATAAGGCAACAAAATAAAAAGATGAATAAGATGTGGTCTTTGTCCAGAGGACTTTGGGAGCTAGTGAAAAACAGGCACTAAAGTTCTGGGAGAGGGGCATTTTTTTGTTTTTTTCCTGAGTTGGTGAGTATTAACTGTTGCTATTTCAAACATTAACTTGTGGTAGTTAATACATATGTCTTTTCTCTCCCTTGACATAGTACCTGTTGCAGATGGTAATCTCATTTGGGAAATATAAGTTTTCACTTTGTAATTTATGTTCTACTCATGAGCTATTTGTTCATAAAAATTAAGCATCCAACCCAGGGCTTTGTTCTCCTAGTGATGACTTATCTGAGGTTGGGATATTGTGTATATTCAGGAGCTGGAAAAAAATTCTTATAAATTTCCAAAAGTAACCATTTGGTATACTGCATTTGCCTCACTGTGCACAATTACTTTATCAACTATATTTGCTATAGATCTTTCCTACCAACTTCTCCATCCAGAGGATCCTCTTCCACAATCCACTTGACTTTGCTTTCCAGTTTTCAATAAAGTTTCCAAAATACATTCATTAAGTCCCAAAATTAGATTGTGACAATCAGCACATTTAATTTCTAGGCACAAAATAATGTGTGCTTGAAAACGTGGGTTCTGGAATCACAGTGCCTTGGGATAAATTTGAGCTTTACTGTGTAAAAGTGGCACAGCTTTGAATAGATGAAAACTTGTCAGGACTCTGCTTCCTCCAAACTATAAAGTAAAGTTAATAATACTTGCTACTCCAGGAAGTTCTGCTATAAAAGGCAAATGAGGTAAATGGTTATTATTATTTTTATTATTATTCTGCAAGTGTTAGTGAGATAAAATTTGTTATAACTATTTTGGAAAGGATTTGTGTTTGAAGAAACTTCCTTTTACCACCTTACTTCGCCCAAATAAAGCAGCACAGTGCATCTGTCCATTTCAAATGTTATTTATTGTTATATATTTCCTGGATGATATGCTCGTTCTGAATGATAATCAAATACCATTCAATAATTTCCTCTTCTAATTTTTTTCTAAATCCTAGTGTATCCTAGGATCATACATGAAAAGATTTTTTAATAAATAATTCATTTTTTTAAAAAAAATTTTAAATAAATTCGTTTTTTTAAATAATGATAATAATATCATTAGGTGAACTACCTTTATTTTTCCAGATATTTGTTACTTGGTGTGTGTTTAACTTCACAACTTAGTAAAAAATTATAGTATCATTTTGGAAAATCTCCAGTCAGACTCTGATCTTTGCCTATGATGTATCTGGTTTTATTTAACCGAAATGGGGGAATTGAATACTTTTAGATTTTTCTGCTATTCTTAGTTGACTATTTGACTTTCGTTGTGTCATTCTGTAAGAAACCTTGACAAGTTAAATTTATCCACACAGAAACCTGTAGTTAGGAGACCTGCGAGACAACTATAATTTCCTTCCCATTAGTTTCAATGAATTCCATGCACGTGAGAGAGAACACGGAGAGTGGGGTCTGGAGCCCCGCGCCTCCCGTTGTGCAGGTATATTGAGGAGAGATATAGTCCAGGTCTCCTTAATATTGTTCCTCAGCCACACATTACCCTTAATCCTCCTTTGAGCAAATACAGACTAGAGCAGCCATGCCAAGAATTGGAGACTTAACTCTTTGAACACAATAGGCCTATGGACATGTAGCTTACTCTTTGCACAAAATCTGTGAAATGGTTAATATACAAATGTGTCTATTGTAGCCAATGTGAACCAGAAGAATTAAGCCATAGCCAGCATTTATTTAAGCATCATTTTTGCCATCTGGATTCTTTTGTGGGGAAAGACGTATTTGAGGGGAATTGGTCACAAAGGTGATTTGACTTTCCTCCCTATTTATATGTTAATCATCCTTAAGGCGCCAATGTTCAAAGTTCCATAAAGAAGCATTTTTTTTTTTTTTTTTTTTTTGCTTTTCTTACTGTGCCTCTAGACTTTAGGTAGCAGGGAGATCTTGAAGAGGATGTGGGAAGTATATCAAACACATTTCTGTGGAAAAAGTACATTGGCCTACATATATGTAAAAATCAACCGAACAATTTAACCCAGGTAAAAAAATCATGCAACCCAGTCACTCAGAGAGGGCCAGTTCACCTCTACTCATTGGCCTCTTTCCTAAATTATGAGCCATAAGATACGGCAAATTACTTGGAGTTCAGCGATCAAATTCAATATCTTATTGGCCACATAGGATCAGCTGTTTTAAGTCCTGTTTCAATCCATTCCTCAGCATTGAAGCAGAAAACAAAATTATGACTAGAGCCCAGAAATCATACTTTCTAGGCTCCTGTGACCTATGGAAAAGTAGGATAATTCAAAAGCAATAGGGAGCTTCTATCACACAAATGTTTTGAAGATTAAAACTTGAGAAGATTGGCATTCACATCTGGGAATTATAAATTTCATTCTGATGTGAGAATAAAAAGCTTTTACATTAGTATGGCTTAATTTATTTTATTGCTATGTTTATAGGACTTAGAACCAGTGGTTATTTTATGATTATTGTAAGATCAGGTAATTTTGATCTCATGTGAGAGCTCTTTAATAATACCGTATTAATTAAATCTCTTATCTGAATCAAGGGTTTAAAAGGTGTAGCAGGCAATGAGGCAAAGTTTGTGGGATCCCTAGCCACAGAATATATTATTTTAAGGTATATTGAGATAAAGTTATTTATTTGAGTACTAACTCCTGGAACATATAAAAGAAATACCCACAACTAAAACTCGTTTAGACCAACGATAAAGTTAATAGATCAACAAATGCAAAATAATAGAATTCATACAAAATATCTCTGTGCTATTTACGTACACACTAAAAGAATGACTGGAGTGGAAATGAAAATCACTAGTATATAATTCTAAATCTTCACCCCGATAGTCTTAATTAGAAATTGATATCTTATTTAACTCTTGAGCAAGAATGTGTGGTGTTTAAAAATTAAGAGGAAGTTATGAAGTCAGAAGGTAAATGTCAAGATATATGTATGTGTGTGTGTGTGTGTGTGCGTGTGTGTGCGTGTGTGGATATATTAATATCATCATTAAAAGGAGGACAAAAGAGCCTTTAAAGTTTCCATTATCCATTATGTCAGGTAGCAAATATCTTCTCCATGTAACTCCAGACATTAAATCTGTCGAGAGGAATGCTGTAAAATAAATGTCTGGGATACCTTCATAAACAAAAATCTTATTTCCATAATTCATACAGCTGGCTGGCATTTATTGGCACGTCAGGTGCAATGGGGACATTTCAGGAACATTAACATGTACAGCATCATTTGTCAACAAAGCAACAATGTAAGCAAATCGTTCAGAACTCATACAGATTTACAGCCTTCTCAGCCAGCTGCTAATTACGGTGTGCTAGGCCTATTTGGTATGGTCTTTTTATTGGAAAATGACAAAGGGGTTATAGTGTCCCAGTTTGGAATATAGATGTGGCTTTTAGTAATAATATGAGTGTAGCTTGGAGTTGTGATCCAGTGTTGCTGGTCTTATAATTGATCTGCTTTGATGGATGAAGGACAAAGAGAAATTCACAGCCTATTTCCTTTCTGATGTAACCTCTAAAACAAAGGAAAAATAGGAAAAAAAAAATCAAAAATCGTATCACAGCAGTTCTTAACTTTTTTTCCCCTATTGAACAGGACACATAGTATTTACCTCTTGAAGAAGATCTGATGCGTTGATTGCTGATGGAACAAATGTTACAGGAGCCTGAACATTTCACTTCCTAGGTTGTGCTTTGAACAGTCAGGAAGCCCTTCCATAAATAAGCTTAAATAATGTTAAGGTTATGACATAAGGTGACAAATGTCAACAGCATCAAAGTTAACATCTATAATCACCCCCTGCTTAAGTTGTTCAGTTTTAGGAAAAGACACAACTGTGCAAGCAAATGATGGAGTGTCAAGTCTACCTTCAAATTCCCTGGATTGTGCCAAGATATATTATAATCCATAAAATGAATAGTGGTGCTGCCTTCATGGCCATGATGTAAATCTGTATTTGGAGATATAAATGCATTCTACTCAAGCAAAATATAAAAAGTTAAATTGGTAAATACTTATTCAAACATTATTTAGATTTATCCCATCCCCAACCTTATTAAAACCCATTAAATTCCGGAGTGAAAAGATTTGACATTCAGCAAATCAGTTGCTGTCAGAGCAGCTGACTTGACCAGATATTAGTGTATTTTAAGCTTTGCTGGTACCAGGTCTTCAGAGAAGAAATGTAGTGAAGCATTCCTAGAGCTGGTAATGTCGGGCCAGCAATGGTTGACTGGATTCAATGTGCATTATACTAAATAAGTGTCTTCTCATATTCTTATGAATAAAGATTCTAACTCCCAAAAATAGTTTGTAGATAAATGGAGTCCCTCTATTTTACATAATCCTCCAGTGGATTCTCTTACAGTCTTCTTTTACACATTCGTCACTCTATATATTGATTGTTGGTTTCTAGCTCCTCCACTAGAATAGGATTCCTAAAACTAGAAAACGTACTGTGTTCATTTTTACACCCCTAATGCCTACAGCTGCCTGGAAGATAGTAGATACCAAATTAAAGCTCGTAGAATGAATGAGTGTGTGCACGAATATTGGGGCCGCCCTTGATAAGACTGTGATGAAGGAGAAATTTGCTTCAACATTTTGCCCACTAGTCCTTCCTTGGCAGTGCCTTCTCTTAAATCCTCTAGAATGTATATTTCCCATACACTCTTGTCTCTTTTTCTAAAACCCACTCTCAAGAAAGTATGTGATGCTCACAAATATCAAGATTAAAAAGAATCATTAAAAATATTGTCTTTTCCAGGGGAATTTATATTCTAACCAAGATTTAGCTCTTAAACAAAGATTGAATCTTAATTTGAGGATTTCAAGCATTACTTTTTACGTACAAAAAGATATTTAACTTGAGGGTAACATTTTGATTTTCTTTAATAAGAGAGACGATCTTAATTTTTGCCTAAGCCTGCTTTGTGCCAAAGGAGGAGGTCGCATTGACTGTATTCTCCAGGATTATATGGCATCCAGATTGTAGCAGGAATTAAAATGCAATCCCTAGAATGGAAATGTGGGTTTGCTAAAGAAAAACGCTATGGTCTAATTCACATTAAAATGAAATTTTTAAGTTGAGTCAATATGAAGAGAAGCATCTAGATTGCAATATCTCAGCAGAGCCTTTTCAACCTATATTGTCATTTCCTGTGTGAAACAAAACTTTCTACTGAAATTAGAAACAAGCAAGAGGGTTTTTTTTTTAATTTTTTACAGTTTGAAGAATGCTAAAACTTTCAAATCACATCATAACAACCCCAGAAAAATGGGGTTGAGGGAATCAGATCATTTGGAAGAGAGGCACATAATTATTTGAATAAAACCCACTATTTCTAAATGTACCCAAATGCCTAAAATGATTACTTCTGAAAATAAATTACTCACACATAAACTAGCATTTGTGTTAACCCTTACCCAAAACTGTTATTTTCATTTAGAATCATTAAACCAGTGTTTTAGAATATTCTGTATCATCCTTCCAAATAATTTAGGTTGCACTAATTAATGATTCATATATACTTGAGATAGAAGGGGTTGTTTACCTGTTTGTTATGCAAAAAGTCTTCAGAGAAAACACATCCAAAATTCTAGGAACATTTTTAAGCATTCTTAATTATTTTTGGAGGTATCTGTTGGTCTTCACAAAAGTGGTATTCTAACTATAAAACCCTCTTAACTAATCATTAACTCCGACCCTCTAAGGAATTCTACTAACAACCATTTATTATCTTTAATAATACATAAGGATGCTATTTGAAATGATCTCAAAGTTGACTATAATTTTATTTCTCACTAATTTAATCTGACCTCTCCTTTTCTTATCCCTCCCCACTCCTCCCTCCAACCACTATCTTCTCCCCACAGTGATACACATCTGTAAAGCATATTGAAAACATAAATATATGAGATGGAGAAGGATTTTTGAGAATTAATTTACAATTCAGAAAACATGGCAGAATCCATGGCTTCTCTTATCTTATTATCACTGTTAATTTGTTTAAATACCAAATATGATAAAGAGATACAAATATAAAATTGGTATTCTTTTCTAAGAGTTATGTTAAAATTCTAATTTATGGTGTATATTATATATAACACATATAAGCTTATAGATCTTCATACAGGTGCAGATGTAGGTAAAAAGTCTACTTTTAATCCAGTTTATAAGGAAATGCCCTGATGTAGCCTTTCTAGAACACAGCAGGTGGGAACCATCCAGACTAGTGATACCTTAAAATATTAGTCACCAAGCTGACAGGAGGGAGCATTTAATCAGCCCAATAATTCCCTCCTATCTATTGTTCTCTTCTCAAATCTAATTTGAGAGAGAGACACTTTAAAATCAAAAGGTAAATAGTTTAAAAAATGGCACAAAATTGGCACAGAAAGGTGGAGAAAGACATTTGATAAGTAAGTAGCATTTACACGCATGAGAAAATAACATTCAAACTAACAATGCATATCCGTTTTTAAAGATCTATAGCAAAAACAAAACAAATACCTCCCATTCTCAAGCAAACAAATCTGAGAGCTTAATATCAATAGAATCTCTAGAAAAGTTATTATAAGGATGTATTTGAGGAAAAAAGTTAAGTTATCCCAGATCAAATGCCTGAAACGCAAGAAAGGTTTAGCAAAGAACATCTAAACTTGCGGGCAAACCAAAAGAAACTGTATAAAACAAAGAAAAATTTGTGGAGTGTAAAAAAAAAAAGTCTAAATAGAGATAAAATCTTGATCAAAAATAGTATATAAACTGGGCAGCAGAGTGCACAAAGGCAAAGACTTTCAAGGTCTTCATTAACTCTGGAGGGATGTAAAGACTTTTGATTGTATTAAGTAAAATACACATGTTAAAATTTCTAGGCCATTGTGTATGTTACACAGCCATCATTAGCTGGAAAATGGCTACAGGGAAAGAGAGTAGGAGCTGGGTTGGATCAGCCACCCAACAGACTGGCCACATCCTATATTTCCTTTATCACTCTCTGCTTCTTCTGCACAGCACACTTTATTTTTTTTAAGATTTTTATTTTTTTATTTATTTATTTGAGAGAGAGAGAGAGAGCATATGAGAGGGGGGAGGGTCAGAGGGAGAAGCAGACTCCCCGCCGAGCAGGGAGCCCGATGCGGGACTCGATCCTGGGACTCCAGGATCATGACCTGAGCTGAAGGCAGTTGCTTAACCAACTGAGCCACCCAGGCATCCCCACTCCACCTTTTAAAAAGAAGTTTTATTGTATTTTTGTTGAGGATAGAAAGTGTACAACCAGTCTATGGAAGATGGAAATCCTAAGAAATGTAAGACAGGTAGAGGTATATTTCTCATTGCTGAAAAGTGAACTTGATAGTCTTCAAGAGAAAGAGGTCTACGTACTTCCTTTAAAACAAAACAACAGCCAACAGGAACATAAGCAATGTATTCTGGAATAAATGTTAGCAATTAAGAAAAATATGTATTTGTGTATTCACAGAATGCCAAACATCTAGATGCTTCCACTTGGAAGAACAGCAAAAAATCATTTTAATAAACATGGATATTTGAATAGCGGTGTTGCTGCCCGTAGATGATAGCCTATGTAATTTTTCTACCAGCAGAGAACAATGTACTTTGAGAAACGTGCACACCTGTAAGTTCCTATTAATGCACATTTCTTTCAAAAATAAATTTGAGCATGAGCCATTTGAATGTTTCATATTAAGGAGGGAAAAATGATCTTTGTCGTAACAAAAATACACCTTAAAAATTGTCAATCAGAAACAAATAATAAATGATAAAGAAATGACCAGAAAAATAACCTTAGAGACCAGAAGATATTTTCCATCCAAAAACAAATATCTGATATTTTTGTACAGAATTCATTATATATTTTCAGTCTAACTTATTTTAGGTTCTTTCCATTGCCACTGGTGTACATGGGTCATTTTTCTCTGATTTTTTTGTTTAATTTTGCTATTTCTTATCATGTATATCTGCCTCAGTGAGTTTTAAGTGGCTAAACTGTTTGCTTAGAATTCAGGTGTTTTTCTTAGCAGATTATTTCAAGCTGAAGCTGGTCCTCTCACATACTGTTGAATTCCAAATGTCCCCTAAAACATAACCATGAAAGTAATTTCTTTCCTATCCTCATCAACACTTCAGATAGTTAATAGCTGCAGGCACATGTTATAAAAGAAGTTGCTGAAGAAGGGAACTTGAAGCGAATTTGGCATAGAGTCATGGATGGTACTAAACACATGGATGAAGTTATTTACTTAAGATTTTTCTTGTCGGCCTGATTTGGCTATATTTTCAAAATTGACACATACTATGCTGTAGACTTCTATTTTCACTAGCTGAGAAACAGAATGATTGCAGACTTTTGCATGTTATGCATTTTTAAATATCACCAAGTTAAACTTAGATTTTGATTCCGTGCCCAGGACCAAGTGGAAAAATCTCCATCTTCAATAGTTCCTATTATCTTTTAGTCACAGGGCCACATACTGTATTTCTTCCATGAGTAAAACTCCTACTTGGAATTCCAAACATTGCATAACCAGAAGAGTATTCATATTATATGTTACTCAGTAGACTTTCATATCCGTAATAGACATTTTATCAGCATGATATTCTTTTTAGCAGTTAAAACTCTTAAAAATCATAGTTCAGAATGAAGCCAACATTTAATTCATCCAAAAAATATTTATTAAACACCAACTTCTACCACTAGGATCACAATCACAACTACCAATTTACATAGTTCTTCACTGCTTTAAATTGTGCTTATAAGGCGCCTGGGTGGCTCAGTTGGTTAAGCAACTGCCTTCGGCTCAGGTCATGATCCTGGAGTCCCGGGATCGAGTCCCGCATCGGGCTCCCTGCTCGGCAGGGAGTCTGCTTCTCCCTCTGACCCTCCTCCCTCTCATGCTCTCTCTCATTCTCTCTGTCTCAAATAAATAAATAAAATCTTTAAAAAAATAAATAAATAAATTGTGCTTATAAACCTCATCTCATTTAACTACTGTGTGAAATTGCCCACTGTCTTGAAGGAGCTTAGAGTGCTGTAAAGTAGATTAAACCAACTGCCACAAGAACTACCTTTAAAGTTTTTGTCTATAGTTAGGTAAATGGTGTCAACTAATGCAGCATTTTTGATGCTTTTGGTGAATTGACAAGTGATCTGGGGTAAAACATTCACCTGCACAGATGTACCTTTATTTTTTTTTTATTATATCATGTTCCTTTTTATTCCAAAATGTTAACTTTGGAATAGTTTAGCAGCTAAAATAGTATTTTAAGAAATATCATCGGGGCGCCTGGGTGGCTCAGTTGGTTAAGCGACTGCCTTCGGCTCAGGTCACGATCCTGGAGTCCTGGGATCGAGTCCCGCATCGGGCTCCCTGCTCGGCGGGGAGTCTGCTTCTCCCTCTGACCCTCCCCCCTCTCATGTGCTTGCTCTCTCTCTTTCTCTCTCTCTCAAATAAATAAAATCTTCAAAAAAAAAGAAATATCATCTATATGAATGGCATATCTTGCAACAGGTCATATTAAAAACATGACCTATTTCAAAAGTAAGTTATCTATGCCATAAGGTAAATTCGGCCCATGGGCCATGGTTTGCCCATCCCTCTACTAATGCGGTAGTTCTGAGAGTGGCTGGAGAATGTTAGTGGCTGTGAAAGTCCCTAGATTAGTCTTCTCAGGTTTGAATAACAGAATTGCTGAGTTTGAAGGAACCTCAACAACTTATTTGACTTATTCTCCAAACCTGATTCAATTTCTCTCTGTACCTTTAATATTTATTTTACAACGTGACGGTCTCTGTATGTGTTTTGATTTCGTGAGTTTATGTTTTGTTGACAGCTTGTACTAGTGTCTCTTTGAAAGCTTTACTTTTCTTAATCTTGGAATGTTTCTTGCTGGGGAGGTTTGGGGGAGGCATGATAAGCAGTCAAAGACAATAGAAGAAATTTAAAGACTAGATGCTGTTTTCTCTGATACAGTTAGTATTCACACACTTTAAAAATTAGCATCAGTCAGAAGTCAAGCAAATGTCACTAGTTGCAAGCACAACAGGGAGGAGGCAGCCTTACCATACTTGACCATTTAAAACCCGAGCTCTGTGATTGTTCTGCTGAAGTGAGTTGGATACTCCCAATTTCCCTCAGTAAACCATTTGTCTTTCATATCCCAATCATGAGAACATAATTGAACATTTTTACTTCATCTGGTATTGAAAAATTTTTATGATTAGGATTTAAAGTTTTCCATCCTAATTCTTTTATTTTTTTAAAGATTTTATTTATTTATTTATTTGAGAGAGAGAATGAGAAAGAACACATGAGAGGGGATAGGGTCAGAGGGCAAAGCAGACTCCCTGCCGAGCAGGGAACCCGATGCGGGACTCGATCCAGGGACTCCAGGATCATGACCTGAGTCGAAGGCAGTTGCTTAACCAACTGAGCCACCCCGGCGCCCTTCCATCCTAATTCTTAAAAGCCTTATTTCAAGCAGCATTCTAGTAAGTGTGTCTCACTTAAAATAAGAAAACTATTATATAGCTTGCTGGGATTTTTTTTTTTTCTTTTCTATATCCACTCAATTGTCTGTGACTTTCTTGGGAATGATTTGTTAATCTTACACCAGTCCCGTTTATGTGCCTTCACTTAGCAATGAACATTGACTACTGGACACTTATCCTACTGCTTTACAAGATATATTTTTCAGGTTTTCTTTTTTTTAATATATATAACATAAAATAGTAAGGCATTCATTAATCATTATTAAATCCATTCTTCTCTTCCTCTTTATTGAATTCTAAAGGCAAATCAGCTAGTCTTTTTTCTTGGCGTGCGTCAGCAAAGTATGTTATTATGAGGTATTCTAAAATAATACATCTTCATAAAACAATATAGGTGGAGGTTTAAAGAAAAATAAGGAAAAAATTGGAACCATCTGGATATCCAAAGTAGAGAAAAGTTTTTGCTAATGGTTGTCATGTACACATTACAAAAGTAACATTGTATGGTTTGCTAACAGGACGGGAAAACAGTGCTATCAAAAAGTTTAAAAAGAAGACAGTTCTGGAGTATAGCGATTCAACAAATATATTATTCATAAGACCTATACTTAGAAGGAGAGTTGAGATTCACACCTCTTAGGTCAGTAGGGATTAAACATATCTGAGGGAAGCTCTGCCTGGCTGTGGGAATGGAAGTGCAACTGTGTTCCAGAGAAGATGGGTAGGGGCAGAATTTTTTTTTTTTTTTTTTTTTTTTTTTTTTTTTGGCAGAGGTGAGGGTAGGGAAAAACACCCTTTGCTGATTTGCTCCTAAATCAGCCTGATGAACTGGGAAAGGGTAAAGATTCCATGAAAGAAAAAATATGAATACATGCTTTAGAGAAAAGAGGGGAAATGGGAAGAAGGAAAGAAGGAAGGAAGGAAGGAAGGAAGGAAGGAAGGAAGGAAGGAAGGAA
>NW_023270377.1:84336768-84507148 GCF_011800145.1 Mirounga leonina | reverse complement strand
GAAGGAAGGAAGGAAGGAAGGAAGGAAGGAAGGAAGGAAGGAAGGAAGGAAGGAAAGGAGGAAGGAAAAGAGGGAGGGGAGGAACTCCCCAGAAATAAGTTGAACTTCCTCACATGTTAATTACAAGAAGCAATGTTATCAGAAAATCATTTCAAAATATATTACTTAAATATTAAACCACAAATTAGGGGCACCTAGGTGGCACAGTCGGTTAAACGTCCCACTCTTGGTTTCAGCTCAGGTCATGATCTCAGGGTCGTGAGATCGAACCCTGCTTCGGCTCTGTGTAAAGCGTGGAGTCTGCTTGAGAGTCTCTCTCCCTCTCCCTCTGCCCCTCCCCCTGCTCTATTTCTCTCTTTCTCTCCCTAAAATAAATAAATAAATCTTTTAAAAATAAATAAATATTAATTCACAAATTATACATCGAATTTAGGAAGGCTATCCATTGAATGGAAGCATTTTTCTGGCTTTCCTTCTACTTGTTTTTACCACCAAGTAACCACGTGGGGAGGGTGTATGTCTCTTCTTAAATGAGATTAGTAAAGGTGGTCTGGTCTGATCAATTATTTTTAAGCCAAACCAAACAGGCATTCCCTAATTTCACCTATCGGCATGATGTTGGCTAGCTTGATAGAATACTTATTTAAAAAGGCATATCAATCTCAGGTATATATATATATATATATATTTTTTTTTTTCCACCTTGAAGTCAATTGAAAACAGAATATTCCTTATTGATTTTGCCTGCCCAGCTGCCTTATGTAGTCAGTGGCACTCACACGGATGTAAATAGAATGAATCAACTCCTTGCTGGCCCTGGGCCTCCTTGAGTCATGTGAAGTAGGTTTCTGATTCCTTTATGTTCAGGCACAGCCAGGGAGACAAGAGTGCTACTGTCTTCTGCTGGTACACAGAGTTACCTCAGGCTATGCAGGAAAAATGCTTTCTTCTTATTTTTAGACCAGAATCAGTCTTTGCCACTAAATGTATTCTTGTGAATACAGATAGCACTTTGTTGTCGTGCTCATGGGAAGGCGATGGGGTAACCTGTTTGCACGCAGCTGCAGGCCACCTGTAGAGAAAGTCAAATTAGGGAGAGACCCCACTGTTTTTTGCATTAATGCTTTTTGTATTGTTGTTTGACTTTTCCCCCTCTGTCTATGTATCTTTTTCAACTAGGGAGATCGGGAGCACATTTTAAGGCCTTCTGTCCCTTTAAGGCATCTAATGATTGAAAGGACTCTAGGATTTGAAAGGCTGTAAAAACTCCCCAGTTACCGATGAATGATGGCAATACAAAGAATCTTAAAGCTGTTGAAGTTGAAGTAGTCTTCTTACAGATTCAGTTTGTTTGGTAAACTTCTAGCAGCAGCTCTTGCAAGGTACAGTTCAAATATTCCCACCTATCTGAGCTGCTTCTCCTTGTAAAGATTTATCATGTTCTCAGCGGAAAAGTAGTCATCCATATCAGCAGTTAAGTTTGCTGCAGATACGAAGGAAAAAAAATTCTGAAAGAAAAAGAATAAACTTGTCTTCTTCCTTTCCTCATCTACCAATTTGAAGTTTCGAAAAAGAAGCCCATAAATGAAATATCTACATTAGCCATAAATATTAAAGGAGGGAAATGAGCAAATAAAACTTGTTTCTGGAAAGCTTGATTTTGGCTGAATATCAAAACCCATTTCCTGACAATGAGAGCCATTAGACTACAAAATAATCTCTCAAAGTAGTGGTTACATTGCTTATAAGATTTGACATTCAAGGTTAGGCTGAACACAGCCACAGATAGGTTCAAGTGCAGCGTTGTATTCCGGCAGTTGGAAAGACCAACTCTTTTGAGCCTAGCTTTTCCCCATTTTTGTTCCTTTACCTGAAAATTCAGCTTGGAATGTAGGATTGAAATTTTTCCAAGATCCTGCATCATGGACACTTGCAAGAAAATCGGGATGGAGTTGTATGGACAGACGCGGCTACGACTGTGCATCGCCTCTGTTCTTCGAACATCTGAAGCAGAAGAGTCACCACAGTTACCATTTAGAGCACTCTCTGCTCAGCTTTCCAATTTTTATCAAGCTCCCACACTAGCTCAGTTAAACATCATGCGGTTACAAAATTCAAAATTTGGATCGTTAGCATTTTGACAATATGAATTTATTTATACAAAATGCCCTTTCAGAGAAAGTATTACATTTAGGTAGCCACAGAGATGTTCCCTAACAAATTCGTCTAGACGAAGCTCCAGAACGTGATCCTGATGACCATGATGTCATTCATTCAATACGTATAAGCATAAGTTATATACTCCTACTAAAAATAAAAGATACATAATTGAATTTGCTGCAACTGCATAGTGACATTCAGATGACTTTAATTCTCAAATACGTGGCATGTATCCTGAAAGCTCTTCCTCTGTGCTTTCTCCTAAATGTTCTACCCTCTTGAGCATCTCTATTCTGGTGAGGAAAAATTTGGAGTAATGATAATGCCTAGAGAGCATAATATTTTGCAGTCTTGTAGATGGTTTCTAGATATATTTTCTTTAATAAATGTTCATAACAACCCAGCAACTGAAACTAAGAGATTAAGAAACAGAGCCACGATTTGGAGTAGGAGTTCTGACCCGGCTCCTTGCTGCTCTTTCCACCTTCGCTCCACAGCTGAGCTCTCACATGAAAAGCATTTTCCATTTGGCATTCTCTTCCACTAGGACTGGCATCTAATTTGCATTTTCAGCTATACATCCAGGTAAAGAAGTAGTCCTGAGGGAAGAATATAAAACTTACCCGACTGCACAGAAACAAGGCACTCTAAGAAGTGTTAAGGGGCTCGGAACTCAGGGTTGGAAATAGGGCAGTTCCTGGGGAAGAAAACCAGAAATGATCCCAAAATAACAGCTATGCTATCATCTACTGCTAGGAAGCAGATTCAGGGCATTTAATGTAAGGATGCTTTGGTCTTCCAGAGTAAGGAGATGGAACAGATTGACCTCAGGGAGGTAATTGAGACCTACCTTAAAACCATTCATCAATATCTTTCAAACTACTTGTGCTTTGAATTTGAAATGATGTTACTATTTTTATCCCCGGATGCTTTCTTTATAGTTCAACCTAGATATGGCTTAAAAATTAAAACGGAAAGCTGATTTAAATAGCAGCAATAATGCTATAATGGTGCAGTAAAAAGGGTGTTTGACTCGGACTTGGTTCAAATCGTGGTGCCCCTATTTACAACGTCTGTGTAGTTATTTCACTGAACTTCCATTGCTTGTCCTCTAAAACGTAAGGAATGCCAACTAATAACTTTTACCCAGATTGTTGTGATTATTAAATGAGATACTGAGTGTGTTTTATCTGTCATGAACAACATAAACACAATTCTTACTATATTTTGCTTCAATTAGCTTAGTAAAAATAATTTCTTAAATTATCAAGGTAATTACCTCTTTAACACCCTAATTCGATCTTTGTGTGCTACTGAGATAGCCCATATCAAAGTAATTAACAGTGAAATGGGAAAGGTATTTAGAATTTGCAACAGTTCTTGAACCACTGCAAAGGGGACATCCCCTACTTTGGGTTAGCTTGTATATGAGACATCCATATCCAAACTTAAAGCCTACTTTGTAAAGAAGTTTTCAATGCCAGAAATTCCATATGGTTTTGATGTAAGTAAAAGGTGTACATTTCCCTCAGGGTCAAGTCTAAAAATTGGACCACTGCCAGCCCTGACCACATGTGTAAGGATCCAAAGGACCTATGGTCTCACCTGCCTCATTCATACGCCATTATTTACTCCACTCGCCTCTTTTGAACAGGTGTGATCTTGGCCAAACATAGTGGATGAGAAGGTTAAATAATAGTAGGAAAGTTATTACAGATGAAAAAACTAAATTATACGAGTTTTGAAATAATGCAACAGAATTATAACTACGTACATAATTCAAATATAAACCATCAACGTGGAGGATTCCTTGCAATAACTTTCTTCTCCCCACTGAAATGTCAGTCATTTTTAGTTTTAATTTTTGCAACATTTGGCAAATGGTTTTCTTACCCGTCATAAGCAATGACTACAGATATCTTTCAGTCACACTGCTCTAACTGGGGAAGAGAATTAGCCCCAAACCTCTATGTCTTTTTTTTTTTTTTTAATTCTACTGTTTTCAAAATTCTACTATGAGGGGTAGAGTCAAAGAATCACTAGAGAGTCTTAGCAGAAACCTCCAGATTTTACTTCTTTTACTGGTATTTTTCATAATACTTGTCTTTGGACTGGGAATATTTGCCAGAGAAACTTTGCTTCCTGATATTTTAGAATCAAGAGATGGCCCATAATTTTGCAGACATGTATGCATTATCAAAAGCCCTGTGAATTACGTCAGTTACATAGCAGCTATCTATTTTTTCCTGATTGCTTTTTCATTTTAATTACTCCCGTTTCCTGTCTTGACCTTAATGTTTCAGAGAAAGGGAGGCACCCAACAGAAGAAAGAGGCTGATCTTTCATTGTGAACTACAAAGCTTCATAGGTCCTCATTTGGCCAGTGCTTCTGCTGCATAGCCTCGGAATGCTGTTTTGCAATTTCAAAAGTGATCACACTCAGCTTCCCAGAATTTTTTATGCATGGAGGATGCCACATGAACAAGGACAGCCTTGTTAACAAGTTGCAATCTCTCAAAAACAAGATAGGATTCGGATATAAATCATCATTTCAACTCAAACAAAGCTATGTTCTCCACCCCACTAAAGGACTTCATTTACATCTAAAATGGTTAATACTGATCTCCACTAGAGCTCCTAAGTGGAGGAATGCAGCTGCCATGTGCTTAGTGACTCTGGGGTTAGGGAAGAATGACATCACCAAATTTAAGCATATTATCATGGTGACATAGAGGCACCTTGTTTTCTCTTCTGTGGATAGAGCAAGGATTGTGTTCTGTGTCTTGTTTTTTTCCTCCCAAAGAATACCTTTCCCCCCAACTTAGCAGCTGCAATATGAAGGGTTGAAAATGTCACTTCAACTAATGATGAATGATGCTTGACCTCTGGACGGGTTACTCGGAATTTTATGCAATGTAAATTAATATGAAAGATCCCAACTCAAAGGACTTTGGCTGTTATGAATTGCTCCGAGGATAGATTTGTGCAAAGCAGTCTGTAGCTTTAGGGGTTTTTTGTTGTTGTGTCCTTGGTGTAAGTGGGTTGTTGCAGGGGGGGAGGGGGGCGCTGGATTCGTGTTCTATAAGCAAGGTGAAAGAGTGTGCTAAGACTTTAGTGTTTTCTCTTGTGAGATTAATATCTTTTCATACTGGAAATATTGTCAGTAAGCAGAACCAGTTCGTGAAAAAAACATTCTCAAAAGGGCAACTGGCCCACATGTCTTTGTTGTTTTTATTTGAATATAATTAATTATGTAAAGCAATAGTTAGTGGAAGATTAACAATTAGTAGATTCTGTCAAGTAGTCACACAGAAATTACTAATTGAAGAACTGGTCCTCTATTGTGTCAGAAAGCAATGCTGAGTGTCATCCTTTTTATCTTTTTACTTTGTTGTTTTCACAGATCCCCAATTTCTAAGATGTATGTTTCACAGCAGACTAATAAATAAATAACGCTGGTTGTAATTTCATAACAGGCAAAAGGGTTTGAAATAAAAACACCTGTTTTAATTAGCATTATGGTTTGTTCACTTTAAAAAAAGTGATAATCCTGATGCAGTTAGCTGACATTTTTAAAGCTTTGAATTTCCATCTGAATCTTATATTATGATGTTTCAGGATTGTCATGAGTTAATTATGTTAACTTGGGAAGCATTGCTTGCATTTAGAATGAAAAAACTTCAGCTTGAATAGACAGAAAAGCAGATGCTATCTTTCTTGTCAATTGCTTTGTTGTGGGCTGCCTTGCAACTTTTCATGTATTTCTGGATCTAAAGGGAAGCGTAAATCTCTATTTATTTTAAGTTTAACATAAACTACACAATTTCAGTATTCTTCTGTTTTGGCTGTACGTGTCTTGTGTATCTTTACATGTGTAGCTTTCCTGACCCCAAATCCAAAAATCCACAAATTATCTCTTCTTTAATTCTTAATTTGTTTTGTTGTGCCTAAGCATTATGGAGATTAGAGCGTAATAAAATGTAAGAATAGGACAATTCTATATGGCTTGATTCTCTCTCCAGTTAATTTTTCTACCACCTTTTTGCTTTTGTACATCAACCTTTTAAATGTTACAAAAATACATGTAGCATCTGGGCACAACAAGGCATGTTAAGGATGGAGTAGGCACTCTAAGTAGGAATTTCCATGCTTTTGTGAGCTTAATGTTCCTTTAACATAGAGAGCAGCTGTGTTTATGTCAATAATTATACATTGAAATAAATGCATGTACATGTGTTTCTTTATGGGATTAAGGATGTTAGGGATGTCCTTACACAAAAGATTTTGTCCCCACCCATAAAGTTTCTACAAAATTCAAAACCAAGTTACACTATTTTGAAATTCTGAAATATTTCTCTGGGCAGTTGGACTTCCATGTTTCAAGTGACAGACTATTAGATTGGATTGATATGCTCGTTATTTTCTCCTCCCTTCCCCCCACCCCCATCTGTTCTCCACTTTTCACTATCCTGTTCAGTACCCAGAATCTGACCTGTATGCATTATATCACCAAGGTCCCCTTGTGGAAAGGCTTCCAACTAGATTGGGTCAATAGGAGGTATCTGCAAGAGAGCAGAGGGCAGAGGGACACAATGTAAGAATGCCATGATTGTCAATGCTTAATCCCCAAATTAGTGTCAGAGGCAATAAATACTTAGCTTTCAAAGCAGAGTGAGATCAAGGAAAAGTGGATGGCTCTAGGCAAGATTTCTGGAGATGTGAAGGCTTCCTTTGGGCTTTAAAGAATTGGTAGGATGGGGTAGAGGAAAGAGTCGGTATTAAAGTTGGTCAAGAATGAGCAAGAACCGAAGTAGAGAGGTTATAGTGTACAGTTCTTACTTCGGAATAGCAAGTACACCAGTTTAAGGGAAACAGATGATCGGGGTCTTAGTGAAGTGGAAAGTTAGGATTAAATGGCAGGTTGTGCCGTATAGTAGAGTCCTTGAATGAATGGAATAAGAAATCTTAGTCTTTATTTTTTTTTAAAGATTTATTTATTTATTTTAGAGAGAGACAGAATGCATGAGTGGGGGAGAGGCAGAGAGAAAGAGAGAGAATCTCAAGCAGACTCCCCACTGAACACAAAGCCCATCTTGGGGCTCCATCTCAGGACCCTGAGATCATGACCTGAGCCTAAATCAGGAGTTGGATGCTTAACTGACTGAGCCACCCAGGAGCCCTAAGAAATCTTAGTCTTTAAAATATATGACAAATGTGTGTTCAGTATATAAATACAATCTGCAAATGGTATGTATTGTGGAAGTTTATTCAAGTGCCTTATCACACATTCAAATTAACATATGACTGCTCTATCACTAAAAATAGCTCTGTTCATTAAAGGAAATATAACCTAGATAATGTTCCTAAAACCATTTTATGTCTTTAACCAACATTCATCATTTCATACTGTCTTCCTAAATATTTAGACTAAGATGGAGAGTTATAAATCTGAGAGTTTATCTGTACTTGATCAACCAAGTTTCCAATTTGATTGCAAACTATCAACTCGTTGTTTGCAGAGATTCAATTACTGAACCTGGAAAACACCTATCATTCCATGTGTTTCATTCCTCTCAACTTTAGATGTGTTTTGCCCTGTAAAGTTTATGCCATAGTCTTTGTTATTAACCAGCAACATATCAAAGACTATCGGGTTTGCATCAATAGGCATTCTTCAACAGAGATGGCCTGAATCACAAAGTGTGACTTATTCAGTATACTTAAAACCACTGCAACTCCTCCACAGACAAAACTGTAGTAGAATTTGCCTTGTCAAACATGCTGATTTGTATAGATGCTGGTCACTGGGGATCAACTATTAACACAGGAATCTATGTTATTGGTTGGGTATTTCTTTTATATCATAGTCTGGAGCTGTTTATTTATAACCCTGTGTAAAAATAATTATATTCTCACTTCCAGGACATAAATTTGAATGGCACTCTTCTTTTCTTGTTCTTTCTGTTTCTATATGACCATTTTCCTCCCTTATTATTTTAGGTAGTCTTGCCAAATAGTTTGTGAGCGAGGCAACAGTGTTAGAAACAGCTGTGACGTTAACTTCCTGTGTGAACTTGAGCAAATTATTTAAATTCTCTGATCCTTACATCTCTACATGTTAAGTATGGATAATACTACTGTGCTTGGTTGCTATGGAAGCTAAATAAGATCATGTGTTCAAAGTGCCTGTCACAGGGCGCCTGGGTGGCTCAGGCGGTTAAGCATCTGCCTTCGGCTCAGGTCATGATCCCGGGGTCCCAGGATGGAGCCCAGGGTCAGGCTCCCATCTCCCTGAATCAGGCTCCCCGCTCCACCCTCATTCTCTCTCTGTCTCTCTCTCAAATAAATAAATAAAATCTTAAAAAACAAAACAAAACAAAGTGCCTGTCACAGTGATTGTCACATAATAGGTGCTAGGTTCATGGTTTTTGTCATCATTGTTATTATTCAACTTTTACTTCTATCAGTTAATTCCCAAATTGACCTATCCAATTTTTATCCCCCTTTACTAAGCTCCTATTCAAATATTCAAATGTCTACCGGATATTGTCACATGAAAATGTCAATAGCATACCCAAACCAAACTCCCTGGCATCTTATTGCCGAGAACAAATTGAATGAATAAAAGAACCCTAGCTACTCTTTCTCAGGTGTCCAATATAAGACAACTGCATCAGCCCATCAACATCCTTTTAGCTAGAAATAAGAGTTGTACTTGATTCTCTTTTCCTTTTACCACCACTACTTTTATTAAATTTCAAGTTCTCACATAGTCTCTTTTTTCACTTCTACAAACACTGCTTAGTTTTGGCCTTCCTGATGCCTTGGACTATTACAATAGCTTTGTAACTAATTTGCATCTTTCTACTTTCTCACCTCTCAAATACGTCGTTACATTCCCAACTGATACATCTCCATAAACTACAGTCTGAATGATGTTATTTCTCCATCCAACTTTTGGTGGTTCTCTCTTGTCTGAAGGAGAACATTTAAACATTTATCTCTTAGCCGGGCAGTTAAGGCATTCCACCAACTTCCAAGCTGAGTTCTCACATTTCATAACCCACCTTCGCACTACCCATCAAGAGGGTGCTTGCCAATAATCAAACTTTTATCCATATCGTCTGTTTGCTAGGATAGCAGCTCTCAAACGTTAGCATGCATGAGAATGACCTGAAAGACTTGTTAAATCACAGATGGCCAGCTGTACCCCAGAGATGCTGATTCAGTAGGTCTGGGGTATAATGTGATAATTTGCATTTCTAATAATGTCCAACGTGATACTGAAATGCCTAGTCCTGGGATCACATTTGTAGAACCCTCGCCTACAACATGCTTTTTCCCTCATCTCAGTCATCAACATTCTATGAATCCCTTACTGTCATAGCCTTGGAGAAATTTCCCCTGCCACCCCAGTCAGAATGAATCAATTCATACTCTGCGATGGCAGAGTGACTAAGATTTCAGGCTTGGAGCCCAGTGGATTGGACTCCAGCTAAATACCTGAGTGAACTTAGACAAGTTGCTTAATCTCTGGACCTCCATTTTCCTATCACTAAAATTGAACTGATAATAGTTCCGATAGCATATGTTGGTGTGAGGATAAAATGAATTAATACATGTGAAGCACTCATAATAGTGCCGGGGAAGTGCTCAACTGTATTATGTTACCTAGTAGTTTATCTCTTTAATCTAACACTCCACTTAGCCATGTAATAGTGTTTGGGGTTTGCAGACCTAAGTCCTTTTTTAGACATTAAGTTCCCTGAAAATAGAGACCACATCTTTGTGAATCCCAGAAACCTACCCTTGGGCTTAACACTTTACAGATATGCAGTATAAAATAATTTTCAATTAAATCAAAATTGAGAAAAGTCTGCAAAGGGATCTTAAGTAAGTAAAAATATTAACAATAAACAAGCCATCCATTTCTTCTTCCCTCATCATAAAGATGAAAAAAAATTAGGTCAATTATTAATAATATATTGAAAGTAGGTGTGCTTTTTCTTTTGAATTTTCTGAACTCTATAATTAAAATGACTTCAAATTGAAAGATTGTAAAGAAGAAATTAATCTTATTGGTAAGTAAAAAAGCAAATCCCATGGTTGATGATAGATATGACCTGTTAACAATAGTTACACTTTTATACTTTCTTTTCTTATAATCAGCATGTGGAGACCAGCATAATCCAATTAATTGTAATTCCCTTTTGTAGAGTCAGTAAAGTAGTGCATGATATTGAACACCATTGAAGTCTTATCTCTGGTCAGATAATCCAAACGGATTCTCATTTCCAACTACCAGCAGGTCTTTCTAAACTTTAGGAAAATAGAATATTTTGGCTTCCCTGAACCTATGATAAATGTGATACACAATAATTGGTCTCTGAACTTTAATCTTTGTACATGCCTAACCATCAGTTTTCTAGACTTCTTTCTCTGCTATGTAACGGTTTCATCAAAACACCTGAATGTCTCTTATTTCCTGACTCCCTTTTAAATATTTTTTCCACAATGAATATGCAGTATTTTCACACAACGGAGCTTCTCAACTGAGCTCCTTGCTCCTGGTGCCTCTTGGACGCACCACCTCTCATCCATACACTCACTCTGATTCCTCCTGCTCACTCCTGCCAGAGCACCTGGCTAGAATGTCGCTGTCACTGCTGCTGTCATCCAGCTGATTTCAGTTGTAAGGTCCTCATGCTCTGGCCTGTGTCTTCCTTTCCACCCTCAGCAATCTGAGACACGGAACCTATACATCTATGCTCTCCAGCAACTTGTAGTCCCACAAATGCGTTGTGTTCCTCAGACCGTGGCATGACTGTTACTTCTCATGTTCTTTATATACCTCTTCCCACCCTCTCCCCCATCCTCTACCCCATTGTCCACACGGCTGCTCATAAACTAAGATAATTGTTATGTGACACCTCATCTGGGAAGCCTCCCTTGACCACCTTCCGGAGGACGCTAGATACTCATCTTCTATGTTCCCATAGCCATCCACACTAAGTTATATAGTAACATTTTCCATGTTCCATTGTAATTTTTTTCCCTATATACTGCAAGATCTTCAAGCTTGGAAACCAGGTCTTCATTATGTAGTGTTTTGTCCCAACAGCTAGAACATGTCCAGCACAAAATTGGAGTTCAACGAATATTTGATAAACGAATGGATGAGTGACTGAACAATCTACTTATATCTTCAGTACTAAGGGTTTTGAAAGAGAAAAATGAACAAAGAGAACACAAAAATTGTGCTGTAGACATGTGTGTATGTACATAGACCTACTGTTATCAGCATTATTGTTATACCATGAAATAGCCTCTACTATCAAAGGAGGTTAAAATTGGGCAATTTTATCCATAAATAGTAAAAGGGAGCACACCAGGCATGAGGCACTAGGCTAAGCACTGGGGATACAAAGATTAATATTAACAAACTTGTTTGGAAGAGCGATACCAAAGAAACTTTTTGGTTAAGTCAGTAGAGTTAAAATATTCAGGGTATGCCTGGAGTGATGGGATTATCAGGGAGGATTAGAAATTTAGGAAGCTGGATCTGAAATGAAGCTGAATGTAGCCACAGTCAAGATTAGCAGGATAGGTATCTGAGTAACATCAGGAAACACAGGCAGAGACCTGAGAGTTAGTGCCACAGATTTGTTTAGTGTTAGACTGGAAGAGAAGCAAGGAGCAGAGTACCACATTGCAGAAGCCTCAGTCTTCCCATATCCATCGCTCCAGCTTCCTCTACTGACTTTTTGTGGGCAGTCTAACGAGAGAGTGTGTATGATGAGGTTAACCCAAGTACACCTCTGTTCTCTTTGCTAAAAGAGACGTTCCTACGGGCCAGAACCTCCTGGGCTACTTGGAAATATGTCTCAGTACTAACAGGTCACCTGAGACCATAGCAAATGATGTTTTCCTATCTTTCTACAAGAGGAACTGTAGAAAACCCTCAGACTTGGGAGGGTTACATAGCTATCATCATCATCCTCATCATCATGATCTTTACTAAAGAGGTACTTATTAAGCAACTAATTGAGCATTTCTTTGTATTGATGAAGCAAATAGAAAATTAAAAGGGGTAGCTTCTTCCCTAAAGATAGCACAATCCTAGCTATGATGTTAAGGAGAACTTGAGAATTGTCAGGACTTCAAGAGATTTTTATATCATTTCTGAAACATCTTGCAATCCTCATTCTGTCCTTAGAATTGCCTTTCTTCTCATACTTCTTGCACTTAACACAGCATTGACATCTAGTAGTTGTCTCATAAATTGTTTTAATGAATGAATATGTTAATTAATCTGATCAATATTTAATTCGTTTGACTCTGCATTACTAATTGCTGAAATTGACATAAATGGTGGAATTCCATTCATTCATTTATTTTTGGCATACCCATTCTTTTTTTTTTTATTTGACTTTGTTTCTATTTAGTATCTTATTTCGTCAAAAAACACTTACTGTTTTTGGTTTGGGTTTTTTTTTGCTATTTTTTAAATTTAAATTCAATTAATTAACATATAGTGTATTATTAGATTCAGAGGTAGAGTTCAGTGATTCATCAGTTTTATATAATACCCAGTGCTCATTAACATCACGTACCCTCCTTAATGTCCATCACCCAGTTACCCCATCCCCCCACACTCCTCCCCTCCAGCAACCCTCAGTTTTTTCCTATGATTACGAGTCTCTTATGGCTTGTTCTCCCTGTCTGATTTCATCTTGCAGAAAATAGTTATTGTTATTGGGGCTTATTTTCTTATTTGTAGTTATTATTGTTATATGTTTATTAAACATCAATTGTTTACCCATTATTGTCATTTAAATATTCAAAATTTTTCACTTCATTAACCAAGATTTTTATGTGTATTTTTAGTCTAAGTCTCTATATCTCTCCTCATTTTATTCTTTATTTAGTATTTTTTCAACTATACAATTAAAAGCACAATTTAGGGACATCTGAGAAGAGTGACAGGCAGTAATGAATACATGTTCCCAATGAATCATAGTCTTCAAATATTGTGATGGGAACATAAATTGGTGCACTAGATATGAGGGCAATGTGGCAAGGTCTCTCAATATTTTAGATATACGCACAATCTTTGATCTAGAAACTCTAGGTCTAAGAATTTGTTCTGTTCACACAGTACACACTTATACTTAGATGTAAATGATCTAAGAACAAGATAACTTACACTAGCACTATGCAAAATATTCGACAATTGAAAACTGATTAAGTAAATTACAGTACATCCATAAAATTAATTATGCAACTTTAAAAAAAGAACAAGGAAGCGCTTTATGTCCTGATTTTGAATAATCTCTATGATATATTAACAAGGGAAAAGAATCAAGATGCAGAACAGTACATAGATTGTATTGCTGTTTATGTTTTAAGTGGTAGTGGAGGGTAATATTGCTTGAGTATAGAAAATGGCTTTAAAAGGATACATAGGAAATTGATAATATGGGTTTTCTATGGGTGAACTAGCTAGCTAGGAATAGACTAGAAAAAGACTTTTGCAGTATGTATTTTAAACTTTAAATTGTGTGAATACACTTTCCATTTCGAAATAAAATAAATAAAATTTTCTAAATAGCAATAAGCACCACACTCTTCATATTAAACAATGTAGCTTTTCAAGTATGTTATCAAGTGTTTTGGCAATTTTTATCAACTATTTTTTATAGCTCCTTTGTAATGAAAACAGCCCACATTGTGAATTATTTGTATGAATTACGATTCTCCAATGTTATGGAAGAAAGGGACACAAGGGTGATTTTATGCTCCATATCTTTGAAAGCTGGAGGCCCCTGGAGTTGGACAGGCAGACTCTCTTTTGAGGTGGAAAAAAAAAATCTCTAAAACTTTTCATTCACAAAAACAAAATAATCAGTTATTGATAATAGGTTCATGAAAAAATCTATATCATTATTCTGGACTGAAAATATTGCACAGATACAGAATTAAGAAGATCGTGTTATTCGGTGGTTTCACAAAGAAACAGACGCATGGAGATCTAGCTATTCTGTCTAAGCTTATGCACACAGTTGTAAAACTTACAGATCTGCCAACTCCGATTTCATGTGCCTTTGTTTTTGTTTGTTTGTTTGTTTTTGTTTTTTTAAGATTTTTATTTAATTATTTGAAGAACTCTGGCAGCTCTTGTGATATGAAATAGAAAATTTATTTAACTACGCCCATGAATCAATTAATCAAGATAATTTAGGGGGAAAATGATCTTCAATGATTGCCAAAACACTCTCTTCGTTTTTGTTATCTTTAATTGATATCTTATCTAGGAATGAAATGGTTTCAATGAGTGAGAGTAGCTCTGTCTTAATCTACCAATTTTGTTTACCTTTTATTTCTATTTTCCTGACGAAATATTTCCAGACGGGAGACTTCTAAACTAGCAAAGAGCCCAGTCCTTCCTGCTAAATGATACCATTTCTAACCCCACAAACACCAACCACGTAGTAAAGGGAATCATAAAAGCTAGAAATTATATTAGATTCTGGAAACATTTGCCAAAGTCCAGCCGACCAAGAAGATAATGTCCAAATAAATTTTCTAATAACGTTATAACAAGCCTGTACTAAATCTTTTACATACATTACTTTACTTAATTCTCACACAAAATTAGGAGGGAGACCTGACAGTTCTAATTAGACAGTGAGGAAGCTGGCACTTTAAATAACATGGATGCATGTGCGTATACCTACAATAGAAATGTTATCTGTAGATGGGCATTTATAGGATTTAGTTGTATTTATTTCCCAGATATCATTATGAGATGTGTTTTGACCTGACCTTCTGCTTGATATTTGCAAATGTAATATAACTTTGAGGGAACAAATAGCAATGGTGTTGAAACTTAGAGCCGATAACGAAGGAAACTCAAAAATGACTTTGTTGAAATGTAATCCTACGGATTCTCTACCCTTTGGAGTATGTAATGTATGAAATCATCCATGGAATTCAAACAAATTCAGAATCTGTTTGGAGAAGACGGTCAAATAAAATGAACCATTGTGTATGGTGTCTGCAGAGCACAAAAAGCCTTTGACAGAATGGAAATAGGAGCAGTGTTGGAAGCTCTGAGTATGAAAGGAATTAAAGAAATATATATTGGGACCATGAAATATATCCTTTTTTAAAATGCATGATCCTCACAAATAAAGTCAATTCATTTTTTTGGGTGGTGGTGGTGTTGTTAGACTCTGAACAGGGCTACCTCTCCTCAGATGCCCAGACAAGAAATATCTAAAAGCCTGGAGAGAAGCATAATGTCAATAACATCATTTTATAAGGTGGCATTATATGTGGAGTTATGATGATGGGGAGATGTTTTATGGTATGCCATTATAAATTAAAAATGCACAAAGCAATGACACGTTTGTTATACTTTCCATCTGTGGTGCTTGCTTCACAAGTTTCAGTTGTACCTATTTATTATGTTATTATTTACATTCAAATGAAATCTGAGGAAAAATAAAAATAAGACATTCTCATTCCTGACCCAGTTCCTGTGCTGGATATAGTAGAAGGCTCTTTCACTTCCTTCAAAGAGAGTAACTAAAGATATTTTATATTAGCCTGTGACATTATTTTCATGCCTTGGGCTTCCTAAGTGATTTGCAAAGGAATACATACAACATGAAATACAGAGAAAGCAAGCCAACATGGCATGCCAAAACATCCCGTTAAGAAATAAAAGCTTTTTTTTTTTTTTGTCTTGTTTTGTTTGTTTTGTTTTTAGTTTTAGTATCTTAGAGAGTTTCTGGTTATTTCCTTGGTTCCTCCCTCTTTCTTACTAAGTTGGCCACACAAAACTATATTTTGTAGGCCAGGTGGCAAAACTGCCCAGATCCAACCATGTTCTCTTACAGTAAAGTAACTGTTTTTAAATGTAGGCCTGTTCATAGCTTCCTTGAAGTTACTATGATAAATTGTAAGGACCACATCGCTTTGGTTTGGGAATATAAAGTTTCATATTTAAAACCACTTTGCTCCTTATTTGATAGATACCATGGCTGTAGAAAGTTGATTTAGCTTGCATTGAGTGTTTCCTGAGAACGTTTTAAATGTTCCCTAGTATTTTGTGTCTGAGGTTATAACAGCAATGAAATATTTGCACTTTAGAAGTAGTAGCTGGAAAAAAGAATGAGTAAGAAAATGGCAATCATAATTTTATTCTTTGTCTAGAGGCCAAGATAGAGGGTATCCTGCATGTTTATAGAGCAAATCATTTGAAATAGTTGGGTTGAGTCTAAATAGGCAAGCTATTATCCGACTAATTCCAGCTTCAAACCCGTTCTCTGAATCTAGATAATTATTTTATGCATCTGGAATAACCTAAACAGCTTTCTGTTGTCTATTATATTTCATAAGTGGAGCATAGCCCATGTGTTAAGAAAATACTTAGATATGATCCAGGAACATGACATCTTTCTCTATGCAAACTTTTGGCCATTATATTCATTTTTTAGGGCTGCCATAACAAAGTACCACAGACTGGGAGTTGGGTGGGATCAAACAACAGAAATTTATTTGTTCATATTTAGGAAGGCAAGAACTCCAGGATCGAGGTATTGGTGGGGTTGCTTTACTTTGAGACCTCTCTCCTCAGCGTGTAGACGGCCATCTTCTTCCTGTTTCTTCACATGGTCTTCCCTCAGTACGTGTCTGTGTCCTAATCTTCTCTTTGGACAAGGACATCAGTCATACTGGATTAAGGTGCACCCAATATGACCTCATTTTACCTTAATTACCTCTTTAAAGGTCCCATCTCCAAATACATCACATGCTAAGGTATTGGGGGTTAGGACTTCAATGTATGAATTGAGGGGGACACAATTCAGCCCATAACAGACACACTGCACATTTTTGGGGGTGATATGTTTATTCTTGGAGTTTGTTCTTGCTTGTCTGCAAGGATCAATAGGGTCTTATTCTAGGGAACAGACATAAGATGTAAAATGTCTAGAACTTAGTCTATATTCACTTGAATAGTATTTCTGAGCACCTGGTGAAACCCTCTCCTTTGAGGAATATAAAACAGCTTCAATAGCTGTGGCTTTGAAAGTGCACAATACAGCCCCGGTATGTAGTCTCTATTCCATCTATGTTTATTTAATACAAATCAACTGAACTAACAAATTAACTGGCCATTTGGTCAATTTCCCTAAAATAACATCCTCACTGAAGTCTCATGTTAGTCCCAAGATGCTGTAGGAAGGGGCTGGACTGAGTGCAGCATGGAAGAATGCTACTTCTGACACAGGGTTTACATCACTGGGGGGTTTGAGAATTTGGAAGCTGTCCAATCTACTGGAAATCACACTGAACTGTCACTTTAAGGGGCCAACACAACAGGAAAGGCTGAGCTAGTCAAATGATTCAACCAACTTCCTTTTGATCCTCTCCTTTAAGTGCTAAAATCAGCTATGTCCTTATAGATAAACAGTGTGTCTTACCCACTTTAATAACTAATCTTCCAGTTTGATTTGATGGCCAAACATATTATTATTTTTCAGATCGGTAGTCCCTCTGTCATCCCTTTCATTTGGGCCTTTCAGATAAGGTTTCCTGGAAGCAGATACCACATCCTTTATGAGAGTTTTACAATGTAATAGGTTCTTGTCACTATATTAATAAAATCAGAGCTCTTCTCCCCACATCCTGGGGAAAGTTGGGGTGTCTTTTCCTCTTTTTTATTACAACAGTAAAAGAAAGTTGGAAAGAAGCTTTAAAAGTGCCTAGAAAAAACTACAAGGTAAACACGCACTTGCTCTTCAATACACAAAGAAGTACCTCTCTACTCTTATGTCACTACTCGCTTCTGGATAGTTCAAGTTATCTGCAGTCACATTTCAATCAGCACAGTGAGTTTCGTTAAAATCAGAGCAGATATTGCAACTTCTGGTTATACCAATCTGTAGGGCAATATTTGAGGAAAGTGGCCATTGAACTAATAAACATACCTTTTTCCCGAGGAGATTACCAGGACCTGCTGTCACTATCAAAGGTGCATCTCTTAATTCTCCATTTTAAGAGAGTGTTCCTAATAGTAATTATCTAATTTTTTTCTTTCAAATATTAAGCAGCTTGATATCGATGTTTTTACTCAAAACAAATAAAATACACAAAAGACCCTGCAAGAACGTGCATTTCAAGATGGCCTTATTGCAACATGTAGATAAATGTCTTGGTGATCTCATAAAAGTCACATAGTGTTTGGATTCTAGAGCTTGACCCGTCTTCAATTCTGTTTACATGCTTTAAGCCAAAAGCCATGACCAAAATGAATTTAAGAAAACCTAATTAGAAGGCCAGGAGAAATCAGCACGGTTATCAGAGTAAGGATTACGAGATGTCATGATTCAGCCAGTCTTCTTCCCAGTCCTGGACTCCAGCATGTCAAGTTTCTACTGATGCTCCCACACATCCTAGTATGCCCAGCACAGCCCCCACAACAAAGAATTACCTAGTGCCAAGTGTTAATAGTGCTTTGCTGTGGAGAAACCCTGCTCTATTGAAAAAAGGGAGAAGCGTAAGACGTCACCACTGCTAACAGTTTATTTATAAAGTGTCTATCAAATAATACAAATGTGTTTATAATGATACCTGTTACAACCAAGATACAATTATGGTCAGTTCATTTTGTATGTGGACATAACTGCATGTTTAGATAAATCACAATGGCCTTCGAAAATATGCCTTAAAGCCCTCCAGTTTACAAGTAATCTTAAACTTGGTTGGTTATGAAAAAATTTAATATAAAAGTTAGATTTTATATTTCAAAAGATTCTTTCCAACTGCTTGCCATACTATTTATTTAAGCTACGTGTAGAGGGCTACACATTGTTTTGCTTTCTTTTTTTAAAGGAAGACTACATAGTAGGAATGTTGGTTTAAGTAACACAAGTCAATATTGATATTATATGTCATTTCAAGTGCATATCACCAAATGGTATTTATTGATATTTTCTTTTTTATGTATATTGAAATATCCCATTTTCACAATCACTTGAATTAACTGATGTTTATTTGGAGGGGACAAATATCAGTGGTCAAGCAATTGTTTGTTCTTGTTGTTTTCTTGCTCCAGGTAAAACCTCTTTTTTTACCTACTGAACACTTTCCTTTGGCAATCTTGAACCTGTGCACCAGAATGGCATTTTGACTTGGACTTTTCTGATAAATATTTGGTAAAGATAGTTGTGTGTGTGAGAACACATGTGTTTGTGTGTGTGTGTGTGTGTGTGTGTTTAGGTTTCCACTTAAAGTTCAGTGCCAAAGCTACAGTACTTATACATTTTCTAAATGTGTTTTAAGCAATAAGTTGTACAACATTTTTAGAACATGTGTTAAGCTATTTCTCTAAGAATGAAGCTCTTAACAAAACATAAGCACTCTGCATGAGATCTTAGCAGCAAAGTGCTTAAAAGATAAAGTAAGAATTGGTACCATGGGAAGAACACCAGCTGTAGAGCGCACAGGTCCATTATGAGAAGTATGGTAGTGGGTAGGGAGAAAATGATTTAATCAGGAGTAAAACCAATTTTATTATAAGGGCACGCAGGGGGTGTGGCACCATAGTGAGAGGGACATTTCAAAATATCTGACAGATTTCAACAATGTGAAAACCCCGTTCTTTAAAGTGACAGTAAACCCCATCAGGTCTCCCTTTTTGATGCTATTGTTAACAGTTGACTGTTTAAAGCTGGCCTGCTAAGATGCTGTCGGCCTATTTCAATAGTATGTAGCCAAATAAAAGACTAATTGTTGAAATACAATCAATCAAAAATGATTGCAGGGCAGAAAGAAGGTCTCCTCCGCTGATTTTGTTGTGGATCATATTATTGTGTTATGACTGAGGTAAGAATGAAGACTGAAAGGGAAGAAAAAACTGGCCATCTGAAATAAACAGATGCACCTTCTTTCCTTCTCTTTGCAAATGTCCTATTGAACAGGAACGTCACTTACCAGCCCTGGAGATAGTAGTCCATTTAGAAAAAGAGAGCTGATAAAGATTTTGGCTAAGATTTTAAAAGGACACGAACACTATTAACAAAGCAGCCCGTGCAGAGATTCCCCACAGTGACAATTCTCAGTTTTTCTCACATTTTTGGTGCAGATTCTCCTCTGCCTCATAAAACTGACACCAAGGGGGCATGTGAATGCGAACCCAAGACATCGGGAAAGACACAAAATTCCAGTGGACCAGGTACCTGTGAAGTTCTGGCCAGGATACCAGGCTTTTCAGTTAACCGCCCCTTCCCAGGTTGTTTAAAAGGATTAGCTTTAGTTTTTATTCAGCCCAGAATTCAAAATCTTTTTCACGTTGCATGCTTACAAAGACAAATACAACAGCAATGCTTTTCTGCCTTGCTTCCTTCCAGTGGTGTGTAAAGATGTCCCTTTCAGACCCTGCCACATCCACTTCTTGGGGGAGAATGATTCCAGACTTTCTTTTTGAGAGTGAACAAGAAGAAAATAATTGTCCAGAGTCTCCTTATTTCTTCTAAAAACTTCATTTTGGCATTTATGTTCTTTAATATTTAAATGTCTCAACTCACTCAAGCTTCCCAAGCAAATATGTCTGTTGTTTCTAGGCGGAGTTGGTAAGCACTTGGGGTTTGTCTTTAGTGTGTTATCATTTTTGACAGCTTTGCATAGCCTCCATAGGCCAACAGGGGTCTGTCTAATATTGTTGCTGGGCACATTTTCCTCGCTGAGATGAAAACTAAAAAAAAAAAAAAAGGAAAAAAGGTATTTTTGAAGCAGTAAGAAGGAATTAATATCCTTTCTCACTCAGTAATCTATTCCTTGCTGAATTTATATTCAGCAAAAAAAAAAAGCAAAAAATTGTTACCCATTATTCCCTTGTACATAGCAAGGCTAACACATGTAAAGCAATAACTCATTTTCTATTGCCATGTTTAGCATATGTCTCCTGTTGGCTCAGCAAGGCCTTTAGGCCGGTCCCTTGAGCCGGCCATCATTGGCAACTCTTAGCCCCTCGGCCTCAGAACCAAATAGCTTTGAATCATGTTGAGCTGTGATGCTAATTTTCATACTGATGCATTATGGGAATAAATGTATCTGACATACTGTGTCAATGGCACTGCCTCTTTGTGTCTCTTGTTTTTTTGTTAGCTGCATTCCTACAGATGGTATTCCATTGAAAATGTTCCCTTCCTACGGAAAAAGGGGGGAAAAAAAAAAAACATGCACAGCACCAAACCTCTAGGTGCAGAAGGCTGTTAACGGTTGCTGATGATAGTAGGCAAACATTAACATAATAATTAGTGTCTTGTAATTGTTTCATTAAAACCAGTTGTTCCATTTCTCCTCGTGTTTTCCCAGAAGAGAAGCTGAATTTGGACGACAGCCAGTGGGAGGACATCCACGTTGTCACCGGAGCACTGAAGATGTTTTTCCGGGAGCTGCCTGAGCCGCTCTTCCCTTACAGCTTCTTTGAGCCGTTTGTGGAAGCGATCAGTAAGTAACCTCACAGACTGGAGTGCTTGGTGGAGAAACCTGGCAGCGTGGAGTTATTAAGTAAACAATAAGAAGGACAAGAATAGTGATCGTGGAGATGATAAGACCCCCAACGCTCCACACGTTTCATTTACTGTGTTGTGTTTTTGATGGCTTATTTTTATTTCTGGCCGTGCAATATTATCTGAGTTTTGTTTTGGATTTTGGTTTTTGGTTTAAAAAAAAAATAGGGTAACCTATTTAGAGTGGTTGCTTTTCAACTAAAACCTCCTCAAATGAAAATAGCTTCTCACGGAATCGGTTTTGAAGGGATCACCTTTGGCATTCTCAGCACCTACCTTTCAGAGTTTTGGGATTGGCAAGGAGTTTGGGTACAAAAGGGTCTTGAAAAAGAACTTAAGGGACTTTCATTTTGTTTCATTAGAGAGGTGTTAAATCATCAACTCAGGCATCGCCTTCTTGAGGCTCCCTCACCCTCCGCCCACCAATACTAGTAAATAGTCAGCTACAATTTTCTTATGAACAGTGTGATATTAAATTAAGTACTGGCAGGTTTCTTTGGTTAAGCTGGTGACTTTGTAGGGGGTTGAATTATATCACATACCAACCAGTAGTCATTGTACACTCACTCCAGGAAGCTTCCTTTTCTATTGTTTTTGCATTCAGAACACACACACTTAAGTCAAAATGAGTAAATGAATGAGTGAATGAATAAAAATCTTTCCAAATGCAAGGAAACTTTTGCTACTGATGCTTCAAGAAGCAACTACTAGTACATCTAAATTTAGTATCTTAGGGTACACTTACTATAACTGTGACAGCTTAAAAAAAGTTTCCTGGCAAGAAAGCTGATTTGAGGAGGAAAAAGAAAGAAGAAAGAAAGGTAAAATTAAAAAGCTTGCAAGCCTGGCAGGAGCTTAATTAAATTCCAAACGAGAAAAATCTCCAAGAAAAAAAAAAAATTGCTCTGCTTAGGAGGTCTGATAGAGGATGGCTGTGTGTGCAGTGTTCCCATTAGTGGGCGTGGGGGTTTGGGGGGCCCATGTTGGAGAACAGCCCCTCAATATGCCCTTTATTCTGTTTCCCATTTCACAAGTCTTCATACTTCTTTAAAGTTCTGGTCACCAAATGATATCAAGAGGAATATAGCAAAATTATTTCCCCAAGTTCTTCCTCTTGTCTGCTCACAATGTCAGATTTTGTTGTTGTCATTGTTGCTCTTGTTGAATATAGCAGCAGGTGCTCTAACGATGGGTTTTGAGGTAAGGCTGGGCCTCTTAACCCCTGTCTTTTTATTTCATGAGCTTTCTGCTTCTCAAGGAGAACAGCATTTTATGGTTCCCAGGCTCAACTTTTTAAAAGGAGGAATAAAGAAAATAATAAATAAGCATGCATTTCCATAACAACTTATTCCGATGTTCTGTCTTGGAACGTGGCTGGCGAGCATGAAAGATTATTGGCAATGTTAGCACAGTGTTCTGGTAGGAAGTCAGGAAACTTGCATTTCGGTACCTATTTCTGATTATGTATATTTAAAGAAGTCATACAAATTTCACATCATGGCCTCCGGACTTTTAGGTGAGGAATATGTTATTTGTGAACATACCTGTACATGTGCTGATTTGAGGGCTGTGATATAGAAACCCATCATTTAAGCTTCCTTTAGGTCACCTGATTCTAAAGATACAAAGCAAGCCGTTCCCTTAGCTTGAGAGATAGGGGAAGCAGGCCCTCAGAGGGCATGTGAGGGCATGTCCTTTGAATTTCTATGAAGAGTAGGACCATCTCTGCACTATCATAGACTCAACCCTCACTGAACAGAATTTCAGAAACACTGGCATAGTCAGAATGGAACAAGGCAGAGTTGAAGTGGCAGCATGCTATTGTGACGAATGGCTATTGCAAGGGTTTTCGGCAACATGTATAAAATGGGTTATGGCAAACACGAAAGAGATAGTGCTGAAGAAAGTCCTTTAAAACTGTAGGATACTGTACAGATGCTAACAGTGTTTCTTCAGTTGAGCTTTGTCTGAGAATGTAATATAGAAACAGGGAGGTAGTTTTTCCTTCATTGTTTAAGGCAAGGAGAATCCACCTAATGACCTTGCTTTACCTAACTCAAAACAGTACCTATTATTTCTTGCTATGGAAAATGGAAGCACTAACCAACAGGGTTGTATGGTGGAGAACTAGGTCAAGATGTTGGACAGAGGCATATGTTTACTAACCCATGTGTTTTGGGCAGAATCTTGAAGTCAGTTCTGGTAAACTCAACTAAACTCAGCTCTAGGTTGTAGTTCATATTTAAATATCCTTAAGCAATGAGAGAATGGCCACCTCCCCTTTGGCAATGGTAAAACTACACCAGAGTAGGTATTTTTACCAATCTAGTAAAAAATCTTTCAAAACTATAAAGACATTTATATCCAGCCCCAAAGGGGTGATGGGTTTTATCATACCTCTCCCTGCCTCCTCTAAAATCTACACAGTGAGAAGCTCAATAGACCTGCCCGTGAGTTCTTGGCCTTCTTTTGAAAAGGAAGCAACCAGGGAAAGGAAATTCATGGGGAAGATGTCCATCCATGCTGGCTCTGGGCCTCTCGGCCATCCGATCTCTGCAGCTCACGCTGTGCTCTGTAACCTAGGAGGGTTGACCCCAGCGAGCTACATTTCCCAGGTGCTCTTGAGGGCTGGCTTCCTGCTGCCGAAGCCAGTGGAAACCCTGGAAGTACAGAGCAGAGGGAGAGGGAGGGAAAAGACCAGCTAGTTTGTTAGTTGATCCTCTACCCCCTCTCTCTTGTCCACCCACCTGCCTCAAGTAGTTTCTCTACCTGAGGGTCCATCTTGTCCACGGCTTCAGCTTTGACTGGAGAGACCTGCTCTGGTTCCAGCTGCCATCTAGTGATGCGGACCCTCCTCTCTTTGCCCGTCCAGCCTGGTAGTAGCTTCCTGCAGGGGCTGGTTTCTTCGTTACTTCGCTCTTCCTTCCTGGGCTCTCAGCTTCTTCATCACATGGGTAACCAGTCCCCTGCATCAAATTAATTCCCTCTGTTTGTGTAAATACTTGAAGTGGTTTCTGCTCTTTGGTCAAACACTAGCACACCACCATGTCAGTCGGTGTTACGGTTCATGTCGCTATAACATCATTTCCCTTTTCTCTTTCGTTACCCTCAATCCTAGGCTTAACAGTTTTATTTAGGAGAGGTTGAGAGATCTGTTATCCTTTCAGGACAGAGTTTAAAAGTGAATAGGCCAAAAGGAATTTTACTTCCAACTGGAATGCTTTGCCCTCTGAGGAGGAAATGTTATTTCATGTACAAGCAGTTAATGACCACTTGTGCCATTGGAATTACTGTTAATTCTCGTTATATGTTTGAAAGGCATCATTACATATTCCGAGAAAAAAGAACAGAAGGCATTTACTTTTTTAAATAGTTTCTTTTTGGACCAAACACAAACATTAATATGATAAGAACCTGTAATTGCCATAGCGATCCCCTGTCTGATAACACTCATTGGGGTAACAAAAACACCAGAGATTGTTTTATATTTCAGAATCCAAGTAGTGCAGCTATTGATCTGAAATTCTATATTTGAGGCCAATGCAACTGGGTCACTGCAGGTTATTTCGTGGGGATTTAACCCACTGACTGCAAGGACTTAATTCCCTGGAAATGACTTCTGCTGAAAGCAGTATTAGTACTGTAAATGTGAACTCAGGACAAAAACACAGCTATAGAGTTTTATGATCTGTGATGCAATCTTGGGGCTAAAGTCCTGCAGGGACATTTCCAGTATATCTAAATCCTAGGAAACATACTAAGCTTACCTCTTTTCCTATTTTATTCGTTCTGGTAGCTCTACATATCCAAAGAATGGAGACAAGTACTGTCTTTTCTGATTTAACATCTGCATTTTCCCCAAGTCCCTGGGATAGGGAAAGAGAGGAGAAAAACTTGTTGTCATTTTTCACAATTATCTCACTTAACCCTCAAAATAACAAAGCAGGAGATATTAGACAAGTAGAAAGATCCTGTGGAAAAGAATTTCTAGTTCATAATGTTACTGCGAGAATTAACTAGGATAACATTTTCCTTACTCTATATTAGGTACTCAATCAATAACTTGAAAGAAATAAATTCTTCAGAGGAGTAAAGCGAGTCATAAAATATTTCCCAAGTTCACATGGCTCAAAAGATTAGATTTAGCATTCAATTCCAGACTCTAAAACAGAAATACTTTCCATCATCATACATTGTCTTTGGGGGACTATTTAGAAGAAATCTTGCTCAAAGGGTAACTAACTAGCTGTTGACAAATATCTGTCTGTTATGTCTTCCTATGTAAGACCTATATGTCCTATATAAGTCCACAACAATTTTTTCTTTCTTTTTTTTTTAACCAAGGTTAGGATTAAATTTAATGATCAGAAGTTTTGATAATGGAGTTTCAAGTTAGAAATAAGGTAGAACTTTCCAAGGATGGGCAGTGTTGACAATATTTAGTACTCAACATTAAAAGCATCTGTGCTTTAATGTTATATTCTCTGAATATATTTGTAACCCTTTACTCTATTATTTTTTATAACCAATTGCTCACCCATCCTCTTTTGATATGTATTTAGCTATACACTATGTTATTTTACTCTTTCATATGAGTAACTATTTCAAGCGTATGTTTTATTAGTATTCTTTTTTGCAGTTTTTCACTTGTATCGAATTACAACATGCAACAAGCCAAGACTGATTCAGGGTGCTCAGCTAGGGGTTTCCTTCTGCTTTCTGAGTCAGCACTACTGTTTTCCAGAAGACATGTATATGAGTTTCCTATCGCTACCGTAACATATTATCTCAAACTCGGTGGCCTAAAAATACCAGTAATTTCTTATCTGATAGTTCTGTAGGACAGAAGTCTGACACTGGTCTCACTGGGCTAAAAGCACAGCGTCTGCAGGTCTGCGTTCCTTTCTGGAGGCTCTAGGGGAGAATCCATTTCCTTGCCTCTTCGAACATCTAGAGGCTGCCTGCATGCCTTAGCTAGCAGTTCCTGGCCTCCACCGACACAGGCAGCAATCCCCTTCTGACTCTCTTCTGCCTCCCTCCTCCACTTTTGAGGACGCTTGTGATTACATTGGGCCCAACTGAATAATCCAGTAACATTCTCCCATCTCAAGGTCCTTATCTTCCTCACATCTGGAAGATCTCTTTTGCTCCATAAGGTAAGATAGGCACAGACTCTGGGAATTAAGGTGTGGACATCTTTGTGGAGCCATTTTTCTGCCTACTACATCCTTTTCCCTCTCCTAGCTTACTCAGGTATAGCACCAGCTCCACTTTCATGCCTCAGAAGCTCTTAGCCTGGTAGTTTCCATCTGCCTTCTTTCAAATCCAAATGACCACAAGAGTCAAGATGACAGTGACACTGTAGCTTGATTAGTAGATGAGAAGGGGGTAAAGAGAAATTACCTCATGTATTTACTTACAAGATGTGTTATTTGTCATTTGTGATGGATAGGCTTAGAGATTTGACTCAAGCCTGGATCAAAGCTCATTTATTCAAGGACTGTTTGATAATTTCATTTTAGGCACCCTCACCTCAGCTCTTTGGTGCTCTCAGTAGAACATGTGAGTTTGCATTTGTTGGTTTATTGTGTTCTGAGTTTCCAAAGTTGCCTCTGTATGCAAAAATAATGACATTTCCTTCCACCCCTGAGCAATGCTCTGTATATTTACCATCATGGAATGGCAACCAATGCTAGTTACTCGATGAAAATGACCTTGTGGTTCCAATATCAATTCCTTTGTCATCTTTTCCAGTCTTCTGAAGTAAATATTTTGTATATGTGTAAATATTATGTATTACTTATTTTTAATATATAGTATTTATATTTATATGTTATTATATATAACAGTTATTTTATATATCATGCTTATTTTATGTATATGCATATACATATATAGGTACATATGTATATAACACTTAGAGATTAGGCAAGCCAGTGATACAATGAAACAATGATGATGTTCCATACAATTCTTAAATTCTCACACATGCATTTAAAGACAATATATTTTTTAATGCCCAGTGTTTGTAAACACTGATTTATTAAGCAGTAAAACAAATTGTGAGAAAAGGTATCCATAAGACTGTCTGAACACCATTAAAATGCAGGCTGTTAGTCACCAAAGGTAGAACATACCCTACGCGAGTCCTTAAATACAATTCCTAGTCCTGTGTTTCTATCAGTCACATTAGCCTCATATAAAAATGATTTAAATTAAAGGCATTGCCCTATGGCAGAAAGTATCTATTGCTTGTTCTAATGTTTTTTTTTTTCTTCCCTCCTATGGTCATCATGCCATTTTTACCTTTAAAGTATGCCTTCAGTAAGTAATTGGGGGGAAAAGCCAGTCAAGTATATTTGCAAATATTTTCTTTACTCTTGACTTTATCTTGCCCTTTGGTCAAACTATTTCTGATGCATCATCAACTCCGTGATGACACTCTTTGGGAGAAAAGATACAGAGCTTGCAAGGCACTTGACTACAAACAGTTGCTAAACATTGAACGCATAATAGTGACAAATTGCCTTAAAACTGTAGAAAGTAAAAAGCAGGGTTTAAAGGGTCACCCCAAAGAAACCAGAGATGTACAAATAATGGAGTATAAAAATATCCTCTACAGCACCATTTCAAGGAAATTTGAAATTAAAATAAAGGTAGATTTCACAAGTACTCCCCTTCCACTAACATTTCCACTGCAAGCTAACATTCTCACAGACTTGGCGGGGGTTTTTGTTGTGGTTGCTTTTTAATCAGAGTGTGTGTGTGTTCTAGCAAACTAGAAGTTTTATGGCTGATGCCTAGCTTGTCTCTTAACTCATTCTAATTATATTCATAATTAAATTGTAAAAAAATAGTTGACTAGAGCCAAATGGCTTGCACAGGTGTCTTTTTGTAGGAATGGTTTAGTGCTAGATAATAAACAACTGGACCTCCATTTACTTAATTTGGCTTAATGAAAAGTCCTTTATAAGTAAAACTAGAAGGTGATTCAGAACTCAGATTGGGCCTTGACTCTGAAATTAATTGAGTGGTAAGATATCAGCTCCCCTAGAAAATGTGGTGCTTGCTTTTTCGCTTTTCCTTAAAACTCTCCTTTTACTCGCACTCCTTTCTTCCATATCCTTAAGAGGTCACTTTCAAAGCACTAAACTTTACAAACTGAGCAAGCAGCCAGTCAGCCTTCATGAGTCAGCTTCCTAAGCATCCCTGCTCCAACCGAATAGACATGCTTTTAAAAAATATATAACAAAATGCAGAATTTCTCCTCAATATCTTAGTGGAAAACAGTTACCTTAAGCCATTCCTCTAATGGTAGATTTAAGTGACTGGTTTTCATTGCCTGTTATCAGGTTCACTGCGTTAGTAGATGTTAATGAAATTGAGAGTTTGTGGTCTTTTATTCTACACTGAGGCTCTTGCCTCATTCCACACTCTTGGGTTGCCACCACATTGTGATCACCACTGAGAGGTCTTCCAAAAAACTGCCTGCCCACCCACCATCCACTCTGACTCTGGCCACAGCTCCAGAAGGAGAACGGCTGCCTCTAAGTTGTTTCTCTCTCTCTCTCACCCAATAGAGTATCATTCTGGTCAAAGAGGCTAAATAATACAACTGGCTGACCATTTCATTTCGAAGAAGGGCCACATTCTCTGCTAGATCTTCAAATCCCTACATGCTCTGGGGGCTCACAAGTTCTTAGACTTCATTATTTACTGTTCTTGCCTTGCCCATCTCAGTCAAGCCCATTGGTGTCATGGTTCTTCTTTGAACATCCCCAGTGCATTGAGGGTCTTTACCCAATTCCTCTACCAGTGGCACATCCCCAGATTGTCACCCATGTGTTAACTTCTCAGTGAGGTCTACCCCATTAACTAAGCTAAAGTTTTTACCTGCACGACACACCACCACATACCACCACACTATTCAAAAGCTGACCCCACTATTTACTACCTGTAAGACCTTGAGCAAGTTCTTAACCTCCACACCTCAATTTCCACATCTATAAAATGGATGTAAAAAAATATCTCCCTTGTGGGGACTGAAAGAATTTAATGGAATGCTAACTGTGGCAAAGCACTTATTACAGATTTCCTGACATGTGGTATTCAGTGAATGTTAACTTGTCTTATTAAGTTAGAGTACAGTCAGACTATTCTTAAGACCACACTCTCAAACGACCTTTCTGTCCATTCCCACATCTTTCCCTGCCTCTGGGACAGCTGTCTTACATGACACGTATGACCATCTTGATTCTGCTTTAATGTTTGTTTCCAGAATTCCGAAGACTACCAAACATGTTTAAGATAATATCACAAGATATTGTCTTGCCTCACAATCCAGGCACTTCCACTTTCTGTATCTCATGACATTAATTTGTTCTGCCAACCATTCCCAGGCCCAACCCCGTGTGATCCATCCGAAGTCTGTCACTTTGCTATAGGACGTACATCCTAATCATAAGCCAGAGGCCAACCTTCTTCTCCAACCTGACACTGCCTTGCTTCTATTAAGTATTAGTAAATCTGTGACATTCACAGTGGTCCCAGAAGAGACAACTACAAAGTAAAGCTTTCTCCCAGTTGGAAGATGAGCTGCCTGGTAGTGTACCCTGTGTTTCAGCCTATGAAAATTATAAACCCATCGGTAGGTGAGGAGTTTAGGGTATGGCAGGGGAATCTATACACCAGCCTGTGCAAATATTTGTAGCATTGTACCTCTTTCTCACAATGAGAAACATTTAAAAAGTCATCAACTAAACCATATTAAACAAGAAGTCATCCCCCCATATGCATGCGTACACACATACTCACTGTACAAACCTGAAATACTTCATTTTTATTTTTCAGGTCTAACATTTTATGATATTCTAGCTTTAAAAAGGTAGAATTATTATTATTATTATTATTATTACTATTATTATTATTATTACAATTCTCTTAAGAGAACTTTCATATTAACCTCCTGTGAGCTATTTTCAAAACCTGCTGTGGAACGTGACCTGATGCCTACTCTCTTTTCTCTTAACTGGTTCACACACAGTCACATGCCCTGATTTGCTCAAGCCCCTGTCCTTTAGTTCTCCACCTCTCTGTCCATAAAATAATTGTTTTCAAATAACTTTTAAGACTATGGCGGGCTCCTTGAGATGTGGCATTTTTTCACTTGGCTCACCCCGCCTTGTTGTGGAGAGTTGAACTATAGACATGATGGCTCCTGGAGTACTCTAGCTGCCTGGGGAGTTCTGCTCATGTTGGAACTGCAGAATCCAGAATCACCTCGCTGAGAACTACCATGTCATTTGGAGAATGGGATTTTCCCCTAACAATTGACTCATGTATTTTCTCCCTACACTTTGGGAAACAGACACATGGAAAGTGGGTACACTTTGATGGAAAACAAGCAGCTGCACTGGTTTTAATTTTTTTTTAAGATTTTATTTATTCATTTTTTTGACACAGAGAGAGAGAGCACAAGCAGGGGAAGCGGCAGGCAGAGGGAGAGGGAGAAGCAGACTCCCTGCTGAGTAGAGAGCCTGACGTGGGGCTCAATCCCAGGATGCTGGGATCATGATCTAAGCCAAAAGCAGACGCTTAACCAACTGAGCCACCCAGGCACCCGCTGTGCTGGTTTTAGAAGTAAAAGTAATATGCTTGGAAGATGAAGGCAAAAGTAGATTTTTAAAAATCCATGAACTATAAAAAATTATATTGGATAATTATGAGAGTTTCCTCCTTTTGTTGACTTGTAGTCTTCCATTTAAATGTGCAGTTGCTGTCGCCATTTTATTTCATGTAACATCTTTATTATTGCATAAAATTGGAAATTCCAAAAGGTCAAATGCCTGAGGCCCTGAAGCCCTGATTATTGTTTAACCAGTCAGCTCTTGGCCCCTTTCTCTTTTCTTCTCACTTTGAGTGTCCAGACGGTGAAAAGTTGACTCTGAGATCTCAAGTCCATTCTTCTGCCAAGTAAGGGATGGGCAGACCTAATTATTGCCATCTGTCCTGCTGGTGGAGAGTGGAATCTGTCTTACCAACAGATGAAATCAGTGATTCTTGGAGCTCTTCCCCAAGTCCCTACCTAAGCACAATGTTAAGACTGTTCTTTGACACTTTTGTGTATTATTCTCTGAATATCTAATTGGCACCTAAGAAGGAAATATTACCTCATTCAGAATTTTTTTGGAAATTTCTATTTCTTTGTGTTCTTTGTAAAAATGTTTTAGGAAAAAAAATGGAAAGATCTTGAGCAAATACTAGACACAGAAAGACCTCAGAAGTCCCTGTCCGCTATGTTTGAATTTGTGTTAGCTGAGCAGAAGATTCAAAGCCCTCCCCAAAGGGGAAAGACAGAGCAGCTAGAGTAGAGCATAACTATGAGACTCACATTGGTCAATGTCAGAATCCAAACAGCCTCTTTCTCTAATAGTCCCTTAATATTTGAGAAGGCCTAAAACCTAAACTGCAACCCCTGTTCAGTGTTCACCTTCCTTTCTCTGTTCTTTCAATAATTTTCACGAATTAATGTTTCCAGACCCTTCATCAGTCAGATCACCCTTGTCTAAGCATGGTCCTCTATAGTTTAGAAATCTTCTTGGTGAGCTTAGGCTGCCCTAACAAAATACCATAGACCGAGCACTTTAAACAACAGAAATTTATTTCTTACAGTTCTGGAGGCTGGAAGTCTCAGATGAGGGAACCAGCACTGGGTTCTGGTGGAAGCCTTCTTTGTGGCTTGCAGAGAGCTGCCTTCCCACTGTGTGCTCACATGGTGGAGAGAGAGCAAGCTCTGGGCTCTTCCATTTCTCATAAAGACACTAATTCCATCGTGGGGCCCCACTTTCATGACCTCATCTCAACCTAATTGTCTCCCAAAGGCCCGATCTCCAAATACCATCACATTGGGAGTTAGGGCCTCAATATAGTCATTTCGGGGGCAGTGGTGTGGGGGTGGACAAAAACATTCAGTCGATTACATAAATCAGACTTCAGGGGAGTGTTTTAAATGTATAACTTTATCAGTGCAGGATAAACTTCCCTCCCTTATTCTGACAATAGCATTCTATTACTGCAACACAAAATTTAATTAGCTCTTTATTAATGTTATATAATGATATTATTGGAATCTGAAATTAAATTTCAAGTCCCAGGTGTCACTTTTACCCATTTCTCTCTCATCTGAAGTTTGTGCGTTTTTAAACTTCCATGCAGAACTGTGCGTGCGACCCTGGACCACTGTGCTCGTCTCCTCATGATTCCAGCACAGAGTATTGTTTTACATTTTACCTTTTTTTTTTTTTAAGATTTTATTTATTAGACAGAGAGAGACACAGCGAGAGAGGGAACACAAGCAGGGGGAGTGGGAGAGGGAGAAGCAGGCTTCCCGCTGAGCAGGGAGCTCGATGCGGGGCTCGATCCCAGGATCCTGGGATCATGACCTGAGCTGAAGGCAGGCGCTTAACGACTGAGCCACCCAGGCGCCCCTACATTTTACCTTTTGCATATGCACAGAGCTTAGCTCACCTGAGTCACATAACAACTGCAACTGGGACCAAAACCCAAGTGTTTAATTACAAAAGTTCCAGTCTTAGCATTCAACCTTCCTCTCAGCATTCTGACATTCGCAGATCTGAACTATCTGTGCACATCTAGGCTCTCGAATACATTTCAAGACCGTGTAGCACAGTCTGGAAGGCCTTTGGGACAATGGAGAATTTAGACATAATTTACAACATTTGAGGAAAAACTTCAAATACCGTGCCAGGAGGAAGAATTGTAGAGAGGGGCATTCCAAATTTACAAAGAGGAATTCTTTAGATTTTTGGACAATTTTAGAATTAATTTGAATCACAAATGTGGTAAACTAATAGAGTCGTGTTAATATATAGATAAACCCCTCATCACTTATTCGTAAAAGGATTCTGTCCCGAGCATACAATTTAAAACAAAAGTGACAAAATTTTGTATTGCTTTCTGTACCCACAGCAACATTTCAGGTACTCATTTCTTGTGCCTGGGTCAGTGGAAAAACTTTTAAATATGAAACTACACCCAAGTGTCATTCAAACACACCTAACAGATGGAGAAGGAAATGCTTAAAGCGTGTGTAGAAACAAGGCACTATGTCCTCACTATCTGTTCTAGCAAGAGAATTAAGAAATAACATCATAAGATTTTTTTATGACTTTCATCATAGGTGTTATTTAATTGAAAGGCAGGACTATTGCAAAGCTTTGCTTGCCTCCCATGTCATGTGTTAGAAATGTATTTTCATTTTTAAGTCCCTAAACTAAATTCATTATTTCAACCCATCATATTCATAACAGAAAAAGCCCGACTATAGCTAAAAGTTGATACTGTGTCTACTCACAGTTGATATCCCTTTTGTTAAAAAATGTTCAACCTCTTTTTTTGTAACAGAGAAAACATACAAAAAGATATACAGATCATGGGAGTATCATTCATAGGGAATTTTTTTTATAGAAGTGATTTTCCAAGTTTATGTTTGTCAGTCCTTTCTCTGATGATTAATTGTAAATTATCTCTGTTGACTTTTTAAGTATGAAACTGAGTAATGCTGTCTCGGGTCTAGTAGAGAGGAATACAATATTGTTTTCCTTCCCTTGGTCTGACCTAAGCATCTCTGGGGTAAGAGCCACGTCTTACTCATCTCTGTAGTGCCAACTCCAGGACAATATAAAAACATAAGGTGCTTTATGGAAGTTGTCTCATATAATTCCACCTCTAACAACCCATGGTAATGAGCAGCAGTGGACTGTTGACATAGGGGGTGGGAAGGGTCATTGGTGAGTAGGTGAATAAGACAGGTTGAAACTGCTTCATTTAACCCATTTTGCTGGTACTAAAAGTAAGGATTAACTGCTTACAGTTCTTCAAATATTCTTACATGTCTTTTAAGCTCTGTTGTACAGCTCCCTTCAGGAGAATATGCCGACTCTAGTCTTCATATTTTCTCTATGTCAAAGTACCATTGCTATATAATTTACAGAGAATTCATCTTGGTGGTTAAAAAGTTTATGAGACAAGAAGGGGAAAATTAAATGAGCAATAAAGTATCTTGATCGGGCTAGTGAACTTTTGCAGTCTTCAAAGGGTTACCTGAGCTCCTACTCAGACAACTTGCCAGACTTAAATGCAGAGCAATGGTGGAGAGAACAGTGAAACTGTACTATAAAAATAAATTACTGTCATGAATATTAAGCAACAAGAATATAATAAACATGACTGTTTGCATGATTCTGATTTATTGGTACTGATATGCGTATAAATTATGACACTAAGTGTTTATTCTAGTTGTTTTAGAATATGGGCCAAACAAAGCTGGGTGGACACTTCCTGCAGACCTTTCCATCTGCCACCAAATTCCTAATTCTCTGCTCCTGTTGCTGTGTTTCTTATGTCGGTGGCATCGGGACCATGTGTGAGCAGCCATTCCCTTTAGTTTACTTTGCAGACTGAAGGAGATTGCCTTTCCAGGATCTGGTATCACAACTACCATCATGAAGTTTCCTTTCTCTCGCAGTGGAATAACTCCAGCTGCAAAGTATCCTGTAGGCTGTTCTTACTTGCTCTGTTAGACAGTGCTCGCTTTTGACGCGAGAGGGTTCATTACTATATTTATAAACCTTTTGGCCCCAGATTTGGGGTTTCCCAATGCTGAGCAGCACTGCATTTTGCATACTTGCTTAGCAAAGTGTGTTCTGGATCACACTGCTGAGGTATTAGAGAGAGAGAGACACTGTGTATCCACGGAAAATCTGGAGGTACCTCAACTGCCATCAGATAACTACACATGTAGCACAATGTTGGTCTTGCTGATATTCACAAGTAGAAGTTATTAAGATTTGCCATCAGTTTTAATTGGCACTCTTTGGAGCCGGGTATTTGTTAAACAGATGGCCAGGATACGGTATTGCAACAGAAAATAGCATTCTCCTGCCTCAGGTTTTTAGCTTTTGTGTTACATCTCATCAAGGTTTACTTCTCTTTTCTCTAACTTTGGTGACAACCTACAAGAAAGATGGACAAAAATTTAATGACCTTAACAAGAGCTGCGATGTCCACGCAGTGAAGTATGCTATATGGGTGCAAGCTGATGATACCTCTAGAGAACTGATGATAGAAAAACACCTGGCTATAGCAGAAATGCCTGCTCAAGGTCATGATGAGGCAAGAATTGTTGGCTACTTAGAATTGGAACTCCCACAACATTCTTGGAGGACATTTTAGCTGCATGTATCAAAAGGCTTGAAAATGAATACACCTTTCTATTGGCTACCACACACCTAGAAATTTACCTTAGGGAATTTTCACAGGTATGTACAACGCTGTGTACAAACGTGCTTTCCAAAATCTTACTTATAATGGTGAAAAATATAAATCTAACATATGTCCAAACCTAGGGAAGGTTAAATTTTAGCATATTCATGTAATGAAATATTAGACATTTGTTAAATTGTGTTGTAGGAAACATTACTTCTGCAAGTAAAATGCCAGTAAGTATTAAAATAGAACATAAGAGTGTACAGTATGGACCTATCTTTAAATGTGTGTATAAATATCTATAAGTAGACAAAAGACTAAAAGTCTTTCCAAATATTAACAGACATTATCCTTGAATGCTTATACAGCCATTGGATTTTGTCCTCTTTTGCTTTACTCTTCAAGTTTCTGCACTACGGATAAGTACCTTTGTAATGGTAAAAAAAAAAAAAAAAAGAAAAGAAAACAGAATAAAATAAAAGTGTAAGAAGAGAGTGAGCTGACATTGTTGTAAGACGTCTCAGAATCAGTTACTCTAGGGGATCCTAAATGTGGTTTCTACCTAAATCACCTTCATGGAAACACATTCCTAGACCAACTCACAGATTTTGATTCACTGTGCCTGGGATGGAGTTCAGAAATTTTTACAGAAACACAATCCTCGGGTAATTCTGATGTGTGGTCAGACTTGAGAACCAGCAATTTCAGTCCTTTCTCCTCCATGCAGCCAAATAGGAGAGCCAGCATTTCCTTCTTGTAGTATGCTGATATTACAGCATCTTACCCCCCAAGCCAAGATGTACGGTCCTTGAGGGGGACACTGAAGAGGTAAATTCCCTGAACTGGAGAGGACGATGCAACCACATGTGAGCTAGTGGCGCAGTAAGTGATGAAGACAAGCACTGCCCTACAGAAGGGAGAGATAAAAGTGCAACGGTTGGAATGGTTTCCTTAAAGATCCATTCAGTGTATGTGGAGTTTGAAGGGCCAGCCAGGGAAAGAACATTAGCAATGGCGTTAGCCCTTATATGAGGGTGCTGTTTGGGGGCGAGTGAAGAATCTGAGTAGAATACAGTAAAGACTTTGGAGGTCACAGCAGAAGGTAAGGGGAGGACATACGGCAAGCCAGCATTGCAAATCCCGTGAAGGCTGTGGCTGGCAACTGTCGTATTTCATCCTGCATCCTCCTGCCTAACACAGTACCTTCCTCAGAAACACGACTCAGTGCATATTTAGCCAATAAATTAACTAACTAATTGCAGAGAATTCAGTACTACAGTAGCATTTAAAATTTAATCTACAGCAATGAAAACCCCTTTAAATAGTTTTGAGAAAAGCAGTGAAAAACAGAAAATGATGTTTTAGGGAAATTTTTTTTGGTGATAATTGGCAAGATGTGTTGAAGAGAAGAGATTGGAGGCAGAAAACCCTGTTGTGTTGTCCTGGTATTACACTCAGCTACCAATCAAGTGTGACCTTGGGCAAGTGTCCTATCCACTTGGGGACCCAGATTTTTCTCTCTGTAAAGTGATTAAATGATACTATGTCAAAATTCTGAAATTGAGGATCTAGGGATAGGCAAGAGACTTATGATCCACTGCCCAAAGGATTGGCCAAATTTGTGTGTATTTTTGCCTGTGTGTTTTCTGGAGCAAGAGTCTCAGAAGATTTTTCAGAAAAAAACCTAAAAAGTTACAAAATAAGTACTACTCAAAGTATGGTCTGCAGACCGGCAGCATCAGACTCACTTGGGATCTTTCTAAACATAAAAATTCTGAGGTCCCATTCCAGACTTTCTGAAAAACAGTCTCTAAGGAGGAGCCCAGGAACCTGTTTTCATAAGCCTTCCAGTTTATTTGTATGCATGCAAAAGTTTAAGAAGCATCTGGTAGCTGGATGCTGCTCACCAGCTGAAAAATCTATTTTGTAAAAAAAAAAAAAAAAAAAGGAAAAGAAGGCATATATAAGAAAGATTACCAGAAATAAATAAATAAAAATTGTAAAGATTTGATGACAATTTGGATATACACAGTCATAGTCAGGTTTTAAACCTGGACAACTGACAGAAACAGAGAAGCTATGATGATGAGGCGTTTTGTATACAGTAGAAGTCTGGACCAAACACAATTTAACAATGAACTGGTTTTTCTTCCTGATATTATTCTGGTAGACATAGGATCAAGATAGTTCAATGTACCTTTGTGCTTAGAGAAATTCTTCCAGAATCACTCAATTGAATTTGGCTACTGAAACACTAAATAGAAGTTGAGAAAGATCAGAATGAAAACTTTGGCAAAATTGAAGATACCATGAGATATATTGATTGTGTGTGTATAGGAAAAAAAAGAAAAGCCTAAAATTAGAATTCTTGCATGTAAAAAGATTCATAAGTTTTGATGAATATGTATAATACAAAATTCCTATTCACAGATGAGATTGTTTTAAAAATTTTAAACAAAGCATTGAGAAATGACCAAAAAATGGTTATTTAGACCAGCAAAATTGAACCTTGGCTAAATTTGACATAAGCTTTCTAGCTCTACAAGCCAAAAGGTATCTTTAAAGTAAATGAAACCAACTCTTGATTCAAGAAAGAGAAAAGATATGCAGATTGAAAAGAACTTGTAACTCTGAGTCTACAATATCATTAAGTGTACTTAGATTTGTACCATATAATTATTATGATTGTAGCAATTAATCAATCAACTGATTAACATGTAGGGTCAGCAGGATCCAGTGATCTTATCTTGAAGCTTGAATTAATTAATTATACTTTCTTCAACATTATTATTTTCTATTTGTATACCCCGGTTTGTGCAAGTTGCTCCTATTGACAAAATGTGGTTTAGTCTCTCTACTTATCACAGCAGGTACGGGCACTCACTGAGGTACTTTTGATGATATAAAGTCAAAATTATAGGGAAACTGAAATATTTTCAGTACTTCCTCAAGTAATTGCTTTGTTATCTTTATCATCAAATGTTTTATATAAATTATACAAATTAATAAGATTATTTCTAATGATTTTTTATTCTTATGTTAATCCCCATACATTACATCATTAGTTCTAGATGAAGTGTTCCATGATTCATTGTTTGTGCATAACACCCAGTGCTCCATGCAGAATGTGCCCTCCTCAATACCCACCACCAGGCTAACCCATCCTCCCACCCCCCTCCCCTCTAGAACCCTCAGTTTGTTTTTCAGAGTCCATCGTCTCTCATGGTTCGTCTACCCCTCCGATTTCCCCCGCTTCATTCTTCCCCTCCCGCTACTCCGACTGTTGAATCTAATGATTTTTAACATAAGACCAAAGGGCTTTTGTCTGTTGAAATAAGTCAAATCCAACCACACTATTGTATATCATATAATAATTATATTATTTAGACAATTCAGTTTATATTGCAAGAAATACCCAAACCCCCACCTTGCAAACGTGTTTTTTAAAAATATTTTAGACATATTTTCAAATATATTATCTCCTTTGCTGATGTTTTGTGAAATGTTTAAAGCCATACTATTCCCCTTTGTTACCTCAGGACACAAACTAAAACACATTCGAAGGGGTTTGTCCAGATTGCTAAGAAAAGAACTGGAATTGAATGACTTTCTCACCAAATATATATGGAACGACTTCTTGAGCAGGCACTCTGTTGAAAGTTAGAGACAGTTGGATGAACCTGACATGGTGCACTGTTGTGGAAGTCACTATCCACAGGTGAAACAGACATGGGGTGAGACATTTGCAAGTGCACCACCAAGACAAAGATGCGAAAGGCCAAGGAAGTGTGAAGGTATACTCTTCCACTGGTCATGGGGTTTCGAGAGGATACTCTTGACAGAGTTGTTCCATATAAAACGAGATAGAACGCTAAAGAAATAAATACTTTGTGATCTAAGACCTGTTGCCTATGTTAAAGCTGACTTTTTTTTTTTTTTCCTTTTTACTAGAAGCCACTTATTAGCAGGCCCCATCTCAGTTGGAGGCCCTGCCTTTTTGCTCACAGACTGTCTGACGCCTTTATAAAGTGGGCCACTGCATTGTTGATTACTGCTCACCAGGGTGGTCCGTGAGCCGCTCTTGTCTGCCATCCCACAGTGAGACAGCATCTTCTGAAGTTCTGGTCTCCTATGTCTTTAGAGAATGGTTTGTGTTTCCTAGGAAGCTTAAGTCTGGATGATTTACATGTAACATTTTAAACTCCCATTGTGTAATGCCCGGGCAAAGATTTATATGCGCTGAAAAGAGTTTTTCAGGTCTCTGTATAGCATTAAGTTATGTATCATATTGTCTACTGTCACTTATCCACACGGCCGGAGAAGCGGTATTCACGTGATGCCCAGTGACGAGGATCTGAAAATCCTACGTTCTACTGCAGAATAACTCGATGCACAAAGATTCTCTGGCTACTTACTACATTCTCATAATCAAATCAAGTGTTTTGTCAACCCAAATTTGATTTGTTTAATTTTGACTTGAAAAGAAACAAGAGAGAGGCAATCGGGATAAGAGGCGAAATGGTCAGTTTCCTTCTGCCCAATTTGAGTTCGTTTTCTCCCATTTACTTCTTGCTCTTCTCCAAGCGAAACAGCACATTCGCTGGATGTGAGAGTTTGTCAAATGATCACACAAAAAAATTCCAAAAACAATTTCAACCTGCCGATGAAAAGGGAACATTCATACTTACTCTTGTAAGTATTAAAAGAAGAATGACCCACTAAAATCCAAGCTACGCTGACACACATCAGAAGCCTCTGAATATGATATTACTAACATGCTACATGTGGGTGTGTGGGTGTGGGTATGAGTGTGGGTGAGATGTATCATTGCTGTAGTGTAAAAGAGTTGAATTGGCTTCCACTTGACTAGATGAGAGCTCTTAGTTCTTATTTTGAAAGCAATCAATTGAGCATGGTTAATTAGGATATCACCAAGTAGTTAAGGAAGGAAAAAAAAAAAAAAAAAGCCAAGCACTTATTAGAAAGTATATTTTGAATCTGCTCACATTACAGTGCTGATCGAGCGATTATGGAAAGAATTCACCCAAACTGTGGTTGTTAGGTGATTTCTGCACAAGCACATTTTTCTTCAATTACAACAAATTATTATAGTTATTTTATGTGGTGCTACAGTGCTACCTTTATGGGAATCATTGAGTTATAAACAAAGAATACATTCCAATACTCCAAGTAATATTAACTAGCCATCTCAGATTTATATTGTGCCATTTTATTCAAGGTATGCCTTTCACTTGAATGTCTCAGTGTCCCAAGTAAATTAACTTTTCTCATTAATATGGAAAATGAGAATGGATTCCATATTTTCACACACATGCCCTTTTCATTATATTCTGATGGTGTATACACTCTTTTCAAAATAATTCCAGAAATCTAGCAGCCCAAGAGAGCTGAGTATTAATCCTCAGAATATCAATCCACTCTGAGAATTGATACTCCACCACCCAGATCGTTCCCCACATATACTAATAAGCTCAGTGGGAGTCTTCTTAACCTTGGGCAAGGTTGAACATTTACATAATTTGAGGCTTACAAACAAAATACAAAGGCAAAATCCACATTCTTCCCTAATGTTTGGATAACTTCTTGTTACTCAGTTTCTCTGTCTGAGCTGCAGCCCCCTTTCATGCATTAATTTGAGTTATTTGTGAACAGAGTATCCTAGAGTATGCTTGAATGCAGGAAAATACAAATGTTAAAATTTTACATTATTGCCCTAATTGTTCAAGTACAGTATTGGGCAAGTTCTAAGTATTAGTAGCCCGCTGAGGGGAACTCAGACTTTAACATATTTTTATCTGCTTGCAAAAGACTAACATTTTAAAGAGAAATTTGCTGGGTGTTTTTATGTCAGGGACAAGAAGCATTTGTTCTTCTCATGCCTGAACCTAAGAGAGTAGGACTGGATTTGTTCGGATCCACCTGGTGATGTGGGCAAGAAGAGTCTTTGCTTATTCACATCCACCAAGCCTTTGGGATATCTTTTTTTCCTTTCCCCCCATTTACTATAAAAATACTTCAAATCCCCTTCAAGTAAGTGAGAATCTAGGTTAGAATCCAGATCATCAAAAATAATAGCTTTAAATTTTCAAGTGAAAATAACTGCCTTGTATCCAAAGTTATAGCAGACGTTCCCACCATGGGCTGTAATCAAATATAACATTACTGGGATTTCCACCCAATCATGGTTGTCCAAAGAAAAACCCTTGCTTGTAAAGATGTGTTGTTAGCAACTTTTTTAGTCTTTAGATTTCTGATTTTTATTTTTATTCCTTTTTGTCATTATGGGAGTGAATAGTAGGGCAGTCTTTGCAATTCAGTTATGTAAGACAGGGCCATGTCTGTATGAACATAAAGAGACATAGGAGGGACACTGACCCAGCTTGCTGGGTCACTTCTACACCAACCCCACAGTGAAAACCTCACATTTAGTCCCACACCAAGTGACTTACAAGCAAGTCAAGGGATTTCTCTGACCTTACTTTATAACCTCTAGTCAGCATACTCACTGTATTTTGGTGCAGTCAAGGTAAGAAAGCGCGAAGTGTTTCCTAATAAATGCTGTCATTTCTTTTTCAAATATTGTATAAAAGCAAAACCATTCTTGAGCAACAGGCTTAATTCTCTTCTGTTTCATTCATTCATTCATTCATTCATTCATTCATTCATTCATTCATTCATTCTTCATCATCATGAACATCATCATCATCAGTGTAACCAGTTAAGTAACCAGCAATGTGGTTCTGTACTCTAACTGGTATTTGTTGAAGAAGCAAGAGGCTAAAATTCAGATATCTTGTTCATTTCAAAACAGTTGTCAAATTCTCCTTTGGACTGGAAAAGAAAAGTTTGAAGAAATTGACATCTCAGTCACTGGTTAGGAAGTAAATACGGAAGTGCAAAATGGCATTTTTAAACAAAACTGCTTTCCTGACCATAACTGAATTTTCACATTGTCAGCACTTCCATTATAAACATTTTTTTTTTAGTTGAGAGTTTATAACGCAAATGTAAAGATTTGCTATGGGCTAAATCTCAACCCAAGAGCAAATGTTTATACCAATTTTGAAAACAATCAGCTTGCCCATTTGTAGTTATGCATGTGTTCATCATCTGTTATTGCTTGTCCAATGCTCTCCAACTTCTGGGAGAAAAAGCAGACATCTGGAGAGAAGAAACAATGTTTGCTCTCCGGCAGATGTAGTCTGTTTTCCACAGTCATTGAATAAGGAAGGTATCGAATAAACATGTGCCCTTTAATACAAGGAAATGAAAATGACAATATCCTGCATGCATACCAATACTGTTGAAATACCAAATTGGGCAGTCTAAGAATTGGTCAGTTTGGGACACTAGAACTCAAGGTTATACCCATTTTACAGATAGGAAGGAACTGAAAAACTACCATGAATTGTAGCGGTGAAATGCCCACTCCTATAAAGTACATCATACTTCAGGGACTGCCAGAATAAATCAAGAATAAGCACTTTGGTCAAAACAATTTTTTTTTTTACTAAAAATAATAAATATTTTCCAAGATTGTAAATTATTGCTTAACTCCCAGTTTCACATCATTTGGGCTCTTTCCCTCTTCTTTTAAATTCATTCAGTAATCTAAATATTCAATTAGTACCTTGAGGGGGAAAAAAAAAGATCAGAAACTAATTTATATCTGGAGCAATTCCGAAAATGTTCCCTAACCGTAGGTCCTGATGGGCTGGGGAATCAAGGATGTTTCTGCACAGACTTTTTTTTTTTCCAAAATAATATAAAATTTCAGCGGGTCCTTTTTTCACCTACATTGGATGGTACTATGGATAACAGAGGGCAAGTATGGTTTACCAAGAACAAAGCAGGCTCATAAGTGATTTAAGTTCTCCTCGTTTAGGCTCAATTTAGCTTCAGCACATCAAACAAGTCCTCTGTCCTCTCAGATTTCATATTTGAGGTTATTGAACAAAGTAATCTCTAACCATCTCTTCCTGCTCTAAAGTTCTACAGTTTTGTGGTGTTATTCCTTACAGTGCCTTCCTCAGATGTTTGGAGTTCCCTGGTGAATTAAGTCAAGGTTTTTGCCTGACTTTCCCATAGTCTTATGTACTCTACTTAATAAGCATTGTCTAGCTCAAGAGCATAGTCAAATGAAGGAAACAGGAAAGCACACTTGCCTTGTTTCAAGGAAGGTAAACTTAACGATCTTTTTATGTAGCAAATCCTGATTGCTGATACAACTCATTTTTTGTTGATGAGGATTTCTATAGTACTGGTAACAAAATTAAATTCTTTTTTTTTTTTAAGATTTTATTTATTTATTTGACAGAGAGAGACACAGTGAGAGAGGAACACAAGCAGGGGGAGTGGAGGAGAGAGAAGCAGGCTTCCCGCCAAGCAGGGAGCCCGATGCGGGGCTCGATCCCAGGACGCTGGGATCATGACCTGAGCCGAAGGCAGGCGCTTAACGACTGAGCCACCCAGGCGCCCCCAAAATTAAATTCTTGCCTTAATTTGTCATACCTATATGCTAGCAGTTAGTGTACTTCTCTATAATGTCAGTTTGGAATTCTAATTAGTTACTATTTTATTACCAAAACCCTTAGAATATTATCTTCAAAATTAACTCCAGAGTATGTTTACATGGCACTCATCTCATGGCTCATTTTCCCCCAAATCAGCACATTCCCATATGTTGTCCATTTTGCTAGACTAGAGATAATTTTCCATGGTGGCCTGGAGGACTTTTGGAGGAAAACCCCATGTCTCAATGCTCTAAGTAGATTTTAGATACTCAAAACCATCAATTACTTATGTCTTGTCCCCAAGAGAAAAAGTCAAATGCAATGGATTCACTGCAATATATGTTTCCTGGTTTTATCCAGAGGAAGACCAGGGAACATTTAAGTTTATTTGCTGTTGTTGTACGTTTTTGATTAAAGCTATGTAATTAAAAGTAAAAGTGCTCAGTATTAGAACAATTGTTATGGATTTTTTCCAGCTGGACTAATGTATAATTTGATAAGTTTGACAAAATTTGACCTATGTATACAATGTTAAATCATCATCATAATCAAATCATGAGCTTATCTTTCACCCCAAAAAGCTTTTCCATGCCCCTTTAGAATTCCCTCCCTCCACCCATGGTACCCCTCCCCCATAACAAATGATTTGCTTTCCATCATTATAGATTTATTTGCATTTTCTGGAGCACTGTATAAGTAGAATTATATAGTAGGTATTCTTTTTTTCTGTCTGGTTCATTTCATGCAAACAATTACTTGACAATTTATCAAAGTTGTGTATATTGAAGGTTTATTCCTTCTTATTGCTGGGTAGTATTCTACTGCATGGCTATATCACAATTCACTTATCAATTTAGTGTTGATAGACATTAGGATTGTCCAGTTTTTGGTTATTACAAATGAAGCTGTTATGAACATCTGTGTATAAGCCTTTGTATGGACCTATGCTTTCATTTCTCTTGTGTAAATATCTAGGACTGGAATGACTAGTTCAGGTGGTGGATGTATATCTTTTTTTTTTTTTTTTTAAGGTTTCATTTTTAAGTAATCTCTACACCCAACATGGGGTTTGAATCCACAACCCTCAGATCAGGAGTTGCATGCTCTACTGACTGACACAACCAGGCACCTCTCGATGTATATCTTTCTAACTTTATAATTAACTGCCAAACTGTATTTGAGAGTATTTTTTGTTTTTCATTCTCACCAGCAGTATATGAGAGTTGCAATTTTCTCACATCCTTATCAACATTTGAGGAGGCCAGTCTTTTTAATTTTGGCCATCCTAATAGGTTTGTAGAAGTATCTCCTTGTGGTTTTTATTTTCATTTCCCTTTATTGCATGCCAGTAATTTTGGGCATCTTTTTATGTGCTTATTGGCCATCATCATGTCTTCTTTGGTGAAGTGTATGTTCAAATTTTTTCTCATTTTTTTTATTGGGTTGTTTGTTTTATGATAAGAGTTTTGAGGCTTATTTATATATTCTGGATATGAGCCTTCTCTCAGATATGCTTTGGAAATATTTTCTCCTAGTTTGTGTCTTCTTGGTTCATTCTTCTAACAGTGAATATCAAAAAAAAAAAAAAGCTCTTAATTTTGATGAAATTCAATCTATAATTTTTTTTCATTTATGGATGTTTTTGGTGTCATATCTAAGAAATTTTTGCCTTACCTCATGTCACAAAGATTTTCTCCTATGTTATCTTTCAGAAGTGTTATGGTTTTCAATTTTACATTAGATTGATGATCCATTTTGAATTCATTTTTGTGTAAAGTTGAAAGGTATGAATCTAAGTCCACTCCTTTTTACATGCAGATATCCAATTTTTCCAGCAATCTTTAAGACTACCCTTTTCCACTCAGTTGCCTTTTCACCTTTGTCAATAGGCTGTCGTTCATGTAACAGTAGATTTATATTGGGACTATTCATTTTGATTCATTGATCTACTTATCTAATTCAGTGCCAGGACCACACTTTCTTTATTACTGTAAATTTATAATAAGCCTTTTTTTTTAATTATGTTATGTTAGTCACCATATAGTACATCATTAGTTTTTGATGTAGTGTTCCATGATTCATTGTTGCATATTATAATGAATCTTAAGATCAGGTAATGTTAGTCTTCCAACTTCATTCTTTTCAAACTTGTTTTCACTGTTCTAATTTAGGGGACAGCACACATTTTTTTTTCTCTAAAGGGACAGAGAATAACAGTTTAAGGTTTGTAGGCCATAGAGTCTCTTTTGTAAGTGTTCAACTCTGCCATTGCAATGAAAAATTAGTCATAGGCAATATTTAAACAAATGGACATAGCTGTGTTTCAATAAAACTCTATTTACAAAAGCAGGCAACAGGCTGGAAGTGTACTGCAGGTCATAGTTTACTGACCCCTGTTATAGGTCCTTTTATATTTCCACATGATTTTTAGAATCATCTTGTCAATTTAAAACCCCGTCCAAAAAAAAAAAAAAAAAAAAAGACCAGCTGAGCTTTTGATTGACTTTGAATTGAACCTAGATCAATTTGGGAAGAAGTGATATTTTAACAATATGGGGTCTTCTAACAGATGAACAAATTATATCTCATCATTTATTTAAATCTTCTTTAATTTCTCTCAGCAATGTTTTACAATTTTCATTATACGTATTTTATGCATCTTTTGTCAGATTTATCCTAGTATTTAATATTTCATTGTTATTATAAATAGTATTTCTTATTTCAATTTCTGATTGTTCATTGCTTCTGTATAGAAATACAATTGATATTGTGTTTTGTTTTATATTCTGGAACATTGTAATACTAAACTATTGGTTCTGATGTTTTTTTGGCACATCATCGAATTTTCTACATACATGATTATGTCATCTTTGAACGAAAACAGTATTAGTTTTTTTTTTTTTTCTTACTGGATGCATTTTATTTCTTTTTCTTGCTTCATTGCACGGACTAAAACTTCCAGTACAATGTTAAATAGAAATAATGAGCGTGGACATCTTTGTCTCTTTGCTTTCTTTAGATAGAAATCATTTACTCTTTCACCATTAAGTGTGATGCCAACTATAGGTTTTTCCTTCTCTTCTATCCACAGTTCCTGAGAGTTTTTGTTAGAGTAGATGGTGAATTTTGCCAGAAGTTTTCTGAACCTATTGAGATGATCATATAGTTTTTCTTTTTCAGTTTGTTAATACAATTAATTACATTGATTGATTTTTCAAAAACTAAACCAAACATGCATTCCTGGACCAAACCCCACTTGTTCATAATCTATTATCTTTTATATATTATTGTCTTTCATTTCCAAAACTTATGTTTAAATTTTTGCATCTATGTTCATGAAGGATATCATTCCTTAAGTTTTTTCCCCTTGTGATATATTTGTATGGTTTTGTTGTTCACTATCAGCATAATGCTGGCCCTAATAGAATGATTGAGACATGTTCTTTATCTTCAATTTTGTGAGAAAGTTTTGACTAAAAATTCAACTTCTTTGCTAGATACAGAACTATTCAGGTTATCCACTTTTTCTTCAGTGAGTGTTAGTAGATTTTGTCTTTTAAGGAATTTCTCTATTTCCTCTAATTTGTTAAGTATATTGGAATAAATTTTTCCATAATGTTTTTTTATTGTTCTTTTAGTGTCTGTAGAATCTATAGTGATGTCACCTCTCTCGTTCCTGATTTTAGTAATTAGTATCTTCCATGATTTTTTTCAAGATAATTCTAAAGGACAAAGGAAGGATGCCTCAAAGGGAATACAAATATTTAGGAAACTGATTAGACTTTGAGAAATGTGAAATAAAAGAGGTAAGAAATAAGACATCCTCAGGTAGTAATAAATGTTCCCCCAGACTGGGTTAGCATCTTCTAACCCTAATCCTTTCCCTCATTTATAATACTTATATTAATTTTCTGTATATAGTTTGGGGAAAGTAGTTATTTAACAACTGTTTTTATTTACTTCCATAGCACTAGAACACAGCATAGTAGCTGGCACATAGTAGGTGCTCAAAAGTTACTTTCTGAACGTGTTATGGATGAATTAACATAGTTACTTACCACGTTTGGAAAGTTTTTCTTTTTTTTTTTTTCAAGATTTTATTTATTTATTTGAGAGAGAGAATGAGAGAGAGAGAGCATGAGAGGGGGGAGGGTCAGAGGGAGAAGCAGACTCCCCACCGAGCAGGGAGCCCGATGTGGGACTCGATCCAGGGACTCCAGGATCATGACCTGAGCCGAAGGCAGTCGCTTAACCAACTGAGCCACCCAGGCGCCCTGGAAAGTTTTTCTATGATTTATTATGGAATCTGGTTTCTATCTTTAGGGAACTCCAAATCCACGGAAGATTTTATACAAGTACATGACGTATTGAGATTTGCAATGTGACATTATATTTAGGGCATGGAAGGTAGTAGACTAAGGAAGACTGGAGCTAGAGAGTTCAGGAGCCCTTGTTTATTTGAGGACTATTTGGGGAGTAGAACTTATAAAATTCATTTGAATACTTACAGGAGAGAATGAGGGGAAATTCGACATAGAAAATGAGAGAAAAAAGGAAGCAGAACAGATTCTCAGTAATTTGGGTAATTTGTTAGATATGTGCCATTAAGGAAATTTAAAAATAATAGAATAAGAAAAAAACTTTACACATTTCAAAAAGACAGGTACCCAGTTGTTACCTATATAAAACAGCACTTTGATTCTTTTTTCTTGAAATCATTCTCAATGAGGTTGCCATAGCTTACTTTAAAAAGAGGTGAGAAAAGCATAATATACATACAGATTTCATTATCTATATAGCACTGATTCAACCTAAGTAGGTTCAATGGATTCATATAACAATTTCCCAACAAGTGAAACATCTGTTAAGTATAAAATACTTTGATGTTATATCAATAAAAATATTCTAAAATATATCACCTACTTCCCAGAAGCATTTTAAAATTTCTCTCTCTCGCTTTCTCTCTTTTTGCTTCCCACTCTGGGAATGACTATTATAGGAACACTTGTTATTTTGATAAATAAATTAAGATTCGGAGAGGTTAAATGACATTTCTAGTGTCACAAGTTGAATTTGTCAACCTCAAGATTTGAACTCAGGTGTTTTTATTCTAAATCTGGTTTTTTCCCACCTTACTGTGTTATCTCCATCTATATTTTGATATTATCCAATGGTGCGCTCATTAATTCATTAATTAACTGTAAGGCCAAAAGCACAATCAAAATTTAGAATAAGAATTCTGAAAAACTCATGGTTAAGGTAGTAACATATTTCCCTAAGGCAGCATTTTAAGGAAAAAAATAAAATATGATGTTATGGGAAGAGGATGGGCCTTGTGATCAGGCCAACTTGGGTTCAAATGTGGGCCTTACCGCATACTGTGAGACATTGTGTGGCAAGCAACCAATGCCCAGCATGTCAATGTTCTCATCTTTAAAATGGGCATGTTACCCAGATAATAGAGTTATTGTAAATGTTATTGTAAGCATTGATAACATCAGCTGTGTACTTTCTGTCATAAAGCCTGGCATTGTAAAGTGTTAATTTCCCTTTCTTCCACTTAGTAAAGAGTTGATTTTAGGAGCAAGGGTTTTAGCTTTCATATATCATTGCCCGGTCATACTATGTCACTGCCTAGTAGTAAGAAAGACTTTCTAAACCTTTAAAAAAAATCATAACTTACCATCCCGCTTGGAAGCAGTAAGTACATAGACTGAAAATATGAATCCATTTCTTCCTGCTTATATAAAATCAGCAGTTTCATTGTCTTTCCCTGTAGTCATTCTCGTTGAGGTAAAGCAGGAAAAAGTTTGAGAAGAAAAGCAAAGCAACTCAGCATTCAGTATGGCTATTTTCTGTATTTATTTTAACAACTGGAGAATATCATTTGGTTTTCTTCTTGGACCAAAGACCATTAATTTCTATGCAATATGTGGTTTTTCACTCACTGTAGGTCTGGTTTAAGCATGTTCTAATTCTGAACTGATTAAGTGCAGCTTGATCTCTGGATGGCAGTTGTTTATAAGTTATAATAGTTTTCTTAGTTATTGTGTTGGAATCCACAATGATGCTTACCTTGCATACAAGATGATGTCTTTGTCTGCAGAAGTCATCTTTGACCACAATACCCACAGGTCTAGGGTAAAAAGACACCACAAATGGCTGAAAGTGTCAACATAAATAACTATCAATAAATATTATGGAATATAGCAAAAGCATTTGGCTTTTATCTTGCTAACCTATCAGAGCTAACTGTATGGCTATTATTGTCACAAAGGATACTCCCAGTTTAGCTATATACAGTATTTATAAAGTGCCCATCACCGTGGTATCTAAACACTTGGGCAATCTAATTAGGCTAGTCCAATTACTTGTGTAGAAGTAGAAAAGGTGCACTTCCTTATATTCCACTCCACTGGAACCAATTTGATTGTGTTTTTAAAAGCAAGAAAAGCCTTCTGTGAGAATAGCTTTCTAGGCCTCTTGTTCCAAGATTAAAAGCCTGTCTGGGTAAAGAAATGACTGTTTCCTATTCCTGAAGGTGATAATGTTCGGAATCAAGCTACTCTCTAGTGGTAGAAAACACCACAGCCCAGAGATCTTGATTGAGAACATTCTACTCCCTTTTCTTTCGAACTTCACTCTGGGGGCAGGTAACTGAAAAGTACTTTCTAAAAGCAGTTCACCTGAAGGTGAATTATTTCCGAAGACCTCCTCGGTGGAAAAGCAGTGTTCTCCCCTGGCCTATGGAGTCAGAGTACTTCTCCTCCTCTCTAGGAGATTTAACTGGGTCAGACCTGAGTTTAACCTTGATAACCAAAGCCACCCCTCGATTTTTATTTCTCACAGACAAGAGAACTTAGGACATATTTTCGTGTGTGTGTGTGTGTGTGTGTGTGTGTGTGTGTGTGTCAGGAGTGAGTATTAGCCATGAACATAATCACTAATAAATATTTTTAGAATTTAAAGTTGATCAAAGTTTGTTAAAAGCAGTTTCTGTGCCCTGAAGTAAACTGTGAATACTATGCTTATATAGAAAAATAGTGTGTTGCTAATCCATACCTCAGGATAAAGAACAGTTATCCTTCAGTACTGCCAAGACTTCTCTCTGAAATTTATCACTAATTCAGGTTGATGGGAATCTAATTTATCAGATATTTTATTTTATTATATTTTTCATAACGAGGTAGCAATCAAGTCAACATGGCCTGCAGTGTTTCAAAGTATAATTTAAAATTTCCTAGGACTAACATTTACCTTAAAAATGGGTAGACTATTATTTTGCTCTTTGGTCATCCCATCTATATTGTGCATATTATATTTCTTGCTGCTCAGTTCAGCTTTTTAGCAATCTTATTTCCTCTTTATCATCTCCAACATCATCAAGTTTCTACATGTGTCTCATTGATTTCTTCTTCTTATTGTGGCACTGGACATAATTATGAGTCTTTTTTTAAGCTGATTTTCTTTCAATGCCTCCACTCTTCTGAGCCCATTCTGTTAGTTGGACGCTTCTCTTTTACATATCCATTCTTAGTTGTAAGATTTTTCTTCTCTCTTTCAATATACATTTTTGGGGGGAAGTATCTGAGTTCGTGGAACATATCCCTGGGCAGTCACATCAGTTCCTTTAGCTAACTATTCCTGTCCTTTCTCATCAGAATCATTTGCAATTGTCTTCTCAGAATTCCCTTTTTTAGAGTGTCCTTTTCCTCTTGAGCCATCTTCCTATATAGAAATTTTCACCAAGGGATCTTAAACAATTTTTCCCCCCTCTAGCCATTAAAACAATGGATGTAATTATTGAGCATCTACTTCATGACAGGAATTTTATGTGTGTTATATCATTTACTCTCTATAGCTATCTTATAAGGTAGGTTCATAAGTACCAATATAAAGACCAGAGTTCAGAGAAGACAACAATTGGAGTAATGGACAAAGCAGGGTGGAATGTCAGGTGTATTTGGCTCAGAAGCCTGTACTGTCTATTCTCTACTATAAATTAGAGTAATTTAAATATCCTTATGTTACTATCAAATACTACATCAGCTGAATTATATTTGGTTGCAATAAGTGGAAAATCAGCTCAAAGCAATAATCTACTGGCTCATGTCACTAGAAAGGGTTACTTGAGCTAGGCCAAATTAAAGGATTTGTTGATACAAGGATTCAAAGATGGAATCACAGACCCAGGCCCATTCAAAAGCTGTGCTGCCATGCACAAGGCTGGCTTCATCCTAATGCTAATTGCCCTCACTGTGCAGGATGACCCTCAGTAGCAACACAAACCATGTCCTTCCTCTGTTATCTCTGGTGAGAAGTAGAGGAGCATGTTTGCCAGAAATCTGAGCAACAGTTTCCTTTCACTGAATTTATTTGAATTACATCACACCTGTATTTCTTAATATAGCCAGGAAAAGTACATTGCATTGGATTAAGCAAGGTTGAGTCCCAGGGCAAAGACTGGGATCTGCTAATGGTGAGTCATATAATAGATCCCTGTACAATACCATTCTGTTTAGAAGAAGGAGAGGAGGATCCACTCAAGATAAGCAGTCAGTAGGTATCTCCAGTCCATCTCATTAACTCAGCACTCGCACGCCTCTTCGATTACCTTTGAAGTTTTTATGCCTGTTTGAAACCATTCACTCCTCTCCAGAGCTTCATGCAGCAACCAGCAATAGCTGGTTCCAGGAATCTGAGCTTTGTGCTCAATTTTCTTTTTCAGGTATAATGTAACTTCTCTAACAGGCAGCTCTCTGCCACCAAAGCACTTAACTATTCAAGAGTTAGAGAAAGAAGGGTTAACTACAACTAACAGTTCTATTTGTAAATGTGAACAATGGAGAACATATGGTAGTTCTTGCTCCATAGAATACGTGACATTCTCATGAGGAAGAAGAGTGTGAGTTCCATGCACTAGCTGTGGAGCGACTTTCTGAGCCAACCAGTCTGACAGCTCTTGATTCTACTTTCTGGGAAAATCTCACTTACCCATTGTCTTCCATGGTTCACAACTGAGAAAGGTATGGTGAAGGATATCCTTCAGAAGCATCTTCACCCCTAGGGATCCTGGGAGATCTGAAGTAGTTGTCTGTCCCAGTCAGATTTATTTGGCAATAAATCCCTTTTGAAAGTTGAGAACACTTCCAGTTTATTTATTTCTTGTCATTTATATTAGCTTTCAATAATTCTAGAGACCTTTTGTGGTCATATTCTGGAAATTTCATTCTCTTAGCAACAAGCTTCTGCCCATTTCTCTGGTGCTCCATTTAACTGATGCTATCTTCATCTTAGAACAGCTGTCAAGAGAAATTGAAAGAATAACTGGGTATTCTTCTTATGGAAGGGCATTAGAGATAGCCGGCAGAGACCAACATGGTCTGTGTCTATGGTTCCAAAATACCACAGATCTGAGTCAAACCAAATTTTTTGCGGCTGTGTGCCAAGAATAATTACAAACTTCACAGCCTGAAATGATGGGGTCTTTAATGCCTCCTCGCTAACTACTACATTCAAACTTCCTTCTGTGCAAAACCTGTTACTCGACATGTCCTTGATTCTGTTTTTAAAAATTATACCTCGTACTTTCTCCCTCCTTCTTCTACATTCAGTATAATTCTTCAATTCTTGTATGCCTTTCCAGCTGGTCATTCATTCTTCAGGAATTCTAGGACAGCCAATGGGGCTATCAATTGCATTTATGAAAAAGATGATTTTGCTGATATTACTTTCAATCAGATTTCAAAGTTCCATATTTCTGGACAGCGTGTGGGGAACCAAAAAAGAGCTCTTTACCCTGAGAAGTTAAAGCATGATTAGTGGTTTAACACAGCCAGGGACTGACATGTGAAAAAAGGAAGGACTTTATAAAAAATTATGAGAACAAGAATCCATCCTAAAATGCATAGTTTATGAATTATTAGGGGAATATATCAGGAAATCACTCACTTAGAGATAGATCTGCATGAATTCCAATGAATTGTACAGGTGATATGTCTCCACTGGAGTTATTTTTATTTTAGTACAAGAATACTAAATTACAAAAGAAAGCACTAAATTATCACAGAGCATGATAGAAACCTACCATATATGTTTCCTTGAGAGAAACCGAATCCCTGACCTATTATCTAGAAATAGGAGCAACAAGGAGAGTTTCTGATGACCAGTAAATAACATAAGGATGTGTCTTAATTTTATCTCATCCTACATGGCATTCATTTCCCATTGCTGTTACAAAAAATTACCACAAAATTAATCACTTATTATCTTACAGGTCTGTAGCTTGCTCACAAGTCTGACAAGGGTCTCAGTGGGTTAAAATCAAGGTTTTGGAAGGTCTGTGTTCCTTTCTAAAGACTCTAGGGAAGAATTGATTTTTGGACCTTTTCCAGCTTCTAAAATCCTCTTACATTCCCCAGCTCATGGCCCCCTTCTTCCATCTTCAGAACCAGCAAAACACAGTGGTGTCCGAATCTCTCAGAATATTCCTCCATACTCACCATCTCCCTCTGACCACAACCAGGAAATCTCTGCTTTTAAGGAACCTTGTGATTAGTTAGGCCCCGCCCAGATAATCCAGGCTAATCTCCTCATCTCAAGGTCCTTAATCTCATCACATCTGAAGTCTTTTTTGCTATGAAGATAGCATCCGCATAGGTTCCTGGGATTAGAACATAGGTATTTTGGGGGTCCATTATTCTGACTACCACACATGTTAAATAGGATATCACATTGCTTAAATGATAGGTACTTGAAATCCTGCATTGTTCTTGCACAAATTAATGAAACAACAAATGTGTAGTCAGTGTCAACTATGAATAGAGAAGGAGGAGGAGATGAGGAGGGGTACAAGGGTGCAAACAAAAGAGAGTCCCCACTTAAGGACTATGTATTTTTTTATGAAAATATGATTATTGATAATAACTACTTTGAAAATACATGCACAACAGAGGCGTGTTGATTTAATCTTCAAGAAAATGCAATTTATCATAATTTGGAATAAATCATTATAAAAGTTCAGGTAAGAATAAAGCATTAAAGAGAAGCAAGAAGGGCTTGGGGTGTGCTTCGTAGATTGAGTAATATTGGAATGGAGAGTAATTTACTCTGTCGTTAAAACTATATGCAAACTAACTTTCAAATCTCATAGGATAGAAAATACTGTGGAGATATTCATCTGAATCTTGACAATATGTTGATGTGACATTCCCATCGCCTCCTAAAAGGTTTCCTCACTGCCTTGATTCTGTTTTCTTTTTATTTTCAATCATTGTATTGTGGTTAGCATACAGAGCAAAATTTGGCGACAGCTTTGCGTTCTGAATGACTAATGAATTGTTCATCTGTGTGTAGGATCTCCCTGGTGCAAACTCTGTGTGAATCTCTATTTCTCCCTATTCAAAGATGACATCGTTGATTGTGGTGATATTACCCATGTATGCATATCCAGCTGAAAAGACAAATGAGAGACCAGCATTCCTTTCTAAAACCCCATGCCCTTAAACTCTGTCCTTTGTTTGCAGGCGCAATCTGCTGTTTGACAAGTCTGTATTCTGACTCTTCCTTTTTGTGCAGCCTACATGGCCATCTAGCTCTGAATAAGTCACCCTGTTCCTTTTTCTACTGTTGATCTGTCAGTTATTTTTGTCAGCCCAGAGTTCTGATGTACTTGAGGTTCAAGTCACCCTTATTCCAATTCTTTAATGAAAAATTCCAACTTTTTATTTGAAGCTGAATACATAGACAATTCCTTAAAGTCAAGGATACAGGCCACAGAGGGCCCTAGAATCATTCAAGTTCATAAAACAAAACTTGGTTCCCCATAGCACTTCCTAAAGAGGAGGGACAAGAGAATCATTAAATTCATATGGGAATAAAATATAATTTCCAATATAGTCTTCTCTTCTCTATGAAACATCAAAATTTTAATTGTTTTTGGATATTGGAATCAGTAGTTAAGTTGAAAATTTACATTTCTATCATGCTTCAGATCCCTGAGTTTAGACTTTAAAATTTTAATTACAACTAACATTTATTGAGCATTTATTATGTGCCGAGTACTAATCTAAGCACATTAAGTGTCAACTTAAGCTTTAGAACAATCCTAACAGGTAGGTGCTATTGTTATCTCTATTTTACAGAACAAAAAAATTGAAGTATAGAAAAGTTATTCTTGTTTCCTCAGTAGAGGGACTGGCATTCAAACCTAGATAGTGTGGTGCCCAAGCCAGCTTATTTAGCCACTAAGCTACACTGCCTCTCCCATGTCTCTTATGTTAGAGCATAATTGGATATAAATATGTTACCTATATCAGGATGGAGCCCAGTGAGAGAAACCAGACTTAGAACTAATGCCTAGAACAGTGTCTGAAACCCAGTAGGTCGAATGAATAAATGAATGAACAAACTAAACTTACCATGTCATGGGTCAAACTTTTGAAGACAGACACAGTGTAGGTACCATTTGGCAATCCAGAAAGTCAGTGAGAGCAACAACTTTGATTTGTTGAACACTAGCTATATATTGCAACTGTGCTAAAGGTTTTCTATAAAGTCAGTACAACTTAAATAGCATGATAAGGCACCTATCACTCGCCCCCTTTTAAAAACAAGGAAACTAAGACTTAGAAAATTTATGTAATTTGTCCAAGGTCTTGTCCAAGGTCAGACCACTAGTAATTTACAGACCCAAGATTTAAATCCAGGTCTCTCTGGTTCCATGATCCAAAGACTTAACCTCTTGTGCCCTAACAGTAGGACTTCAAGTCTCCATCAGGAGACATATATCACATGAAGCCAGAAGGGTAAATCCAAGATTAGGTTATGTTTTATAATTCACACAAACAACTGACAGGAAGAGGACCTCAGGGCTCTAGTGACTAGAGGGACCCAGGATATGTCTGATCTCATCACCAACACATAGATTCAGGCAAAAAAAGGACTAAGTTGGGGTGCTTGGGTGGCTCAGTCGGTTAAGTGTAGGCCTTCGGCTCAGGTCATGATCCCAGGGTTCTATGTGTGTAAAATAAATAAATAAAACCTTAAAAAAAAAAAAAAAAAGGACCAAGTGGAAGTCCAATGTATCACACTGAAATTAAATTTTGGCTAGGACAAGAAGCAAAGGTGACATGCCATTTAGGTAACATGTGGGGCATGCAGTCTAGAGTGTCTTCAGTGCCCACTACTGCTTAAGGTCAGGGCAGATCTTGTACACCAGGGAGGAACTGAGCTCACTGGTGGCAGTTAAGTGTTCCATGATGGACAGAAGAGACTTAAAAACTCTAGGAATTAGGCTCTCCCTAAAAAGGCCCTTGTTGCTTCTTAAGCTTCTTAGAGCAAATGCGGCCTCTGCCCCCCACCTCATTCCAGCTCCCTTTGTTTATATCACCTACTTTTTTTCTCTCTCATAGTGCAAAGACCTCACCTCTTTCTCTGTATTTCTAGTGCTATTGCATTTCTTCTATGCTGTGTGATACCTATCATACCTTCTATTGGAAGTTGAACCAGTACAGATGACAAAATCTGGGTTTGAAGATTAGTAAGACTGACGACTCACATCAGTTTGAGTTTGCTCTCTCTTTGTCATACTGCCTACCAGACCAGCAGAAAGGCAGTGCAAAGGACACACAAAATCAAGGATATACATGAGGCTGCTTCTGCCTGCCCCTGCCTATTCTATCCAGCAGCATACCACAAATTTCATAGTTTCAACAGCTTGCACATAGTGAGGGATCCAACAGGTCACTGGAGACCAGTAACCTCTGTGGGCTTCCTAGTATTTACACCATTTGGCTGCTGGTGGTGATCACATCATCTTTCAAGTTCACCTTACAATCATAGTTCTTTCTGTACCACAGTTACATCTACCAAACTCATCAATGTCTTTTATTACAATAACACATCCCCTTTAGGCAGTAGGACTGGCCCTGTCCTATCAATGAAATCTAAAGGACCTGAATATTATATATTAAACTATTTACATATTTTTTAAAAAAATAATTGTTTTGCATATTGCAGGTTTCTAAAGATGAACATATTATCTCTATTTAATCAGCAGGTAAATTGACCTGACTCACTAAACAGAATGGGTTAATTGAGGTAAAACATCAGGTCCAGGCCAAAGAAAACTATTGGCAGAAATTACTGGAAAATAATTCGCAGGAATACTCATTAGTTCTTCTGGCTTTAACTACACTACCTCCTTTCTACAACTATATTTTCTTTGAGAACAATGTGTTAATGGCATGCCTACTGAGAAAATGATGTGTGAGACAGCTAAATAAAATAGTCTATGTTATTGGTCAAACAATAATTGAACATTATTATGAACAGTGTTCATACATTATAATGCAATGAGGAAGCAGCTTTAGGTTTTGTTTTGAGGGGTCCTTTTGTGAAACTATTATTTTGGGTCAGTAGCTCAAAAGTTAGGCTTTATTAACTAGTTTCTTTATATCAGTGGGAGATTGGCTTCTAGGTACACATGTGTGGTTCTCTGAGTATTTCTACTTGAGTGGCCCCTGAAAGGAGTAGCTCCTTGGAATGTGTCATTAGTAATGGCTCTTGTGACACATCAGAGCAGTTGAATACAATGCATCATTCTTGATTTAGGAGATAATTTTGCCTTTAATTACAAAAGTAAAGGATTATTGATTTGACTAAGGAACTTAATACTTACGGACATCTTAAATAAGATTATGCTAGAGGGGGTCCTTGCAAAATTTGGGGATACTTAAAGAAATGGCAAATGTATAAGTGTCCCATTAAAACAATGATGGCAAAAAAAAAAGGTCAAATAGTTTGCTTCAGTAATGATCGGTGGTCAGCCATTATTATTATTATATAGCTATGCATTCAGTGTGTTTGGCTGTGGGTAGTTCTACAAAATCAAGTTGTCCGTCATTATTCTCATCTCTATGTAATCTTTAAAGAGTGCAGTATATTCAACTGCCTTCCAATACTTTATTTGGATTGTTTTGATTTTCTTTATGTATTTGCTTAAATACAATATAGAATATTTATATAGGTAAATTCATACCTGTTGTTGGGTGTGATTTCAGGCCAACAACATTCTCCTCTTACACCATCAGCTAAAGATATGAGAATCAGGTCTCCATGATATAAAATTTATAAAAGGTTTTATATATACCACAGACAAATAGTGTGTACTTCATGATATGGAAAAACCCATTAACAATTTTTATTAATATAGCAGTAATTATAAACTAGGCCATGCCATGCCTGCTCTAATAAAAATAATATTTTGCCTAAATGGAGTTGAAAAGCATTATTTGAGACAGATTAGATTTTCATTTCAGAAGAACTAACACAATTAATGGACATAAAGAGCCAAAATACGAGGCAAATCCCCTACATACATGTGTTAGAAGACCCAAATAATTTTTAAGTTAATTAATAGACTTCACTACAGATACTACATAATATATTCAGTATTAGTTGATTTTAAAATTTAGCCAAAAATTGCCCTTGTGTTAAACTGGTTCAATTTATTTATTTATTTATTTATTTTTATGAACTGGTTCAATTTAATAAAAAAGATACAGAACCTCAAATTAGCCTCACTGATTCAGGAAATGAAGGAAATGCTGAGCTAATAAGGCAGAATAGTTTTCCTATGAGATTGGGCGTTCTTCCACTTACCATGGTACCCTTTAATGGTCAAGTCTGAGAATAAGTTAAATCAATATTTATATTCATTTGCTTTGCCTACAGTATATATATCCAAGGGCAATGGTAAAACACATAATTTAGAGTTGGTTTAAGCTCTAATTTGAATACAAGCATATCAAGAAGTTATTTTGCATTCCTAATCTTGACTCTTGAAAATTAAAAAAAATATATATCAGAAAGACAGTGTTTGCTTCTCTCTGTAATGGAATAACTGCTAATGAACCTGCCCTCCCACTCTAAATGACTATGCAATTTGGCAAAATATAAGAGGCCTGAACAACATGTCATCACAATGATGCAATGAAGATTGCTAGAGATGTAAAGAAGCAAAAGATACAGCCCACAATCAAGAAAGAAGCAGACAACAGAAACAGAACGTAAGATGACCATGACAGTAAAATTAGCACATAATGATTTGAAAACAGCTATTATAAAAACATTCAAAGACTTAAGGAAAAGATGGCCTTATTGAGTAAACAGATTGAAAACCTCAGCGTAAAAATGTAGAAAAGAAAAGAAAAAGAAAGTGAAGGAGAGAAAAGGAAAAAAAAGGACCTAATGGAAGTTCAAGAACTGAAAAGTGCAATCTTTGGAGTAAAATTTACTGAATAGGCTTATCAATAGATAGATATTTACAATATAAAGCATTAGTGAACTTGAAGACATATAATAGATATTATCTATTATAGATATCTATTTTACATATATATTTGGGGGGGAAATGACCTAAATATCCCAAATTTGATGAAAAACTTCAACTTACAAATCCAGAAATTTCAATAAATCTTAAGTAGATAATATATGAAAGAAAAGCAAAAACTCTAAACAATAAATTTGAACTTAAAGCCAAAGATGGAAATAAAAATTTTTAAAGTTTACAGAGAAATCAAAATATAATTTATGCATATATGGAAACTACATGAATTGTGACTGACTTCTCACTAAAAACAAAGGTAAAGCATCCTTAAACTGCTGAAAAAAAATCAATTCAGTGTTTTGCTATTTCTATTCAAAATTCTACAAAATTTTCTAGCAGTACAATAAGAAAAAAGAAAAGTTTGGAAAAATAACTCACAGATCACATTATTATTTGCATAGAAAATTCTAAGGAATCTATAAAAAACATGACTGGAAATATAAGCAAATTTATAGAAGTCATAGGATCAAGATCAGCAAAGAAAAACTATTGTATATCTGTATGCAAGCAAGCAGCAAACAATTAGAAATTGAAATTTTAAGAATTTAAATTAAAAATTACATCAGAAACTCTAAAACATTGCTGAGAGAAAATTTGAAAGACCTAAATAAATAGTGGAATATACCATGTTCATGGATTAGAAGATTCAATATTGGTAAGAAGTCAACTCTACTCAAATTGATCAATACATTCCACACATCAAATTTCAAACAAGCATTTTTATGGACATTGATATGTTGATTCTAAAATTAATATGAAAATTAAAACAGCATAGAATAGTCAAAACAATCTTGAAAAGAAGAAAAAAATCAATAGGAAAGAAGGAAAGAAAAATCTTTTCAACTTTTCAACAAATAGCACTAGAGTAGTTGATTAAAAAAAAACAAAAACCTTTGATTCCTACCTCATATGCACAAAATTAATTTAAGATTGACCATAGGCTTAAAGGTAACATGCAAGTCTACATAGCTACATATTGCATATTGTAGAATACCTTCAAGACCTGGGAGGTAGACAAAGATTTTTTTTTTTTTTTTTAATAATCTCTGTGCCCAGTGTGGAGCTTGAATCCACAACCCCAAGATCAAGAGTCATATGCTCCACCCATTGACCCAGCCAGGCACCCCTAGGCAAAGATTTTTTAGACAAGACATAGAAAGCAATAACCCTAAAAGAAAAATTTTTATTGGACTTTACAAAAGTCACCATTAAGAAAACAGAAAGCAAGGCACAAATTGGAAAAAAAATGTTTATAACACATATATCTGACAAAGTCCTTGTATATATGTAGGATATAAAAATATATTACAAATCAAGAAGACAACACATAACCTTATAAAAATGGACAGAAGATTTAAACAGACCTTCACAAAAGAAGACATGCAAATAGTCAATGAACTTATGTAAACATGAAAAGTTTATTGACATTAATATTCAGGGCATCAGAGGAATGCAAATTAAAGCCACAATGAATACAACTTTTTTTTTAAAGATTTTATTTATTTATTTGAGAGAGAGAGAATGAAAGAGAGCAAGCACATGAGAGGGGGGAGGGTCAGAGGGAGAAGCAGACCCCCTGCTGAGCAAGGAGCCCAATATGGGACTCGATCCCGGGACTCCAGGATCATGACCTGAGCCGAAGGCAGTCGCTTAACCAACTGAGCCACCCAGGCGCCCCACAATGAATACAACTTTAACTCATCGAATGGCTAAAATTAAGAAGACTAATAATCCCAAATATTGGTTAAAATGATAACTAGAACTCTTGCACATTATTGAGGAGGGTATAAAATGACACAATAATTTTAGAAAATGTTAGGCAGCTTCTTAAAAATTGAACATACTCCTGTCTATAACTCAAAAATTGTACTCCTACTTATATACCCAACAGCAATAAAAAAACATTAATCAGCAACAACAAAAAAACTTGTATAAGAATTTACAAGCTTTTTTTTATTATAGCCAAAACTTCAAAATGACTCATATGTTCATCAAAAGGAGAATTTGTCAACAGGTCACATACTGGAATACTATTTAGCATTAAAAAAGAACTATGAATACACACAATAAAATGAATCTTAAACATTTTCCTGAGGAAAAGAATTCAGACACAAAAGAATATATACCTACATGATTCCACTTATGTGAAGTTCAAGAACAAGCAAAATTAATCTATTGTGACAATCTATTATAATGAGAATAATGGCTGCATATGAGAGGATTGAAGACTGAAAAGATGTCTGATGGAAGTTTTGGTGGGTGAGAAAATGTGCTATACTTTGTTCTAATTCAACTGAGTTGTTGAGTGCATACATTTGTCAAAGTTAATCAAATAGTACACTTAAGATTTATTCATTTAACTGTATGAATTTTACCTCAACTGTACTTCAACTAAAAACAAAAAGGAAAGTAATTGAAAGATCATTAATGGCTTGTTTCACTATTGTTATCCCGTTTTGATTCTACATGCTTCCAGTAGTTATCTCCTTCATCGTTTCATTAACCCTGATGGTGCCAATGATTCTAAAGTTATCTCAGAGCCTCTGAAAGGGGTGGAGACCCAATCTACGGGTTAACTAGGCAAAACTCTTAAAGCAAGGAAATGAAATAGGAAATTTAACCTGCCTGGGGATTTCTGTGTTGTGAACATAAAATTTGAGAACATGTGGTTGGTGTACTTGGTAACTAAATCCTAAGTTTGGATACCAAAATCAATGGGTAAACTAAAGAATGTATATTGCTCTATTTATCTTTAGACAGTGGACTAGAGAATGAAGCAAAGCTCCTTGATTATTAGAACCCTCAGCTCCACTTTCATGCACCTTTCTGGATTCTCTCAGCTCTATTTCTCTTCTTCAAATGCTAATAGAAATTTATACTTCGTTACCGTGCTTTGCATTTTAATTGTGTCCGTGTTTTATCACCCCTCCTAGTGGGTGTGCTCTTAAGGCTAAAAACTGTTATTATCTCTGTCACTCATAGCACCTAACATTATTTAATTTAGATCAGGAGCTTGGCAAAGGTTTTAAGTATTCAATGGATTGAATTTGATTGGACTAGATGAAATAACCTTTGTAGATAATAGAGTCACAGGTCAGGCAATATTAATAGGGATCTGAAGAATTGAATTCATTTGTGCTATCATATAACAAAGTTATTGAGGACTCATCATGTGAAGAAACTGAGATGAGAAATTTTTAAAAATCAAAGATAAAGAAGGTATAGTTTCTTCATGCAAAGTTCTACCATGCTGTCAGAGAAAAGACAAGGTGTATAATTGATGTACAATAAAAAGTGGAAAGTGGTGTGAAAAAAGAGAGGGGGTTATTAACTCCTATGAAAATTCAAAAGGGGAAGAATATGGTTGCCTCTACTGTGATTCTCCTGTTAGAGAACCTTGCTATCCATTATACCAAATTTAACTCGTGTTCAGTGTATGCATGCTGAGAAAGCCAAAGTAAATACTAGTAAGACGTTCTAGGGATTCTCTTGTCAATAAAGAAAAAAAAAAAACTTTTATAGAGGAGAACATTCAGCATTCCTTCTAGAAATCAAGTGTGAGTGAATGGAAATGATGCCAAAATTTGTTTGTTCCTTTTTTCCTAACAACAGAGACCACTAACCTGTGAGGAGCCCTGGTTTTTAATTGTATTTTTGTCCCTAACTTGATAGATGGCTTGGTCATTCACTTAAGCCCTCTGTAACACATAGCTTTTACATTCACAAAATTAGAGATTAGGACAGAATGGTTTCCAGGGTCTACCTCATCTCTAAAAATGTCACAGTTCTATGTTCTGTGGCTTTACGATTCTAATTATATTTGATAAGCTCTTTTATGTGATTTTGGTGATTGGAATGAGGTTGTCAGGTTTCCCAAACTTCATTGATCTATATGCTAATTTTATTGATAATATTTTCAGTAATATCAATGTTAAATATTTTTTTCTAAAAATCAAATGACTTTTATACTTAAGTATATTTAGCTTTATCCTAAGTAATAATGTCCATGAAAGCATACATTTTAAGTGTTAGATTTTCCTAATGCTCATTAAAATACATAACCATTAAATTTGTCTCTTGACCACCAGTAATATTGTATTCTACTTTAAGAAGCACTGTTATATTAAGAAAGACTTATCCAGTGTCTTTGCCAGTTGACCGTCAATCATAAATGTTATCAGACTAGGTTAGCCTATATGCAGCAGTATCTATAAAGACTAAAAAAAAATATATGGTGCACTCAATCAGAATCTTCTAAATCCTGAGATTCAACTCTTAAGTGGGTATGTGCATTACCTGGAAAACAATTTGTAAAATAGATTTTTAAGGTTCAGAGTAAATTGGAGAAAAGGCTACATTATATTTGAACCTTAATAAATACTTAATAACCCATAAGACAAATAGCCATGAATTACTAGAATGATTTTAAGCACAGTGCGTCTGCATAGAGCCAAACTGCTCTCTTATTTTTGTTCATTATAAAACAGGAGTTATAGTATTGCAAAGTTTATTAGCTCTGTTGATTTGTGTATTTTATAAAATAAGACATTTGAATAATAAGGAACCAGAACCATTAGGAAAATCTATTTCCTTTCTCTTCTTTCTCTTCTCTATCTAGTCTCCCCTGCCCAAGATAGCTGTAAAATGTCTTTGACATAGAGAGGGAAAACGTGAAGATTCCTCTAACTCTGTCCTCTTTTATGGAGGTTGTTTATTTCTTGAACGAGGTGTGTGTGTGTGTATGTGTGTGCATGGGTGTGCACGCACACTTGTGTGTGTGTGTGTGTGTGTGTGTACAAGCTTAGGTCCTCAGGTGGAACCGTGGTTCCTGTGCTTTCGTCCTCGAAGCTGTTTTTCTGGAAGGGAATGGAGGCAGCTGTGTTTACAGCTCAAGTCTTGGCATACATTTACCAGAATCTATTATTCATATCATTCAGTATCAGGGAGAGATCTCAGGCCACCTGTCTATCTGACAAATTCACCCTTTTGTGAGCTTTCTGTTCATAGCAAATTATGTTCACATTGATGAATTGAGTTTTTATGAGCATTGCTAACTAACATTCTCACAGAAGGCCAGGGGCAAGAGCCTGCAAGTGTTGCTGGTCCACAAGTAAATGATAAAAAAAAAAAAGAAAAGAAAAAAATGGTAGTGTTTAAAGACAATTTGCCATGAAGGGATAGTTAAATCATTTGGCAGTGCCTTAATATTTATAATTCCAAGACTTTCCATAAATTATTGCAAATACTTTGCTTATAACAAACAAAAACACAGGAAAAATCCACACATTATTTTTCTCTGTGGCACAGAATATTTTTTAAAAATTGGTCCACATTTTAACAGGTAACCATTGACCAGGGCAAAACATGGAGTGGTTGAAGTATGCCCAGCATTAATAAATCCAGCAATTTTATACTATAATGTGGAAAACTTGCAGCAATTATGGCTTAAATTCCAGATTCGTATTTCCAGAGATACAAAATGGATTTTTTTTAATCTCTAGAAATCCTATACCGGTTATAAAGCTAAGCCATGTGGCATGAGTTAAATAAATGAGAGCAATCTTTCACAAAAGACTAACAGAAATCCTTCTAAATGGTGGGTGGGGAAATACCCAATGTTCATGAGAGAAATGAAGATTTCCTTCAGTTTACATATAGAATTGGTTCTTCTCTCAGGCTTCTGAGAGAAGTCCCCTGCATTTATTCTGACTCTTATTCTGCATTTCATTTAAAGCTGCTGAAAAAGAGGAGAGAATCTCACAAGAAAGACACATTCTAGTTCTACTATACCCACATTTCAAAGCTCTAATTCAGAATCTACTTAAAATGATAAACCTGCTTAGGTGGCAGATCTACTAGTCAGTATGTACTTAAATTTTTAAAAAAGCAACAAAACAAATTTTACAGGAGAGTGAGAAATATCATCAATAAAAATCCATGTTCTCAGTTCACTACAGAACTGTGACCCCGTCATCCCCAAAGTCAGACTATTACCTTTGATAAAGTACAATCTTATTCTCTTAAGTCTTAGTAAAAGTGGAAAATTTTTAAGCTCTTCACAGTAGCCTGCCAAAACGTGTCAGACACATCACCTTTCAATGCAAAGACACCATAGCACAAAGAACACTTGGCATTATCCCTTGAAAATGCACACCTTTCGGAGGAGCAAATGGGAAGTGTAGTCTGTTAAACACCATATGGGAGGGAGCCGCACCAGTCTTATCTCTCCTTCCAAATGCTACAAGCTGCCGCCTCGATGTGGCGTGTGTGTGACTCTGGGACAAAATTGGTGACAGCCAAGTGTCTACCTGGTCCCAGTGTCAGGAAGCCTGCTGACCCCTTGAGTGTACTGCTAGATACGATACTATGCTTTCGTACCTCTGAGAAATAGATTGCCTAGGCCTTTGTGTCAATGTAGTAGCCCATGTGAAACTTGCAGCCTTAGCAGTGGCTGCCATTGCCCTGAGAATCATGGGTAAAATGAAGAGACTGGGTTTGCCATCCTTAACGTACCGGGAGATGCAGAGGCAGGCAATTAAAAAAACTTTTTTTTTTTTTTACTTTTCCTTCTGGTCTATATATATTACAGATAGATGTTTATGTCTTATTAAAAATAAATTTTGAGAGAGTCATGACAACAAAATGCTGCAGTCACAGGTTTGACTGGAATTTTCTGTGGTAAGCATGGGGACCATTCATCCCCTATTCCCTCCTTTTATCCAACTATGTTCCTATTTCTGTTTGGAAAATATGATACATGCAGCTTTAAGGCAACAGAACAAATTTACCTTCAATAATTTCTCACTGTAAGAGAATGGGAATTAACACAGGAGATAGGGATCAAGGGTTTTCATTGCCAAGTAGCCCATTTGAGATGAAAGGTGCATTCTTTGGTGGCAAAGGCATGGCAGGCAGCATTCTGCAGCTCAGTGCCATGTTCGTAGTATCAAGCAGCTGAAAGACCACCATTTTGCTCCCTGAAACTGCTACTGCATTTCAAGCATTGCTAGAAGGCTGAAAGTTGGCTGCAACTGGCAGAGCATTGTTCTTTTTTTAACCCATGTGATAGGTATCTTCAACAGTGTCAAACAAATTTGTAGAGCTGGTGATTAGTTGCCCAAAGAGCATAATGTATGCATTATTAATTAAAGAAGGTAAGTTTGGCTAATTGTCATTTCTATACAGTAGCAGTGCACTAAGATACATTTTAACAATCTATAAATAATTGATAATTTTTTTTCTTTCATCTTCCTTCCTAGTTTGCATAAAACTAATGACTTGGTAAATGTTACTCACTTCAAAATATTCCACCGCTTCTATGAAAATTAAACTAACACTGTAACCTTAGCAAATAAGAAGATTTTTTTTTCTTCTATTGCAGGTTAAAAAAAGATAGGAAATATAACACTTGTAACAAAAATGTGATTCTGTGAAATCCAAATGAGAATCATAAATAATATAAAATCAGCATTAAGAGTATGACTTTAATAAATAGGATTGACTTTTAAAACCTGAAGATTCATATATATATATATACATTGTGTATACATATACACACACACACACACACACACACACATATATATATATATTCCAGTAACCCCAAAGTCTTGCTTGTTCAGCTTTCAAGAGCCTAAAACTAGGACCCAAAGGTTTGCTCCAGGATATCGGCCATGCCCGGTGCTGGTGTTTTAAATACCTACTAATAACTACATGAATAATCTTTTAAATCTGGTTGGCAGAGGACACGAATTTTTTCTCAAATGAGATGTTCCAGGGTAGTTTCTGTATGCTTTGTTGATTTGACTATAACACCTAGCCGGATCCTTGTAGCAAGAGATTTACTGCAGCAAAAGTACCTACTCCTCCTTTTTTTGAGGAGCTCTCTGTTATTTTTATAAATCCACAATCTGTCAGTCTTGTGTAATAGCATAAGAGCTTACTCTCTAATTTTCAGTGCAACTGAATACATTCTCGGAGTTATTGATGGCACTATAATTTCACGTTTATTTTGTTTGGAATACATTGTGGTTAAAAAAAAGATTTTTTAAGAAGACCCACAAACTAAAGTATTGCCTAAGTGACATATTGTTATTTAAGCCTTCATTGAGTCTTACATATGCTTCATTATGATAAAAAACAGGTTGTAAGGACTGATTCTGTGACCTTTTTTTCTCATTTTAACCCTACTGATATGTCACCCATGGCAACCTTAAACTGATTTTAATAGAGTCGATCCTATTATTCATTTAAATTGAGGTGCAAGAGCACTTAGACCAGGAAAATTTGCATTCAGCAAATGGGGATTTGATGAGCAAAAATGATAAGATATATGTTGTATAACATGGCCTATTTTGCTAGCAAATAAACAGCTCTTGAAATTGATAAACTTCAGAATATTTTATCCTCAAATGTTTATACATAAATGATTAAAATGCATTAGCAATTCTGCTTTTGAAAAAAAAACATATTGGGAAAACAACACAGTTGTGTTGCTTAAATTTGTAATTAACAAATTTATTACTAATTCTGTTCAGTTCTTTAATATGCTGCATTCCTGAAGAAGAACATTAATACACAATGGCAGAAAGAAGCTAATTTTAAGACTTTGGAGAAATGAATGTCTTTTAATGCTGTGTGTTTCTCTTATCTACATGCCACATTATTGTAATAAGTACATTCAGGAATAATTTCTTTTCAAATATTTTTACAAATCTTGCTCTTATTTGCATGCAAGTAAGTTGTCAGCTTAAATCTTTGAAATGCAAAATATATCTCATTTCTATATTTCATCAAGGAGCCTTTCATGTTTAATAAATTACAACTTAGATCCTCCAAGACTTTGTTTTTCATTAACTAAAAGCAAAAGGATACATTTAAAATCTTAATCACAACCTGCAAGGGTATTTGCATGTTGCTGATATTTGTCTTGATGGGACTTCTAATATTTGCAAACTAATCAGGATAGCAAGGTTATACCAATAATTTCTGAAGACAAAAAACTTTCTGCATCATTTTCTTTATTATATTCAAACAGAAAACTTAAAAAAAAAAAACTTTCAGTGCCTTAGCCCCAAATAGTCTGTATTTTTTTGCACATCCTCTTCTCCTAAAGATTTTAATTGGAGAAATGGCCACATCTCAGAAGCACTATCGAAAAATGTGTAGAAGAATGTCACATCTGGGTTCAGTCTAGTCTTTTATTAGTGCTTGATCAGCATGTATTGGACAGAATTGTTAACAACACAAAACAAGCAAGGTAAAACGCCCACCACTGCCACCCCAATAACCACCTCCTGGTTCTGCATAGAGTTGCAGATCCAGGAGAAATCACAGATCTTCACTCTTTTAACTTAACTCCAGTTGAGACAGGAGGTAAAGGTGTTTCTGCTTTTTTGGTTTCAGTTGTTATTTTTATTTTGTCCAAACATCTAGCTGATCTTGCAGAAAGTCTTCTGGACTCTGAAATAAGATGGATCATCTCATCTCAGCAGAGGCAAAAAAAAAATCTTGACAGCACGATATCCTTGGGGAGGGGGGGCGTGTCCCATGGGCCACAGCAATACAATGTCACAGAAGAGGCAAACTTCTGCTGAACTTGCTACCCTGAGACCTTCGGTTAATCTTTTGCTCTAGAATGGAAGATCAAAAATCCCGAGCAGTTTAAAAAATATGCAGCTAATGTCATGCAGTTAAACTGATGTAGCATGCATGTTGTTTTGCAAGCTAACAGGTTAAATATGGCTTTGCTTTAAGATTCCCATCAAATTTCGTTTTTATAGAGAAATCTCTGAAAGCAGAAGGGGTTGAGGGAGGGTGAGGTAAAAAGAAATAAATCATTGTAGTCTCAGGAACAGTAATCCTTGTTGAGGATTTTGGCTGATTGATATAAATAACATCGTCCCCGCCATCTGTCCGAAGAGGGACCTTTCCAGTCAGTGTTAAGCTGCAACGGCAGAATAATTAATGAATGGTGTCCTTTGTGCTGGTAATAAAGACAAGACAAATTATGTTATAATCCAACTGCTGCTCATTTGTCACAGCCAAATAAAATGTCAAATAAAAGTGAGGGGGGCACTGTGTTTGTTTAATGGACTGCAAGCTACCTGTTTCTATTGTTGACAGACAACTAGAGTCTAAGTTCTGTATGTTGCAGGAAAGAAAAACCTACAAACGGAATTCGCGTTTCCTGGGGGGTGGGGGTGGGAATGTAGGGAGACCATGGGGGAGGACTGACAGATAAACACTGAAGTAAGTTTTAATTAGAGAGCTAGAATACCACCCGCTCCTTTGAGTAAGTTGGTTGCGATTACAGTGCAAAGCGCTGCCTGGAAAAGTCCAAGTTCAAAACACAGACAAGCTATTTGCAAATCTGTAAGAACTTGGTAGGGCTCTCATCTTGCATTTTCAGGATAGACACATTCATCCAGTTGCTAGGAAAGCCAAATAATGAAAACATAGCTGGGATTTAGCAAGTTCCACTGGGAATTACCTATGATAGAGGGCAGGGCTGCACTTCCTCAGAACATGCTCCTGCTGTAAAAATTCACAAACCTGGCATTCATACAGGCATCTGTCGCTTGCTCTAATGCCAGTTCATAGTATACATACAAACATCTGCTTCCGCGCACAAAGGGATACAGAGCGCTTGACAGGTCTGTGTTAGCAGGGTTCGCAATGCCAGTTCTTTATGCAAAAACCCTAATGCTTCCCGTCAAGCCATTAGAAGTGATACAATCAGCCCAGGCCCCATTAAGCCATCAGTGTCCACCTGTGATAAAGATGGCCATTTGTTTTCTTAAAGCCCACTTAATGTCTGCTTAACTCAATTTGTCAGGAAATGTAGAACAATTTCCTCACAGCCTGAAATTTGGTAGTGGTTCAAAGTCAAAAGGCCAGGTCTAGTCCTATTCAAATGATATAATAAACAGTCTTCAAATCGAAATCTCCCTTGAGGAGCTGATGTTTACTTAAAAAAAAAAAAAAAATTACATTAGCTAGAAAAGAATATCATTTGCATCCTTTATTATTATTTTATTTTCTATTTCTAAAGTCCGGGAATATGTCTACCAGTGAAAAGGGCCACTGCTTGATTATAAGAGAAAATAACTTTCTTCTTTTTTAAAATTCAGCCGAAAATTGGGCTTAGAAAGAACCGGAACGGCCTTTTTAAAACACTAGTCTCCCGCTATAGCAATCACTTCCAACCTCTTCAAGGAATCCCATTGCAACGTGTGTAAGTTTACTTTTTCGCCGAATTTTGTTTAAAACATTCTCCATATTCCTACACTTCTAGCTATTTGTGGGAGGTGGCCTTTTATATCCCTTAAAACTAAATGACTGCTTTTGAAAATATTTTACTTTAAAATGATAGTAATCAGGGCGCCTGGGTGGCTCAGTTGGTTAAGCGACTGCCTTCGGCTCAGGTCATGATCCTGGAGTCCCGGGATCGAGTCCCGCATCGGGCTCCCTGCTCAGCAGGAAGTCTGCTTCTCCCTCTGACCCTCCTCACTCTGGTGCTCTCTCTCATTCTCTCTCTCTCAAATAAATAAATAAATCTTTAAAAAAAAAAAAAAGAGGGGCGCCTGGGTGGCTCAGTTGGTTAAGCGACTGCCTTCGGCTCAGGTCATGATCCTGGAGTCCCGGGATCGAGTCCCGCATCGGGTTCCCTGCTCGGCGGGGGGTCTGCTTCTCCCTCTGACCCTCCTCCCTCTCATGTGCTCTCTCTCATTCTCTCTGTCTCAAATGAATAAATAAAATCTTTAAAAAAAAAAATAAAATGATAGTAATCAAATAGGGGGGCTGCCTTTGCACCCTCCCAAATTCACTCCAAGTCACATGGCCTATTACGCATGCGTAAATATGTCTCGTCATCTGGAAGGCAGAAAGGAATCAGAAGACATTTCTAAGATTAACCATAAGGGGGCCCTCTGAAATATTACAGATGCACTGGCTTCCTACCGTTCCAAGTTGGTGGTCCTTACAAATCCAACGCCAATTCTGAATACAATTTTAACCCAAAAATTTAATTTTTGTTTGTCCAGCAACTGCCACATTCAGAATAGTTAACTTTTGGCTCCTTGGGTTTCTGCTTGTAAGAATTCTGCACTAACTACTGAGGCTGACTAGAAAGAATAATTTCTCACTATGGACATAAGGTGAACTGAAGAACTGAGTCAATTACCTGGATAATTCAAACAACAGATATTAACTGGGAATCTAATATGTACAGAAAAATTGGGGCAAAAGTAAAGTTTAAGGATATAAATCAGCTGGATACTACCTCATTCTTTGACTTTACAAGTAGAGAAAGCTTTAATGAATACAGTTTCCAAAAGAGAAGAGAAGTTGTGTGACTTAAAGGGGTAGGGTATGGGAATTAAACGTGTGCCTCAGCATAAGATGAATATCAGCTTATTTTTTCACTTAGAAATATTACAAGGAAATCTCATCCTTGAACCAGCGCTATGTTTATAGGTTTTATTTTCCACTCTTCAGAGGTTCAGTTCAACAAGCAATATAATACTCTAAGAAATGATTAGATTGAGGAAGAATCAGAAGTTGGAATATGGAACCGAAATATATTTACATACAAGCCCCTGCAGGATCAGCCATCTTTCTTCAGGTTGCAAATGCAGAGTACTGTGAACCGTGGTACTTTCTATCTTCGTCCTCTCCCTGCAAGCACCCTACACCCAGTATTTTCAGCCATAAGAAGGAAGTGTCACACTCCGACTTTGCTTTCTTGATTCTGGAGCATATGCACGAAGAAAAAGATTAACTGCAACAGAAATACCTAGAAGAAAGTGTAGTACATTGTTTTTCTAGAAATGGTTTCATCTGTGAAAATAGCATATTTTCCCATGCCATAGAACAACTAAAGGTTATCATCTGTACCAAACACAGAGAATTATTTTTATTATCAAGATAGCATATACTCATTATAGAAAATTTGGAAAACGCATTTTAAAAATGGAAGGAAATCATCCATACTCCTGTTATTCAAAGAGAACTTATGGTTAGTGCTTTGGTATGTTTTCTACTAGTCTTTTTAATTAACTGCTTAGTACAGATATATAATTATATGGTATCTAAGCAATTGTACAAATGTATTTTAAATTGTCTAACAGATTATAACAATAATATATATATTGAGGCTAACTTGAACAGAAAAGTAAAAAGACAATTAAAATCACTCTAAATTTCATCACCATATTTTGGGGTATTTCCTTTCGACCTGTTTGCTTGGCATTTTTTTCCCCTAACCTACTTAATTCTTAAAACATATGTAACATAGGAAAATTCATATACAATTCCTATTATTGCCTGATGTTTTTTCAGTCTTTATCACTTTAACTGTCCCCAGACTCAGTTTTTTCAACACAATTATTATAGATACAAAGCATGTTTACCAAAGAATCTTAGCAATGGGAGTAAACATTCTGCTGTTCTCTGAAGCTTTCATTTTTAAGAGGGGAAGAGAAGTCTTGTTTAGTAACTCTTCAGTGCAATGTTCCAATAATGGTGTTTGCTAGCAAATGCCAGAACTGAATAGCACCAGTCACTATTTTAAATGATCATCGTATGTCCCCAGAGCTTTCACCTGAACTGTGAAGAGAGGACCACTCTTGGTCTGAGAATGAAATAGAAGCCAAAGAGAAATCATCAAATGGTGCCTTCTGGAGTTTTGGGTCCAAACCAAATAGATACTTAGTTTTGCTTATAATGTCTCTATTTTTGAGTTACAAATTTTGATTCATCACTCGGTAGGCTTACATAAGCCTTCCAGTAAACTTTTCAAGAAAGCAGTGCTATTATAAATCTCTGCATGGATGAGAATGTCTTTCTGTTGTTTTAGCATGCAAAAGATAATATGAGTGTGCACACAGTTTGGGACCACAATTTTCCCCCTATAAACAGTAGATACTGCTTTGTTTTACTTTAGAATTTAGGGAAATAAGTCTTGGGAAAGCCTGGATGTTTACTTATTTTGTCTTTTTTTTGTTGTTCGAATATTTGTAGGATCATGCTTGATCTTTATCACTTCAAAGTTTTGCCAAAATCCATCAAGATAGTGTCTATACTCAGTAATGTTTTCTTAGAATCTAGCCATCATTTTAAAGACTGAGGTAGTTTTTTTATTCACAGAATTTTGTTTAAATTTTGTCCTTGATTACTGTATATTTTTCAAATGTTCTGGTTTCTCCCTCAAGTGTACTTATAAATCGTAGATAATCTCTCAATTCTCTGACTTCCAACAAGTCTTTTTTCCTATCATTTTTTATGTTTCCACATACTGGGGAAGCTTCTCTATTTTGTTATCTGTATCACTGACCTAATTTTTCTGCAATTTAAAAAAATTCTTTTGCAGTTTTAGTTTTCTCACTGTCTTTCCTCACTATCTCCTTACCATCCTATCCCAGTATCTTTCCATCCTACCCTATTCTCTCCTTACGGCTTGCTGCCTCTTTTCATTAGAATCTTTGATGTTTCAAATTCTACTGAAGATGTTAAATGGTTTCTTATTTGTCTCGTGGACGTTGTGAAAGTTCTGCACTTCTGAGCACTGTTCCCTTATCTGAAATGGGTGTTTTTAAAGGTCATGCATTGTTGCAAACTTTGTTGTGTTTACTCATCTCAAAAGGTCAAAATATAACCAACACTTGTGCATATTGCCTTTTACCCTCTGCTTCAGTTTGAGTCAAATCCTTGTCTTGGAGCTATACTCAGATGACAAACTGATCATCATAGCTCTTGTATTAAATCTTACCTAGCATATTTAGTATCTTATGGCCCTACCATCCTGATATTGAATTTTCCCCCACTATATTCCTTAACCCACTACACTCTGAGAGATGAAATACAGAAATAAAACATTAGAATTCCAAGAATTAATTTCTAACAGATTTTTTTGCCAGCCTCCATCCCTCCTATATTTTACATCTGGGACGGCAGTTTCTATTGTGATGTGTGCCATTATCAGAGCATCCTTTCTGCCTTCCACCCTCAAGCTCTCAGTTCTCTTATGAAAACTGCTATCTCCAAATTATTACAGGGCAAAAAGAAGTCCTAATCTATAATTAGAGGGGGGAGAGGACTGGTGAGAAAGGAAAGAGGGAAAATCACACTACTCAAAGGCATTAGCTTTGTAGAAAAGAGAGTGCCACTGGCGGGGGGGCCGGGAAGGCTCGGGGTGGCTCAGGTGGTTGAGTGTCCAGCTCTGATCTCAGCTCAGGTCTTGATCTCAAGGTCATGAGTTCAGGCCCTACATGGGGCTCCATGCTGGGCATGGAGTCTACTAAAAAAAAAAAAAAAGAAAAAGAAGAAGAAGAAAGAGGGCTACCCAGTGTTTTAGGTTGGCGTAGACCTTGAAACTGATTTTGAAATCGGATGGTTGAAGAAAGATAAGGATATTTCTGTCTGTTTCCAGAAAGTCAAGCTCTCTGATTCAATAGCCCCATAGGACGGGTGGTCCCAGCACTGGCATTTTCCAATTAAATTTAATCTGTCTCGAAGGAAATTTTTCTTAATTCTTTGACACCATGTCGATCGTCAGTTCCTATTTATTTCAAGAATTCTAGTCTATTTTCTTTGTATCAAACACAGTGACAGGTTTCAGGAGGTGGTTAGGTGTTGCCAAGCAGATCCCACTTTAAAAACCAAGAGTCAAGATTTGCATCACCTCTTTTTAGAGGACATCACATTGAAAGTTTGCATTCAAATTCTCCCTTGGAGTGTGACCTCTGCCTATAACTTCTTCTTTACATTTGCGTCTTTACCTGGAAATGGTAACAGGTCTGAGAGGAGGATATTTATTTTTAGTCCTGCCATTTGCAAGGCCCTTTGAACTTCTAAAAAGATGCTTAGAATCACAAAATGTAAATCAATCATTTATCATAGTGACAGATTTCAAAGTCTTATTTTTCCATTTGGGGAATTTTTTTTCTATTATCTAAATTACACCTTGGTTCTTTATAAAAAGAGTTTTGGACTTTACACCATAGAAAAAAGAAGTTTCTATTGGCTTGAATTGCTGGTAAGGTGGTGTGCGAATGGCCTCCAGTTATACATTTGCAGAGGAAATCTCATCCAGATGCTCAAGTCAGCCTTTTCTTGGCAGACAACTAAGAACCACACGAAAACGGAGTCTAAAATCTTTAACAAAGGAATTCCACATTCTTTTACCTTTGGAATGGACATTAATTAAAAGAAACAGTCGTATCCCCTGTGATCAGAGTTTAACTAGTATTAATCAGAGTTCACCACACAATTAACACTTTGAACTGATTAGCAAATGAAAATCATAGCAAGAAATTTTGAGGTTAGATTAGCGAGTGGACGTATTCTCTTACCCAACTCACGGTACCTCGTCTTTTGGAAGAAAAGAAAAATTAAGCACTCCAGTCATAAAGAACTGGGCAGATTTTGTTTTTGGTGAGGTGTTTGCCGTTACATATTGCACATAATGTATGGCACTGTTAGGAGGAAAAAATTGGAGTCAAAGTGGCTGGAAAGTTAGGTCTGCTCTGTAGCACTGTGAGATTGTTGACATCTGCCGAGGTTGGAGCGCTCAGTAAGCAGGAAATGGGGTGTCACTCTGAGTGGTAGTTTACCATTATCCTGGCATCCTAATGAAGTGTCTGCAGTGCACAGAGCTTCTGGATGGCATCTTAACGCACGGCTAAGCAAAAGCACTTCTCTCCCTGTCACTGTCATCCATCTGCCTGCACCCTACTGTAGCCAATGGGATGGAACCATGCTACAATGTGCTATAAGCCATTTAGAGTTGCACATTGCATAATCAGTCCCATCAAATATGTAAAAAATGGCTATTATTGGTGATTTTCCTCGAACTCTGGCACCTGGAGTTTGATACATTAAAGTTAAACTTTCCGAGTGCTGTTTATGCTATTAATTCCACTTTCCCTTTACTATCTAAATGGGAATGAGTTGCATCCTCATTGTCTTAAGTCCTGTTAATGGATTGAAAGAGTTGTATGAATATTCATTAAAAACTTCACTGTACATCACACTTGGTGAATTCATCAATTTACAATATAATGGAATGGTCATTTTCTTCGAGGTAACCATTTTTAAGAAAAGGACAAAGAATAAATCAAGTCAAATCACAGATTGGTTGTTTTCATCTTAGAGCACATTGTTTAGTTTGCAGTGACTGTTTGAGGTCTTTCAATAGATTTCTTTAAAGACACAGTGCATTTCCTCAAGTACGTTTACATTTTTAAGCTAGTTTTGTCAAAACCAGTGATTAATTTTGGTGCTTTAACATCACCTCCGATGAAATTCAAATGCAGCAGAAAGGGGGGTGTCCGTTATCAGGTGGCATAAGTAGAGTAAGGTGTGTGTAATCCTCCGGAAACTTCTAGATAGACCCTGTATGGTCCTCCAGACATGGCTGCAAAGCAGCTGGGCTCTCATGGCAAGAACTGAAGTGGTAAGTTGGCCACACAAAGTTGAGAAGGAGCTTTCTGTAACAGGCAGGGGCAACAAGAATCTGCCAAATTGGGGGTGGGGGAGTGGGGTTAGATAAACAAGAGGGCATAACAGAGTTCAGTTGCATCAGGAATTTTTTCGCAGACATTAAAACTATGGTAAACATAACAGCGGGGAGGCTTGCTCTGCAGCACAGTGGGAAGCTTAAAGCGTCTGCCCGCACTGTGCCTGGCTCGAACCACTGCTAGAAGTCTCCGACTTTCATTAGCACTCAACGATTCACCCAGTTCCCCAGAAAAGGAGAAAAATCCAAGCGGCAAAACCCCTGGCTAATTATTGTAAACGCTCCCAGGTTACAGTATTTTGGGGGCAATAATGACAGGAAAATGTTAAACTAGAACAAAAGAGTCATTCTGAAATAGAAGAATAAAAAGCTGGTTTGTTGTTTGTTTGAAATCAGTGTAGCCTTTTATCTGATTGGTAGGGTGGTGTGTTGGAATATTGGACCACCCCTTTACAATGACATTTTAGATGACTGAACCAAAGTGCGTGCAACTCATTTTGAGCCGTAAAAGTACAGGTTAATCTCTCTAATGACCTTCTCCAACCACCCCCTCCCGCAAGCCGCACCCAAATTTATGCAAGCGTGTCTCACAGGTCCCTGAAACTGAAACCGTTTCCTTTAGGAGAAATGTGTAATAATACAAAAACTAATGTGTGACCAAATGTAACCAGGGCGGCAAACTAATGCACATCCCTGCAAAATCCTGTACATCAGCTTAAAGTTTTTATCCCATCTCTTCACAAGCAGAGTTAGTTGAGAAAAAAAAAATGTATTGTTTGTATCAAAGGGACAGTGGTCTGCTATTGATACCCATAAACATGTAAAATGGTAATTTTTTAAATGGAATGATAGGTGTTTATTTTTGCTAAATCCAGCCTTGGGAATCTGGTTTCTTCATTCATATCCCCCCAGCTGCTGTCAGCATTACAACACATCGGTTTTCCTTCATGTGCGAATATTTCTCCAGAACTCATTTGCAAACGAGTCTAAGCAATATTAAAACACCACATCCAAACCTCTTTTAAACACACAAAGAAATGGGAAAACACATCAGAACTAGACCATTGAGAAAATCCTCCTTTCAAATTTACTGTTTGTTTCACATGCTGGTATAAAATATCCCACAAAGTCCCGTTTGTGATCCATTTGAAACAATCGTGATTTGCTAAAATTGTCACATTCTTCTTGCACATTTCTTCCTAAATGCAAAAATGGCAAGGAATTCTTCTCCCTCTTCATTATAAAAGTGCAGAATTTCTGGCTTGTTTATTCCTAATGGAACACTTGAGAAAGAAGAAAATATATAAATATCTCTTTCAGAAGATTAGTTGTCTCAATCTTTTTAAAAGAGAGGATTTGCTCATTTCTTCCCCATGGTAAACAACTTGGGCTTTTCGCTGTAATTTTCCATTGTCAAATTAATGCATTTCACTTTACTGACTTGGTCCCATGGTTCTAAAACATTGTACCTTTTAATATCCTTATTTCTTCTGTAAAATATATTAACGTGTATCATTAAGACACAGACAAGGATGGAACCTAAGATCCTTTTTACACAAATTTGTTGGAGAAAACTTCTACTCCATTGTAACTTACTAAAACAAAGTCTGAAAAAACTCACCATCCAACAAAATAAAAGTATATTTTACTCCCATGAGACCACATTTCCAAGCTAAGGATTTCAAGCAAGAAATGGCATAAGTGTTTTGAGTATTTCAAATCAAGCACCAGAAATTTTGTCAGATCTACTGGTAAATATTCTACTGACAAGGTCAGGAACAGAGCAAAATCTGGCCACCAAGACAGAAAAGAGAATAAGCATTTAAAACAACAACAAAAACAACAACAAAAGTAGACAGTTGATCAACTTCAATTTCTAAAAGTACTGTGTAGTCCCTTTACAGAATGTGGAGCAGAGTCTCCTAACTATAATGAAAGTATGTCCATATGTTCACCTACCATATATATAGTTCTTCAAAAATTATATTAAGGATATTAATGAAAAAATGGCTAATATTTTCAAGAAACTATAAAGAGAGAGAGAGAGATGGAGAGCAAAGCAAGCTGTGGCAAAAAAAAACCTGGGCTCAGCAGCTTTCTGGGGGAAATGGTGAAATGTGACTATGTGATTTATAATGAGAAAAGGTATCTACAACATACAATTTTCTACCTAGCTGCAAATAATAATTCATAGTGATGTCCCTTCCAGATAAAAGACCTTTGCTATGTAGGACCCATGTGGTAAAATGATCATGATAAATGTCAGACCAGTGCAGGTAACGACTTTACAAACCATTAAGATTAGCTGGCTCTTTTTTCCGATGATAACAGTAACCATGCTGTGACTCTATGTGGTAATAATATCTCAGTCCTGATAAATGCCAGAGCCAAGCAGAGGTGTTTATCATTCCCAGTTCAGAAATGCTGACTAAAGTTACCACATGTTGCCTGTTTTCTTCTTCTACAATAGTCTCACAATTAAAAAAAAAAAGCTGAATCATAAAATTATTTTATTCCCCATTTCTTAAAGGATTTTCATGCTTGTGCTATTAACTCTCCCTTGTTCTCAGTGTCACTGTGTGGTCATGTCAAATGGACTGGCTGGAAAAAACAGTTCACCATACTAACCACTATCTGCTCTTCAGAGGTCTTCTGCTCAAAATGAATAGTTATGGATATGCTTTTAAATATATATATATATATACACATACATACATATATTTTAACCTAAAAGACAGGGGAAAGTATTTCTTAGTTCATATGTTACTTAACTGTGTGACAGATCCTAGTTGTTTTTAAGTGAGATTTTTAAAATCCCCTATAAATTTAATTTATCTACCAATGGAAGGAGGTAGACACATATTAAAAACTTCAAATCTAGAAAAGTATTTGTAGGATTTCTACCCTCATGAAAATATACAAAGATAATGCTTCATATAAATAGCTACTTGAATACTTGAAAAGGATTACTGGTTTATGATTAGAAAGATGTCAAATGACTCAAAAGGTAATTCCTGGTTTTTTTTAAAGCTTGTAAAGGCAGATATGCTTGAATAAGTATAGTTTAAAGAAAATTCTCACAGGAGAACTGAATTTCAAAGAAATAAACTAGTGAGCTTTATTTTCTCAGCACAGACTAACACCTGAGGATGAATTAGTATCATTTGTAAGTTACAGAAATATACTTGGCCACCATGACACCTCCAAAATTACTTTGGAAACAAAAAATTCTAGGGAGGACAATACAATCATGCTTTTCCCGTAAAGATTACTACTGGGGTGTCAGCCATTGCTTTAGTCTTCAATTCAGACAAAGAGGGGCAATGCTAAAACTGAGGAAGAGGGGTTTAAGAGACATTATTGGGTTGGTGAATTTTAGGAAATGCTTCATCCCAAAACTGGTTGCACCAAAGCAATCATGCCCTTTTTAAAAAGTTACTATTCAGGGCACCTGGGTGGTTCAGTCATTAAGTGTCTGCCTTCGGCTCAGGTCATGATCCCAGGGTCCTGGGATCGAGTTCCGCATGGGGCTGTCTGCCCAGCAGGAAGCCTGCTTCCCCTCTCCCACTCCCCCTTCTTGTGTTCCCTCTCTCACTCTCTCTCTGTCAAATAAATAAATAAAATCTTTAAAAAAAAAAGTTACTATTAAAACTTGAATACTTTTTCCAAAATATTCCTCCCTCAATGTGAGGTCAGTGCCTTTGAAGTCCCTAGACTAACATAGATACAGTCACATGAAAAAGAAAAAGGGGTTTTTATTTTATTACTTTCCTGAAAGTATTGGGGGAATGTTAAGAATATATAAAGAAGTTAAGAATAATAATTCTAAGGCCTTCAGAAAATGATTAAATAAAATTTTACAGTCGTTGATTTAGTATTAAGTACATTTCTCAGTTATTGTGAATCTTTTTGGCTTAATGAGCTAACACATCAGAAGCATTTTGAGTTTAACAATCAACTTAGAGGATTCCCTTCAGTCAGAAGAAACATAGGAACTTCACTGATACCTGTATTATGATATGACTTAAATTTAAATATCTCTACTGACATATTTTGTGTTGTATCTGGCCCCTCGGATTGTCAAATGACAGAAGACAGGGATCAACGTTGTATCTGCCACACGTTGCACATAGCTCTTAGGTAATATTTTGTCTTCAACCATGTATACATGTATGTGTTCAAAACTCTAAAAGATTATTTAAGAACTAGTTTTTTTCTTTTAATTTTATAATTAATTTCTTTAATTTTCTAATTGTTCATTGCCAGAGAGTAGGAGTAGAGGTGGAAAGAAATCGAGGTTGCACTTAACAAGATTAGGCTTGTTCCTAACATCATGCTCTGAATGGCCTGCCTCCTCTTGTGCAAGGATCAGAAATGGCCTCCGGAAATGACGCTAGCCATTATGCTGAAGCTTTCCTCCCCAGTTAGGGAATCCATGGACTTATGGCAATCAATTGGCCATAGTATTTTCATTACTGACATCTATTAGCTATGGAGAGTTATTTCATCTTTACAATTCTTCGTAAAAGCCTTCTTTATTCAAAAATCAGACAAAATATTAACATCTCCAGAAGGAGAAACTGAGAATACGAGCGTGCCAGTGAGGTGATTCATTCTAATGCTCAGGGGATTCACGCTAGAGAAAGAAAGAGGTCTTATCTGAGTCAAGTAGATTCAGTTCCTACCCTATCTTTCCTGCCGTGAAAGCTACATACCTCTGTTCTCATTTTGAACTGTTTTGACGTAGATTATCAACACCTAAAGTCAAATTTACCAGGAATCTGCAGGCATTGAGAATAGCCTTTCTTTTAATTAAATGTAAAATAAGGCTTTTCTGATTTAGAGGGGAATGAGGAATGTGGTAGGGTGGAATCTTGAAAAATTATGAATTGCCAACCACAGGTTAACCTGAAGGCCATGGTTATTCCTAGTTTATGATACAGGGACACTTCTATTTATGATACACTATACCTACTTAGGAATTATGACCAAACACTCTTTGATAATGGACTGTACTCTATGTATTTACAAAGCTATCACAGATTGTGGGCTGTTCCTGTTTATAGGGAAGGGTACTGAAGATTAAAATTTATGGCTTCATATGATTTTGGAAACAGCCTTGAACTATGAGTAATCATGTGCCAGGGTTGATAGAGAGGATGATTCAAAAGAAAGATTTTAATGGCAAGAGGACTTACATTTAATGAACACTCACTATCTGTGCATTGATGTGCTCTGAAATGTTTAATTCTACAGTCTTATGAGGTATGAGCTTTCGGGGTTTTTAAGGCATGGGAAGCATCAAGAGTTCAAGCAACATATCATATGTTGCCCAAATCATATAGCAGAATAAGAATTCTCACCTAGTTCTTTCAGACTCCTTCATGATATATGACTTCTCTTATTTTATAACATGAGTTTGAAGTATATGTCTATTTGCACTTATTTATGAATCCTGAATTTGCCCCCAGTTGTTTCTCCCTAAAGTAAATGTAAGTTATTTAAAGAAACGTATCAGGTAATTGTCATGACTTGGATGATTCCTCAACATCTAACTCAAGTTTTACAATTAAAGGCATATCCTCAAAGACTCGTATTCAGTTGTAGGGTACAATAACAAATAAAGTGTTATCTGAAGATATTCATTCCTCCTATAAGCCAGGGCAGTCTCTACCTAAATTCTGAAATGGTCATGATACAAAAAAGTATAAATCGAATAGAAACTCAATTGCTTTCTTCCAAATATGGCCCTAAAGTATAAGTGACTACCATTTTTTCATACAGGATGCATTATACATCCCAGAATAACGTTCAGAAGCAGAACAGCTGTGATATTGCTGACCTTTTTAAAACAAAGGGGTGCAGTTGTCCTTTAAGAATTACAGATAAATAGAATGAATAGTACTACCAATATATTGGCTGTTGCAAGAATTTGGTCTTCTCTTCCTCTGGGTGAACCTACATAACAAAGAAGAATTAATTTTGGAAGATGACTTAACATGTGGCTATAAATAAGTTAAGAATAATAAATGCATGGGTGATAAAGCCAGAAAAGTGTCCGGGGGTCACCAGGTCCAGAGTGCACTGCACTTCACAGAACTCTTTCCATCGTTATATAACTTTATCTTATCTCTTTGCAGAAAAGGCATTTGGTTGTAAATGTCCTTGTTTTAGTAGCAACATTTCATGCAGACAAATGTAAATGTAACTATCGTAAACTGTATTTTTAAAAAATGTGTCCTCAAAACCATGAATCAAGGCAAAACTATAAAGCCATATCCTTATCATAACATTAAAGGCTATTTCACATCATATAAGAGCTGTTGCTTCCCTAAGTAGCCTGGAGTTGTTTTTGAAGAAGCTCATTTACACACAGTTTGGTGTAGTTTGAGAATATGGGGCCAAGTAGGTGTGGCATAGGCATTAGGATGATCATTTACTATTTAAATAATATACATGTCCATTATGTGTATTTTTACATAGACGTTCTTTGCCACCCAATAGTGGCCAAAACGAAGCACTACGGAAAGATTCTGTATGCAGTTAGAGCTGCACAGCTTAGAGACTGGTAAGGAGATTGGGATATGGGTAGTGAACTAAAACAAAGGTATTGAAAATCATAGGGTAGATACAAAAATAGGTCATAAAGGAATGAGGTTAGAAGCAGAAGTAAGAGAAAGGGAGAAGAATTGTGCAGTTTCTTATTACTGGAAAGATTTTGTGTAAGTCTCACAATTTACCTAAGATATTCTCTACTTCTCCATGTAGAAAAAGTTCTCCCCCTCCCTTAGGTCATAATGTAAGAAAGTCAGAGATATCTCAGTGTCTTAAAACTCTCAATACTTCACAATAATGAGAAACCATATGCTGACTGAGAAATATTAATAGAAAATGCTGTCTTTCAGATGCTCACTGAATCAATTGAAGACAGTTGACACATCTTTAGTAAGCTGTATATGAATCTTAGCTCATTAACCAGTCCTGTATTATGTATGTGGATTCCAATTCCTTATATGACACATCAATAAACCAGATCTGAAAAGGTGTCATTTAGATTTTAATGTATCCAATTGTATTTTTAGATGTTCCTCCACTTAGAAGTGTTTGTGTTATTTTCTGATTTTACAGGCTATGGAAGAAGGGGTGTGGTATTGATTTGAATGGGCAACCACTGCTCTCCTATATAACCTTTTCAGGATTATTCAGAACAAGATTTTTTTCTGATTACGTTGTAAGGAAAGTAAATTTCTCTTCCTTAATAATCTTTCAGCTCTGAACCATTGTTCAGTTCCCCCTTTGGTACTGAAATATAACTTAGTCACAAACTTGTATGTACCACTATTCAACTGTGCAATTTCTCAAGTATGTGTGAAACTAGAGAAAGAGAGGAAAAAATATTCTTATAAAAGAGGCTTCATGTAGGATATTCCTCATAAGCAGATATGGGAACCACCATATACTTTTATAAGGATTCTTAAATGTAACTGAACTGCTTACCAATCACATCATCAGTCTCTGGTGATCACAGAGTATTTAGTGTATTGTGAAATATCAGGCTACCATAACAACTGGATTGTCACCCATGGGCACCAGCTCAGTTCCAGTTTTGGCAACGACATTTGGAATGGTCACTGCAACCAGACAGAATGCTCATTGCTGAAAATAAAAGGTGAACCAGACCCAGCATGGGCCTCAAAAAAGGTGAGGGTGAGAAGGGGGTGAATATTTATAGAGTACTTACTTTTTACTGGTCATTGTGCTAGGTACATTACATACTATCTTGTTTAATCCATAAAACTGGCCTTTGAGATATTATTCAAAGAAACTGAGAATCTTGTCCAAGACCACACAGCTAATAAAAAGCTGTTACAGAATTCAAACCAAGGTCTGTGTATTCCAATCCATGTTCATGTCTTTCATTTGTTCTCTAATTCTTTCTTCATTCACTTAACCCGCTATATGCCAGGATAAAAGCTGTCTAGCTTTATAGGAAAACTCCCAGCTAAATGGGAGAATTTGTCAGGCATTCAACCATAGAAATACCATGCAGAATGTTGTATAATTAGAATGTCCTAAGTGCAACGCAACGCAGAAGAGAGCAAAGGGACTCCGTCTAGAGAAGTTCATAGTTCTTTTACCTAATGGTTAAACAGGACTTATTAAAGTTTTAATTCCTGCTCAAGCACCATGGCAGTGACCTTGTGAATTCAAATATTTCCAGTTAAGCAACCTCCAACATTTCTTAAACCAGAGTCATATGTTCTCTAAAACTGAGGTTTGCTGGATGTAGCCATTTAGACCACTCTCCACTTACCGTTTCTCAAACTTAATTTATGGCTACTACCTCTGTAATCCCCAGTGTCAACTGATCCCTTTTTTGGAAGCTCTGACATTGATCTGACCATTACTATGGCGAGAGGTTTCAGTGAAATTAGAAAGGTTTCCTCTCCTTTCCCAACATCATCTTGATTGCTTGAACCAAGGGGTTTGCCAGCTCCTCAGGTAAATTATAGTACTAGCATCAGGCCAAACTATGCAGAATGTATCCACCTTGTGAATACATAAACGTGTGAATATGTATTTGTATATGGATTTGCATAGATATATATGTATATATATCTATAAACTTATATATAATAAGTGGTGTGTTGTATTAGCTTCAGATGACTAGATACAAAGTATCCGAGTATCCCTAGGAGCTTTGCACTGGACATCCTATGCCAATTTCACTTTATTGAGTTGTTTTACTTACTTTTCTGAGTTTGTTATATCCCATAGTATCCAACTGGTCCTATGAAGTATCACACTGTCTTACCATCATTAAGCTACAAAGGGGCTTTCTGCCCTTTTGACAGAAAGATTTTATCTGCTGTTGGCTATGATATTGCATTGCTATGATATTGCAACTGGCTTTCCTTTTTCTTTCTCTTTCTTTTTTTTTTTTTAATTTCTCTCTCTCTCTTTCTCCACCCCCTTTGTCTCTTTCATTTACAGTTGTCCAATCCATATTATGTTGGAACTCTTCTAAGAATAACTGCAATTTTGAAAGCTCTAACTGTGGGAGGCATTATTTATAGGCCTTTGTGGTTTTGGGAGGAAGAAGAAAAGTTTCCAAGGCAGAGTTCTACTAGGAAGATTGCCCCCCCCACTCCACTTTAGCGAAATACCATCTTTTGCAGGATATTTTCCTATAATTCCTTATTAAAAGTTCCTTCTGCAACAGTGTATTTAAAAACTGCCGGTTTCTGAACTAACTTTTTCTTGCCCCATTATGTAAAGTTTATATACCTAATAACAGGTGATAATGAATTGGGCTTTTGGGAGCCAATTGCATTAGGAATCAGGCTTTAGTATCAGAGACTCATCTTCAAAGGCTTCGGTACACTCTGGCTGATTTTCTTATGGTAAAGAAACTCAGAGACAGAGAGTACAGGACTGGTCAGACTGCCCCACAGATTCAGAGAAGCTCCTTTCAGCTGTGCATTCACTCCACATCCAGACGGATGGCACACCATTCCATCTACATTCTGGAGAACAGAAAGGTGAAAAGGCTAAAAAGCTAAATTAGCTCCCTGCACCTGGCCTCACCAGAAGTTCCATCTATCACTTTGACCAAAGGCTCATTGGCCAGACGTGGTCACATGGTCCCTCCGCCCCCCAAGGAGGCTGGGAAATGACCTCTTTTAGCCAAGTACATTGTCACCCCCTCAACAACGCATTGTCTTGCTAAGGAAGAAGAGAATGAATATTGGGTGGGTGTGTACCTTACATATTACCCACATACATTGTCTTTTCCAACAGTGACCTCTTAAAGATCACCACGAGCTCTGTGCTAGAGGTCAGAGATAGACTATAGAAAGGAAAGGTACCTAAGTCAATGTGTATGAAGTGTTTAAGTTCAATAAATAATTACTGTTCTAAGTTCTGGTTAAAATTATGGTGAGAAGAATTCTCTAGGTGCTAAGTAAATCAATTCTTATTATGCCATCCATGCCCATAAAGGACAAAAGAAATGAAATGAGGGAAAGCAATCTATGTGGTATGTAGTTTTAAACAACTTCTTATTTTTTTTAAATGTATATGACTAGGTATTACTTTTTCAATTTTTATTTTTTGCACTTTTTTATTTTATAGCAAAAACAAAATGTGTTAGGGAGAAAAGATAGCATGAAGTAATAAAAAAGGTCACTTCCACTTCCACAAAATCAAGTGAACAATAGAATATTGGTAATTGAATCACACTGTGTGTCTTCATCTGTCCATTACTTTTGCTACTATAACAAATTATCATAAACTCATTGGCTTCAGACAACATGAATTTTTTATCTTACATTCCTGGAGGTCAGAAGTCTGAAATCATCTTCACTGGCAGAAATCGAGGTGTTGGTAGCCCTGTGCTCCTTCTGGGGTCTCTCTTTCCTTGCCTCTTCCAGTTATTAGAGGCTGTCTTCACTTCTTAACCCATGGCCCTTCATCACATAGCCATTTATCCTCCTGTTTCCATCGCCACAGTCATCTTTTCTCTCTAACTCTGATACTCCTGCTTTTCTCTTAACCACCTTTGTGATTATACTGGCCCCACTCAGATAATCCAGAATAATCACCCCATCTCAGACTTCCTAATTGAATCACATCGGCAAAGTCCCTATTCACAGGTTTCAGAGATTAGGGTATGGACATCTTTGGAAAGTCATTCTTCACGTTACCACATCTTATAAAAGAGTAAAGCATTTATAAAACTGATTCAGACCTGATCTTAACAAGATGATGTCAAAGCCACACTGTTGCTGTTTCATATTACTATAATTTACATCAGAGTCCAAATAAAGAAACTTCATGATAATGATGTTGAATATGCTTATTCTCTTTGGCTGTTGATTAGGACTTTAAGTTACTAAGTCTTTGTCCAAAATTCTCCTAAGAAAATTCCCTCATGCAATTATGAAATCTCCTTCTTTTCTAACTTTTATTTATTTTTTTCCAGAAAAGCAAGACTACAACACAAGAATTGAAACTATAAAGTCTCTTGTGCAAAAACTCCCTCCACCAAATCGTGACACCATGAAAACCCTGTTTGGACATCTAACTAAGTAAGTTGTAAGGGTTTCTCATTGTGTCATCATATTCTCATTTCTTACATAAGCAAGTATTTAATTTCAAATCTCTAAGACAAGATTTTCCAAATGTATCTATCTCAAATTTTCCCCTTAGCCAATCTTAGTGTTCCTACAGAAGCTGGAGAATATACTAGAGGTAGGAAGGAGAACCTACAAAAGGAACTTCTAAAATAAGTTATTTTTTTCTGGTCTTTTCAACAAATAGATATTTGCTGGTTCGTTGTCATAACCTGACCCAGAGCCCTAGGATAGACCATCTTTATTTCATTATCTAGTATAAGGGAAGAGCATGAAATAATTCAGACATGAGTGCAAAACATAGCTTCATCATGTACAAAGTGCTAGGACCACAAATAAGTTACTTACACTGTCTGAAATTCACTTTGCTCGTCTGTAAAATGTTGATTCAGATTGATAAGGTGTTATCCATGTAAAAAGCTAAGAGAAGAGAATGAAGGTAGAAAAAAAACAAGTGTAAAGGCCCAGAGGTCCACAGAACTTGATGTACTTGAAAAACAGAAAGCAGGCCAGGATGGCTAAACTTAACGAACTAGGGGTGGTGGGGTTTGGAGTTAAGGTCATAGCCGTTAGACTGACTGCTGTCAGATCGAATAGGTTCTTGTGGGCCTCCCCGAGAGCTTTGGATTGTATTCTAAGTACAATTACAAACCATAAAGAGTGCTAAATTGAAGGAGTATAAAAGATCACTCTGGCTGCCATGTGGAGAATGGATTGCAAAATGGAAGCAGGGAGACCTACCTGTAAGGTGGCAACCATAGTGGTCCAGATGAGTGGTAATGATAGCTTATGTGGAGTCCTTAAAGAGATAGATTGGTGATGGGTCAGGTTGGATGTGCTGCTGGTCAGAATGCAGTTGGAAAAAGAAAGGAGAATTCAAGTGTGCCCCTTAGGGTTTGGGCTTAGGCAAGTGAAGAAATGGTAGTACGACACAGATGGGTTGAATAGGAAGAGCAGACTGGAAAGTTCCATTTTGGACGTGTTAGGTTTGAAATGACTGTTACTCATTTGCTCTCTGTTAACACCTTCTTCAGATAAGTCAGAGTGCAATACAAGTGATGAGGTTTTAGCTTTCACCATATACCTATAGTAATGTTGAATCCTGATAGAGTGTCACATAGATCGGACAGTTTTGTTTTTGTGAGATTGAATCTCCTTAATCACCCATTCCTTGGGTTGAGTCATTCCTACAGATTATTGAACTAATCCATTACATGATTTTTAACTGTGAATTTAAGACACGTAACTGCACACAAAAAACTTAAGCATCAGCGGTGCATGTAGATTAAAAAGTGAAATTTGCCTACTGATTACGCTTAGCCTTCTGAACAGAAGTAACAAACATTTTTGTGTATATGTGTATACACATATAAACATATGTGTATATGACTGTTATTATGTTAAAGTTTATCATACTGAACATATTGTTCTGCAATATTTTGCAACTCATGGACAGTCTTCCATTTCATTAGACAGACTTATGTGATTCTCACTAATAATGACATAGTCTTCCATAGTATGGGTAGTCCATAATTGGCTTAATCAGTCACTGCATTAGGGAACATGATTTAATCTAATCCATCATATTAGTTTCTTTCTTATTTTACCCCAGAGGAGAACCTGTGCCAAAGTTCAGACCATCCTTTATTGCTAGAATATCCCTTCTTATCACCTCCACATACTGGCCATAAGGGGAAACCCAGTGTGGCTTAGTGAGAGGATCTTGGATGGGCTTTAAGGAAATAGAGAGCTCTAGAGTCAAATCCTTATTCTATACTTTACTCTTCTTATGATCTCAAGAACATAAAATTGGATTAAATAATATCAATCATACCTTGTGGTCATGAGAATTAAATGAGATGATGCATATAAAATGCCTGGCACAAGGTAAGCATTCCTCAAATGTAAATTCTTTTCCCTTAGGATCCAGACATATCATGAAAGGGGTTTCAAGTTACAAGTAAATACTGGAGTGCTCATGCCAGTAACTTTAACTGGACAAAGTCATGAAACAAATGGAAAACTATACTCTTTAATGCTATGCAATACCTAGTCTTGGAGATCTTGAGAAATATCCGTTACTTGGTCTCAATCATTCCTTTTTTTCCCCCAACTGAACGAACAGCTATAAAATGAAGAAACTTAGAGTCAGCTAAAGCCTCCTTTGAAAAAAATAAAACACACAGATGAAAATCCATCCAATTAAAAACCTTGGAAGGATGAGAATCCTCCACCTTTATGCCACACCATCCCATTATTATATCACCTTCACAGCATTCACATTATAAGATTTTTCATTATAAATGAAGAGAAAAGTGTTATTTGCTAGTCACCAACCTTTCTTGAGTGGTGTGACCATATTCTGCCCTGCACTGATTTATAAACCCCAGTTTATAAATGCATAAATAAAACATTATGCATAAGTGTGTGCATGATTATATCTTGTTAATCATTTTTTGCTAAGTTTTAATAAACAGCCAATCGTGGTATGTCGTGAAAGCCTGAGAAGACTAAATAAGAAGATTATTTAATAGGAATTTAAAAATATTCGTGTTTGAAAGAATCATTAGAATGTTTTCCTTAGTCCTGATGCATTTGGTAGTTCTTCAGAAAATCTACCATCAACACTTGTGTGTAGTGTTTACTTCAAATTGTTGCAAATATATATATTTTGAAGTTTGTTTAGTGAGGGTCAGGGAATGTAATGAAGTGCCAAAAATTCCACTTGACCTATGTACTCTGTAGCCAAGAGAAGAGAACTCCATTTTTTGCGCAGCACTGGATTAAACATTCCCTTGAAAGCAGAGCTTTCTACCAACTACCAACTGAGGAAGCTTAATACAGTACAATTAGACTATAGGGTGGATGCCAGTCCTGTCTTCCAAAGCCAGAAGTTTTAAAGGGTTGTGATTACATTAAGCATAAGATTACACAATGGCTGAACCTGCTGAATAGTCTCAGAGTCCAGTGTCCTCACTCTTGATCAAATTCAAGGTCAAGTTCTATGCTTCTGCTGTGCTAAAATGAGACCAGAAATTCAGAATAAGCTATCATCTCAAAATGCCATCAACCAGAAACCTTTATTAATAGCCATTTTCACAAATTGACATTACAGTGATAAGTACTGTAAGGTCCTGTAGTACCTTCTGAATCATCACATAAATGGCAAGTTCTATCTCTACAAAATATGTGTCAAGTGCATTTTCCTTTAGCCTGCTTCTTTGGAAAGTCAGGGAGGCAAAGTGAAGATGAAGTTAATGAAGAAGGAAGATCTAGAAAGATAAGGTTTAGTTGCTGATGGGCTGTAGTTGGAGATTAAAAGCCAGGCAAAGAAGTTACATAAGCAATAGAGAACCATTGAAACTTTATTTATGGGACACTTGTATAATGTGCTCAGTGTTTATGAAAGTAGTCCAACAACCGAGTGTAGGGTGAATAAGATAGAAGGAGAAAAGAACCCAGGAGACCACATGGGAGTTGTGGTTGGATTAGAGTGATGAACATCAAATGGAAAGACATGGCCTAAATCTTGAGAATTTTCAGAGGAAAATTCTACACAATTTTTATTTCTCTCATTTCTTTATCCCCATATCCCATCAGCCATGCAGTTAAGTCTCAGGTTTCAATGCTAGGTGATTGTGAAAATAGTCCCTCTGACAACAACAACAACAACAACAACAATAATAATAATAAAGCAAAAGGAGATATTGTGTAGAAGGGTGCACCCTTTTTCTCTATTTTGCAAATATAGAGAAAAAGGAAGATGAGGTTATTGAAAACTAATTAAATAGGATGAATCCCATTTTGTCAGATGTATATTGAATCAAGCCCTTTATATGCTGCCAGGTAGGATGTACCAACCAGCATGGTAGGAAAGCCATATATGTAATATATTTCAAGAATAAAAACCTTCCAAATCTTCATGTCTTTTGAGCCAGTCATCTTAAGTAATGAGGGAGGCAGTTTACGCAGACAAAATTACTTATGACAGTTGTATTTGCACTGGTAAAAACTTGGAAACAACCTAAGTGTCCAGTGATAGGGGAAGGTTATATAGAACATGACACATCATATCAGCTTAGTGAAATGTAGTTCATGGATAATTGTTTTTCTTCTTAATTTGGAGATAAATTGAAGTCAGGGATACAATATCTTATGTACTCAAAAAGAGTATAAGTATGTGGGAAATTTGTGCATCTAGAAAAGACTAAAAATTTTTGTTGAGATGTTAATATTTCTTTCTTATAGTCATTAAGTTATGAGAGTTTTTTTCCCCATGTGTTGCTTTTTCTGTCCTAATAATGGTATAGAAGGCAATATTGAGGTTAAGAAAACTAGGTAAAGTGAGCAGGCTTTGGAGTTAGGCAGATCTGAATGTAAGTCTTGGCTCTGCCACTTATGGAAGGTGTGACTTTGAACAAATAACCTCTAAGCTTTCATTTTCTCATCTGCAAAATGGAGATCATAATAGAACCTATTTCTCTGGTGAGGAGTAAATGAATAGTGTTTTTAAAGAGTCTCACACAGTACCTATCACTTATTATGTTCTAGATAAACATTATACATCAGCATGTATCATTTTTATAGGGAGAGAAAAAGAAGATAATTTTTTAATAAAATAAATGTAGGGAGAATTTTAAAAGCTGGGTTGCCAAATTTCCTGGCTTCCAGAAAACGTTTTATCTCACCACAGAATCTTTTTCCAAAACCTGAGTCCCTACACTGGCCTGACTCAGCCAGTTTCCCCTAGTCCCAGGGAAGCTGATTTCACCTGTTTGACCAACCATATGACATCCCACACCATGCCAAATCCCTTGTGAAATGCCCAGACCAACTCTACCTGTCCTTAACTCTCCATCTGCCTGATTTGCATCTTGTCCCATGTTCACAGATCAGAGTATTTTTACCTTCGAAGTGATAGCTTGCTAAGATCAGCTACCCTACCTTAAGTCTTAGGCCCGGTGTGAGGAGGCTGGAGAAAGGGCACAGGTCTTCTCTGCTTCTTGTCCAGAGCCTCCCCTGTTACAGCAGTTTCCTAAGGACAGATCTCTTGCCTTGTAGTCTTACTTAGCATAAGATTCTCGCAGTGAGGGTGCCTGGGTGGCTCAGTCGGTTAAGGGTCTGCCTTCGACTCGGGTCGTGATCCCAGAGTCCTGGGATCGGGCTCCGCATCGGGCTCCCTGCTTGGCAAGGAGCCTGCTTCTCCCTTCCCCACTCTCCCTGCTTGTGTTCCCTCTCTCGCTGTGCCTCTCTGTCAAATAAATAAAATCTTAAAAAAAAAAAAGATTCTCACAGTGAGAATTTCCTGCCAGACAGCACAAGCACACTGGCTTCGTGGGAGCCTGGTAAGTGAGACACGTTGAAGCCGGTAGGGCCTTATCCTGTGCCTCAAACAGCCTGTGTAAACACTATTAGAATCCTATCAACTACGTGTCTACCTGATATGTAGCACTGATCTTTGGAAGTTCTGGCATTCCTATTGTTATCACTCTGAGTAAGGTGTTCTAGCTGTGGCTGCAGTCTTTCCCCACATTTTTATTTCCAGGATAAAAATCATACTTGAAACGTACAGCAAATTTAGAAATAAATACAAAAAGTATTCCCGCCAAGCTAAATTGAACTCATTAGCCAGATTAACTTTGTGGCTTGAGTTTTGGAAGCCAAAACAATCTCACATTTTTGAGTGGGGCAGGACATGAAAGAACATTCCATTCCCATGTAGGGTATACATTGTTCAGAGAAAGTCAAAATGTCTTAGAAATGGGTGGCTGTTAGAGATGACTAATTGTCATTCACTGATTTTCAAAAATAGCTTTGGAAGAATATATTTGCTGCAGACTTTAGATGCAAATAAATATTCTTATAGGAGACTTGCACTTTGTAAAATAGGTTGAAAAGAAAGCTAAAAAATTTTCCCTGTTGCATTGACTCTAAGAAAATCGCCCAGCTGTTCATAGAATTCCAAGGTGAAGGAATGATATGGCTGAATAGACAAATCTCATGGAAGCATGCCAGTTGAATGCCTTGTTGAAAGGCTAAACTGTTGAGCTATGGCTATTTGTGAGAGTAAACTGATATTTAAAGCTTCTCTGTGGTCTTCATGGGTGTTAAATAAAATATTCTACAAGAACATGTCAGAGGCAACTCAAATGATGATGACCTAGAAATTGTATGAGGAAACAATGGTGAGGAAATAATTCATCCACCTTGACTATAAAATGGCATGGTGAGCATTTCTGATATTTGGGGTGGGGTGGGGTGGGGAATGACACATGACCAAAGAATGAACTTGATAGCCCATGAGCTCTTGCCCCTCTCTCTGGTCTTCAAGACCAATGGCTGGTGAAGCTCTCTGCCTCCCATCAGGCTTCCGAGTGCTCAGCTCTGGTGTGCTTTGGAGCAGGCTATGTTTTTCTGTGCTGTCTTCTGGCACTCCACCCTTTTTCTGTACACTTTGGTCGCTCACCCAACCATAATACCTGATAGCCAATGACTTGCAGGCCATGGGTATTTTTACTGGAAAATGAGGAACCTGTACAAATTGTTATTTTCTTTTTTCTCTTTTTTCTTTTCCTTTTTTTTTTTTTTTCCTGAGGGACAAGGGCTGCAAGTCGTTTGAAATAAGCCAGAAGCCTAATAGCTCCTTTGCTTGTGTATTTGAAATGGCACCCTAATCACTTTGAAGAGCTAATGTACTTCCTATGGGCCTGAAATTTCTCAACTGGACTCCTGTGGCAGAATTTGGCCTGGTAGTTAAGAAAATTAATTACTCTGATCGTGAGGATGAAGCAATAGTTCCCAACTCCCTGTAGTAATCATTAAAATGTCATCTACTTAGGAGACATCTTGGCACAGGATTTATAAGGTTTGTGAGCTGGGGACTAAGGTTCAATGATCCTTCCAGTGGTGGATCCTTGTTTTGGAGGAAGGCTTTGGGAGATAAGGTTTTTAAGACAGCAGGGAAATTATTACTTTAGATCTTTTAATTTAACATTTGAATGGTAACATTAGCCACTGAATAATAGGAAACAAAACAAAACTTAAAATGACTACTGCTCATTTGTCACTGGGTTCTCTGTGGTTAGTGGTAGTCCACCCCATGCGGGTATTTCCCTCATAAGAGGTAAATTTTTTAAGTTGTCCCATCCTTCTCCACTATGAAACTTGGCCTTTTACCTAATGGAAGGAACCAGGGATCTGGAATCAGAAGACATAGGCTCAAGTCCCAACCTCAGCCCTTAGAAACTATAACATTAAGAAAAGCTTTTAATGTCTTTAAACCCTCCCTTTCGATCATGTGTGAAATAGGTCAAATAAATTCACACTTAGGAAAATGTTTGTCAGCTGTGAAATCCTGTCTATTCCTTTAGGAAGTCTTAAATACATTCCCACTATATTCCAGGCACTGGACTGGATCATAGGTTGGCCAAGTATGGCCTACCCTTGAGCTACATACAGCTTGCTGCCTGTTTTTGTTAATAAAGTTTTATTGAAACACACACACACCCATATGTTTATGTATTGCCAATGGCTGTTTTCATGCTACAATGGCAAGAGTTAAATAGTTGTGACAAGTTGCACAAGGCCAAAAATATTTACTATCTGACCCTTTACAGAAAAAGTTTGATGGCCCCTCAACTCAATGCTAGAGGCATAAGGAGGACTCCTACCCTCACTTCTCCTATGGTCTCCTGGCATAGATAAATTAGTAAACAATTGCAATAAATACGGTGCAAAGTTGCAAGACGCTGTGAGAGCCCCAACCAGGAGCTGGAATTTAGCCTAGAGAAACCAAAGAATGCCTCCCAGAGGAGACGGAACAGGCTATCTTTAAAGTTGTTGTTTTGGCAGACAGCACAAGCAGAGACCAGGTACAAAGACGTGTGGAGGAGGAGAACTATGGTGTGGTGAAGAAAGAGCGAATCCTCTGGCATGATTGGAGGATTCGCAAGTATAAAAGAAGTAGGAGAACGTAAGCCTAGAATGTAGTGAGCTAGAGCTAACTCATGAAAGACCTTTCACAGGCTTTGTTGAGGAATTTGAAATTCATTCTTTAGACATTAGGTAAATCATGGAAGGGTCAGAAGCAGGGAGATAAGATGATGGGATTTCTATTTATAAAGATCACAGTCTTTGGAAGGGTGAAGGATAGCCTGTAGGAGGGCAACACTAGAGATAGTGAAACCAGTCGTGAGGGTACAAGCTAGAGATCCCAAACTAAGGAGGTGATGGGAGGAACAAGGACGTGGGATGGCTGCAAGAGGCACAGAGGAGGTAGATTCAATAGGACATGCACACCAAAGGTATGCAAGAGGTTAGGAAGAAGAGGAGTCCCAAGTTATGGACTAGCTTGAGTGGTGATACCCTCAACTCACATAGAGGAAAAGCATAAAATTAGAGGTATGAAAGAAGTTGAAAGTTTGGGGATGTGATGTGGGATTCTTGATAGTTCACTAGCGAATTCCATTTGAAGATAAGCAATATCTGTTGGGAATGCAGGAAAGGTAATTGGGATCTAGGTATGAATTTGGGAGTCATCAATTTAAAGGTGGAATGGGGTAAGGTCATGAATAACCCCAAGGGACAGTGTGAAGCCAGAAGAGAGCTGAGGACAGATTCCTGGGGTTGTCTAACATTGAAAGAGGAAGACGCTGGGGTGAGAGTCTGAGAATGGCACACATGGTGATAGAAAATTTGGCAAGAGCAGAGGTCTTATGTTTTTTGACTGAGATTATTACTTCTACACAGGGGGGCTAGTAAATTGTCGTGGTAACGGGACATCAGGCAGAATTTCTGGTAATGAGCAGCTACTGTTCTATCCTTCATCGTTTGCTTCTTGAGAAATCACAGGAATAAATATAATAACCGAGCAGGAAAAAAATGTTATTCTATAGCATAATGAGGTCCTGAAAAATACTGATAAAGATGGAAATTATAAAGAACTGAATGGGTGCCCTCTGCCATTAGATCATAGGTTCTAGGAGGGTAGGAATTTGTGTCACTTTGATTCCTGCTATATCCCCAGAGCTTAGTACAGTGTCCCAAACATTATAGATCCTCAGTCATTTTTGTTGAACATGACTTCACGGAATAAGAAGATAATAATCTAATAGCCAGTAATGGTTCCAGTTGGCACCTTGATATAGTTCAGACTAGAACCAGGGAATATTCCATATTGAGAGTATTGGTTAGTAAGCTGTTCCTGTCAAGTTTCTCTCTCCTCACCTGATATTTATCTTTTCATCATGATGAAGAGAAAAGCAGCTGTAATTGCAAGAGAAACAATATTAATATTAAGATTGCATGTTAAGAGACCCTGAGTACAATGAATGAGTGGTCAAAGAGGCTTCCCCTGCTGAGGGAGCCTTGGTTAGGGAATGTGTGAGTGCCCACCAGTGTTGGAGCCTGTGAGGTAAATTCACTGGCGTCCAAGGTGAGTTGTCAGTGCTTCTGATTTCTTAATTGTCTGGGATTTGTAACAGATCTTGGAATAGAAAAACTTCATTTCACATCTCCTGTCATGGCTCCCACTACAAAACTAAAGAATCTTTATCACTCCTGTCTCCTATGAAACCACCCTGACCATCGCTGCTTCCAGATCTAATCTTGACTTCCTACCACCTGGAATTATTGAGCATTAGGTGAAGCAAACGAACAACAATGATCTTGATTACAAGAATTTGCCCTCTGCTCTTAAGTATATAAAAAATTTGATTCTCCTGTTTAATGGAGCAGAAACACAGCAAACTTCAAAGTGGAAGGGGGAAAAAAAAAATCAACCAGACCTCAAGTCACCTGATTTCCAGTCCACTAGACCACACTCTGCTTTCTTGCCAATACCAATACTCGATTGTGTTTCCAGGGAAGAAGGAATGGTAAAACAAAGAGTGAGAAAGACCAGCCAACTATGATAGAGGCACAGACCTATCCCTTGAATTCCCTTTTTTTAATTGAACACCAGCTATAATCCCAGCTCTTTAAATAAAATTACCTAACTAATTTGTAAGTTGACATATTTATATAAGGGGTTTTCTGGCTGTCTGTTCTCTCTCTCCTTCCCTCTCTCCCTCTCTCCCTCTCTCTCTGTCTCCCTGTAACACATTGCTTTGCACCCAAAAAGCACCAGGGAAACTTTGATTCCTGGGGTTCTTTTTAGAAACAAGTTCCAAATCCACGTTCATTAATGCTGCGTGTGTGTGTGTGCGTGCGTGTGTGTGTCTACGCACCCTTAGAGAAAGCACGTTTTTTAAAAGGCAACGATGGTTCTGCCTTTTACCACCTTCTTTCTCCTCTTTAAATGGAAAGCGCTGAACCCAGATGCCCAACCATGGAAGATATTCTTCCAGAAGCAGCATCTGGCTTCCTGGCAAGCCCTACAGGCGAGTTGTTTGGGGAGCTTTGCAGTTGTCTCTCGGTCTGTCACGTGTATCAGAGACCGTGGCCTCTCTGGCTGGCATGTCCAGACAGCTGCCAATTCCTTTCAGTTCACCTTTAATTCTGAGAATGAGTTTCCTCATTTTCATTTCTTACCGGACCTATTTTTTTCCTCCCCACTGCCCATATGAACTCTAGGACAAGATGCATTTCTCATTGCTGCCTGCCTGTCAACTTCCTTTGCAGGCCTCTGTCTTTTGAACCCGAGTGAAATTCTCAGCCATTTAGTACTACATTCAAAGAGGTGACTTTAAATAATATTTCTTAGCCATTTCTTGTCAGCATAGCTCCTTGTAAACTGTGGGGTCGTTCCCTGAAAAAAAGAAAAGCAAAACATTCCATTGGAGTAATTTATTCTGGTCTGTACACAAGACATGAAAGTATTCTTGACATTTGTGTATTATTTAGTTAAATCATATTGGCTCCCCACATCCTTGTCACACCATGAACAAAAGAGCATTGCAGGACTGGAAAACATGAGGCAACACAGCAGCATTACAAATAGCACCTGCTTCAGGGTACTAAATTTTTTAAAGTAGCTTCATTTTTTTTTTTACCTGTATATGTATATATTTGTGTGTGTGTGTGTGTGTGTGTGTGTTTTTACTTGTGAAGGATTCTGTGGGGTTTTTTTTTATGGATAATTGTTAAGAACACAGAGTCCGATGGTAGCCCACGCACGAGGAAGCCGTGACAAGGTGCTGACAAGTCCAGCAGCAGTACCCAGAATGCAGAGGAGAAAGCAGAAATTAGAGCTGCAGGGTGACATCCAGGAATAGTTAACACGGGGTGGCTGCACATTTCCATGTTGTTGGGTTTTTTTTCCCCCTGCATGCAAGAAAAAGTGCAGATTATATATGAGATTTCTGATCTCAAGACGGTATTGTCTGGGCTGAGAAAGCATGGGACTTAGCAGTGGACAGGAGGAAATCTCAGCCATTAATAATAATTTGTCTGTGGCCAGTGGCAGACTCAACGCACACTTGACTTTGAAGAGATGCACAACTGAAATCATGGGCTTAACTGGAATGAGAGCGTCTGGGGAACAAGGAAACGAATTTAGGGGCTGTTTGGATCAGGACATTGGGAAAATCTCCTTTGAAACCGTCTGTATGACAGTGGAGCTCAAATTTAAGATTAGAATTTTTAAGTCTGTTTTATCTCTGCCTCGATGACATTTTTTTGGTCTGTAATTTTTCCTCAGGTGAATTTGTCAATGTGCACAAAGGAAGTTGAAGATACATGCAGAACTTAGAAACTTTACTAAATATCACCCTTTGTGTAGAGATGACTGTGTCTCACTTCCAGTAATTTCTTCTCTTCTGTATCATATGCACATTCTTTTTAACCAGGCTATTTTCTCTTACATTTTCCCTTTTTCTGCCCCCCTGCCTTTCCGGCCTTATATCACCATCATCCTTAAATTCTTCCTCCCACTCCCCTCACTCTGAGAAGTCTCTTCACCCTAAGTATTGCTGCCTACATCAATCTCCCCTTTATCCAGGACCCACGATAGTTATATACCCAGTAACTATCATGATAGACACGGAGCTGGAAACGAAGACAGTTTTACCCGGATGACAATCAGCCCCTAGGAGCTGGGAACGTCATTCAGTTGTGAGGCCTCCCTCCCTGACCCCTGCGAAGTTCACTTCCCTCACCTCACTCCCACTCCCAACTTTGTGGCTCCAGACCCTCCTCTTCTTGTGAGATTGGCAAACCACGTTTGCCTCCTCAGCCAGCCCTACTGGGGCCGCTGTCTTTATAGGGATTCTGTTTGAGGAAACCTCTGCTCTTTTCTTTCTCACGTTCAAAGAGACAAGTAGAACACTCGGGGACAGAGCGTAGCAAGCAGGAGGCAAGACACGGGTTCTGGCACTCCAACACGAATAACACTTTTTTTTCCGGTTCTCCATGAACTGACAGTCAGCACACACCTCTTAATAAATACTTCTTCCTTCATCAGTTTGTTCACTCATTCATTCATTTCACTCACTAATGAATTCCTTTATTTCCCACCATGTTTGGGATACGAAAAGAAAGAAGAAATTACCTCTGCTGTAAAGGAATGTTGATCTAATTAATTTGTGTCTCTGTGCTTGGACATCAGAACAGATTTCCTCACATAGTGAAAAGATATGCAAAGTGATATTTTACCTAAAATCTGATTTTTTTAACCCATTTGAACACTTTTTTTTTTTTTTTAGCAATCATTTCGCATCCCAGAAAAATTCTACTGTTAAAAACACAACTCTTCTCCAATGAGAGCACAAGTCTTCCTCTTGGCCCCCTGCTCACCCATCTTTTTCCATTTCTTTTTCACTTCCAACTGCCATTCCGGGGTCATAAGTGCTTCCCTGGTACTGACCTTTGAGTCATCGGAAGGGGATTCCATTCCCTCTCCTAGGGCCACATTTCCTGCTTAGGGTTGGAGATCCCCCACAGAGATAGTGAGGCATTTTATGGGTGCTTTACATGCCCCACTCTATTTTTCTAACTAGCAAGAAGGGAGAAATAAAATGCATGCCCTGTTCTCTCTGGCCTCACTCTCCATTCATAGCACACTGAAAATAACCAATTCCTAGAGAGCCAAGCTCTTAAAGTAATTCATACTTCCCTGGCAATGACAGGATTTTATCCTTCAGCTTGGCAGAGGAAGTCCTATTTGATTCACCCCTTACCACATTCTTGCTATTCTCTGTGCAAGTTTCCCCTCCAACACCCTATAATAGGCTAGGTGGGCCTAGAAGCAAGTGGCTACATAGGGAAACGAAAGAAATGTTCGTTGTCACATTCTAGGAATTTCTGATCCCAAAGCACTTGTGTCCAAGAAATGGTAATATCCGAGAAAACAGGCATGCGGTCATGCGGGAGACCCTGGGAGGTGGGGATAGTAGGGGAGGGAGGAGATGGCCACAGAGACGTTTTGTTCATCACAAACGCAGCCACCTGAAAAACACCAGCTAATTAGCAGTCTGTAGCCACACAACACAGCAGTTTAGTACAAGAAGTGAACAATACTTTACCTAATTGAAACTACAGAGCGGACTTAGGTAGACTGCATGCAATTACACAGATTGGAAGTCAGCCAGGACACGGAGGTTAACAATCCCTTCTCTCACAAAAAGCACCGCGGGAACTTTAATGACCACAAGTGGTAAGGGCCCTTATCCTGCAGCACATCCAAAAGGCCTCACCTCTCACAACCCAGATTCCATCAGAAGGGCTTAATGGTGTCAACTAATTGGCTGGGGGGGGGGGGGGCGCCCTCTATGGGCACAGGTGCGCTTGTACCATGTGACTAATTCACCTTTCCCAGGCTAAAATAGGCTTTCAAGTACTGGGGTGGAGGGGCCTTCGAAAGAGAGGGGACATTTGGGTGGGTCATGTGGTGGACAGTGGGAGCTGCGAAGGCTGTGCAGTCTCCTCAGCCTCCTAGTCTCCTAGCCTCCTCAGCCAGCACTACTGTGACCTAAGCAGTCCAGAAAGTTCTAGACTAGGATTTCTTAAACTTGAACGTGCTTACAAATCAGGTCACCCAGAGATCTTGTTAAAAATGTAGATTCTGATTCAGGGGGTCTGGGATGGGGCCTGAGATTCTGCATAGAGAACAAGCTTGCAGGTGCTACTGATCTAGGAACCACACTTTCAGAAGGCAGTTCTTACAGGGAAGAGGGAAGAGGTCTCCCTGAACCAGAGAGCAGAGGCTGGGCAAAGAGAAAGAGGACTTTAAGATGAGCTTAACACCCAGAATAATCAAGTCTACTTTCATTTGTCCCAGGAACTAAAGAACAGAAACACAAGAGTCCAAAATAGTAAATATGACAATCCAGTCCTAAAATCGACTCATGAAATGGCTTCTACTCTTGGGTTGCGGTGGGGAGGAGACACAGCGTTTGATCCCTGAACACGTTCCATGAATGAGACACCTACTTTGAACAGTGGTAGGATTTGCCACTCACTGGTTAGTGCTGTAGCAGAGATACACGGGCCAGCAGGGGTCTGTGATGACCTCCCAAGAACCAAAATGGTCTTTCAAGATGAATCAAGAGAAGACAAGATAGCAGAATGCAGACCTTCAAAGCTTGACCAACGGACAGTGAAGGGAGTGATAATCTTGCTTCAAAGCTTCATAAAATAGAATCAGAGTTGCTGAAAAACATCAAAGAATGGGCCATTTTTAAGCTTATATTATGCAAACTTAATTTATTGCTGCTTGCTACAGAGGCTTTCATGCTAAAACCTGCATATACCATTAAAGATTTAATTGTTAGTTGGATTAATGATTATATTCTTTATCTAGTTATTTCCTAAGTGCTTCTTATACTAATATCTACATATTTTGTGACTTCTTAATGATAGAATTCACTTTAGATGTATGGAGAGACACACACACACACCCTTAAAAAGCAAGACCCAATTAATCCCTGGTGAAAGGAGTATGAGTTCCTACGTTTAGACACGCTGTAAACATGCTATAAACTAGATAAGGCTGGAGTTTAAATATACATTTATCCTAATATATAGCTCATCAGTATAGCTGCAAAAGTGCTATTACTTGCCAAAGATATATAAATTTAGGATATCATTCAAAATATATCATTTGAAATGCTCAGCTGTCTAAAGCCAGCATGGTAAAGTATATATACAAGAAGGAGAAGAATATAAGCATCCATCAAGGAATCAACAGGATCTATGGAGTGTCTACTCTGTGCTCCATACTACACTGGGGAGAGCTAGGAAGATAAAAGAAGTATAAAATCAGAAGTGTAAAGTTCTACCTTTGCAGAGCTACTAATCTAACAGGGGACAAAACACTTAGAAAGAGAGAGTAGAGAATAATTAACTGTTAAACTGTAGGTACAGAGAGAAATAGACCAAAGGAGTTGAGAAGTCTTCAGTGAAAAGTGGAGATTGAGCCAGGCTTTGATGCACAGGTGGAACTTTGGAAACACAGGATTGTTCCATGGGTCAGCTTGAGAAAGGCCAAGGGAAGCCAGGATGTGGCTGTGAGCAACCTGTACTAACCATGACAGGGGGCAAAGGAGGACGAGACTTGGGTGCAGGGAGGAGCCAGGTTATGGGTGCACCTGCAGAACAGTTGGAATTTCATGTCCCAGATTCCATCGGGAACCAAGGCAGGTTATTAAGGGGGTAAAGAACTTGTGTTTTTTAAGTATCTCAAATTGAATAGTATCTCAGTATCTCAAAGTTATTGAACAGTCATATGAAAATGGACTTAGCGGTGGAAGGGCTGAAGAACGGGGCTAGAGCAAAGCCAGTTAAACTGAGCGGATATCTTGCCATGACCAGAGAGCAATTATTCCCGTGTTGTCTGTGGAGCTCTGTAGGAAGAGCGTAATGCCTAGACAGACTTTCACGGAAGTCAAGAGTACATGCTGATAGGTTTGATATAATGGATGAATGACTGGAAAGCACTGAAATCACTGCCAGGGTGTCCAATTAGTAGACTAAAGAGAATGGAGATGTCACTGGTAGAAACTGGGTCAACTTTGATGGAGCACCCACTAGATGCCAGGAACTTAGGATACATCAGTAAACTTAACAGAAATCATTTTGCTAGCATGGAGTTTATGCAATACATATAATATAAACAAATAAAACAAATATGCATAATAAACAAGGAAACACTACACATATTAGAAAATGGTGGTTGCTAGGGAGCTCAAGAAAGTGGGGCAGAGGAGGAGAATCAAGAGGGGTGTGAGGTGGTCTGCAGTAATAATTAAGGTCCGTTGGAGAGGAGGTGAGATTTGAGAAAAGATGGGGCATTATTGAAGTGGATATTTGGAGTCAAAGCATTCCAGGCAGAGAGGACACCTAATGCTTGGTGTCTTCAAGCTACAGCAAAGCAAGAAGGCCAGTGTGGCAGGAGCCAAGAGGAGGTGGGGAGAGGAGGAGGAGGGAGTAACATCATTGACAAGGCCCTTGTGAGAAATTGGTCTTTTGCTCCAAGTGAAAAAAAAGGGACAACGGGTTGTAAAGTTGGAAACAAGAATGGCAGATGTCTATTTTAAAAGAACATTAAAAAAAAAGATACAGTAAAAAAAAAAAGAATCAGGGGGTGCCTGGTTGGCTCAGTCAGTAGAGCGTGCAACACTCAATCTCAGGGTTGTAAGTTCGAGCACCACGCTGGTGTAGAGATTACTTAAAAAATAAAATAAAATCTTTAAAAGAATCAGTATGCTGAGAACACATCCTAGGAAAATTAGAAAACTATTTAAACTAATTGGAATCTAATTGGAAATAGTTATGTGCGGGTAGGAAGTGTTTCAGGCATTTACCTCTGATGGTTTGAGAGAATCAGAAGAAGTGAATTCCAGTCCCCATCCTGGGGACAACTTTAGGTCTGTCACTTCACTTCTCAGCCATTGTGTGGTCATTTTCAGCATGGGAATAATGCTTAAATCTACCTACCTTGCTGTGTGTGTGTGTGTGTGTGTGTGTAATCGAATGAGATAAAGAAAGTAAAAGCCAATTCTATATACTATTTTAGAGTTTGACAGGTTTGGAAATCCAAGCAGAACATCCAACCCAGACACTTGATCTTGCACTAAATCCAAGAGAGAGAGTGGAGAGATCACTGGATTCAGAACCAGAAAAACCTAAGTTTGTGTCCTGGCGATAATTCTTTAATAGTGTCACTTGGATAACACAGCTTCTCAGAGCACCTGTTTCCTCTTCTGTGTTAAAGGAGGTCATGATACCTACACTTCAAAGGACTTCTTTCAGAGTTACCTATAAATAAACCCATTATAAACTGTAGAGCACCAAAGAGATGAAGGCATCCTGCCCCAAGCTCCTCCTGCAACGATTGACAACCCTACCCAGCCAGTTGTAAAATAGTAGTTAATCTTTTCCTCATCGTAGGTTAACTCTAATTCCTTGAGGGCAGGAATCATTTCTTCTTGGAGTTGGTAGTGCCCTCTGTAACTAGCACAGGCTAGTGCAACAACAGAAAGTATTTAATGAATCATTTTAGCAGGTGGGTAAGTAAAAAGTATGATATTAAAGAAGATGTGGATTTGGGAATCAGAGTTTTAGGGTTAGAAGTTCAAGTGGTGTAAGTGGATGCACTCACCAAAAGAGTTTAGAGCCTAAAGACAGGATGGTATTAAATGTCCCTTTAGGGACAAGCCCAATAAGAATCACTAACCAGCGAAGCGAAGCAAAGTAGAAAGTAAACAGCTAATTCAGAATAATCGGCAATATAAAAACCCAGAGATTACCATCAAATACTATAACTCAACAAATAACTTCCACTACAAAAAGATCCAAACAAATTTCAATTAGCTGCCATTCCACCAGTCATAAATCTCTAATAACCACCCATTTATCTAATAACCACACTCTAATACAGAGATAACTCAAGTTCCTTAATGAGAGTTTCAAGATGCAGAAGTTCCTTGTGAATTATCAAAGGATGGCAACATGGTGTCCATTGTAATTTTAACATTAATTGTGTTGTTTGATTACTGCTAATCCACAGATGATAATATAATGTAAGTGTTTTTCACCAGAACATTTGCATAATCAGAACCTTATACTCCCTGGGCTTTCTAAGTAAAAGTTTACTGGTCTGAAGGAAAATTGCACACCAAACTGTTTCCCCAGTCTGTTTCTTAAGTACGTATTTACCAGGCCATCTTGCAACATACCTAGCCAATAATCTTCCTCTCTTCTCCAGAGCTCACTTTGTTGTTCCTTTTTAACTGACGTTTTGGAAATCACCTGAAAACACCAGCATGCCAAGACAAAACTTGGCCTGTGGAGGAGACACCATATTCAAAACCAATCTGGAGAAAACAACGTACTCAGTATTTTTTTTTATTATGATCTTAATATTTATTTTAATCATTATCACAATTTGAGGATGATAACCCAGCCCTAGGAAAACCAGCCTCCAGGCAATAAAGAGTTAAGACCAGAAAGTTGACTCCCTGTGCCCTTATTTCCATCCCTCCTTCCCTTCAGTACCACAAAATGAATAATGCCTTAGACATAGTTTTTGCAATGCTAATATTTGAACAGTAAAAGATACCTTAAGACCTTCATCAAGATTTTTTAAGGCCTCATTTAATGTCAGTGTCAAGGTTCTGTGAGGAATAATTAATATAACAAAACAAGGTCTATGTGCCCATCGATTGCCAGGGGATTTATGCAGGTGACTCATTAATGCTGCAGGGGGTTCTGCATGTAAATCCCAAAGCCTCGATAGGGAAATGGGACCCAATGATTTTTCCCCCTATAAAAAACACAAACAATGACAAGTATAAAAGCAGATAACCTGAATATCTATACAAACTGCTATATGGCTTGTAAAAGTTTTCCATTTACATCCTGTCACCTCTTCTTTTCACATGTATAAAAGATGGGACAATTATTTCAACAAACCTACCCGTATAAATCAACGCAGTTTTGCTGTGGGAAGACTGGGTGTTTAAGGCATTTAATATTTCAGCATTGCCAGATTATCACCCGGATCCATTTCGTTTTGTGGTCAAGTGCATGATTAGCACTGTGACAGGATATTGGCCATTTTCGTATGAAGATCTGCAAATCCTAGTAAACAAATACCAGTTGGAAAAATTAAGAACAAGTCTGTGGACTGGAATGCACCCTACTTGTAATGGGAACAAAAAGCTGGCAATCAAATCTAAAGAAAAAGCTAAATCACAGCAGAATGACCTACTTTAAGGCATTTGCCAAAGAGGCAGTGTTTTTAGACAGCTCTTCTGAAGTAGCGTCTTTCTGTCTATGCCATCTGCAGATTTATTATTGCCTGAAAAAAAAAAAACCAAAAAAAAAAAAAAAAGCTCTATTTGAATGATACTAAGAGCCTGGTCTATAGGAAAGATTCCAGTATTGTGGGCACCACACCCACACCTACTGATGTGGTCCAAGGTTTTGCTTTAGAGGCACCTAATTAAGAAACCCTGACTCATTTACATGGAGACGTTTGATCTAAATTACACTCCAAACCGCACCAAATTGGGAGCATCTGTGAATGTGAAATGTTTGTTCCCTGTGACGGCTAGAACAGGGCCAGCTCTGGACGGCACATGTTCAAGTGACGAAAAATATTTCACATGTAACGTACTTCTGAGACCCACTTTTCCACTAATAATTCATAGTGATCCCAACCAGTATCTGTACTTCCACAATTATTTCAGGCTGTGAAAAATTATGTCACTTCTTTTTTTCCTACAGCTAGGAAGAGGTAGAAGACCACCTACTTGGTTTGTTGTCATTGATAAAAGGCCTTCAGTGCAACCAATAGCAAAGAGGCAAAGCTGGATGGTGCAGAGGCTGGTCAGTATATATAGCTCTTAACTTGGGAACCCAGAAATGCAGAGCCATCATCTAAGGGGATAAGTCGCAAGGATGACCCCTCTCATCACTGCCTTGACTTCTCCGGGTTCCCACTTGACTTGCCGGTTCTTAGCAAAGCTTTGCCTCCCAACTCCTTCAAGGCTGTATTTGTGTCCAGGATGCACGCACTGCCTGTGAACATGAGGAGACTGACACATTAAAAGTCACGTTCTCTTCAATGAGAGGGCATTCAGGTACAGTTCATTTCGTTTCCATGAGGCAAAATGTCTAAGAAAATAAAATTTAAAAAAAAAAAATTCTGCCATTGGATGCTAGGAACAGTACTCAGCACATAATCCTCAGGAAAGAGTGCTGTATTTCAAGTACAAATAAACAGTGTTTTATGGCTGCAGGCAACCCTCCACTCTGGCCACTTTACCTTATTAGGCCATATATCACCTATATTTCAGCAGGAGCCCAAGGAATAAGAAAGAAACTTTAAAAAATAATTCCAGATTTTTTTTTTTTGTCTAAGAAGGATATTAATGCATTGATCTGATGTACTGTTTTTGCAGTAGCTAGAATGAGATTTGAATATATTAATATTTTCAGCAGCAGAGCCCAGGGAGCCCAGTTAATAACTTATGCATGGATACATAGATATACTTCAGAGAGAGGTAAGGTTTTCAGCTCTCGTGTTGGTAATACTTAGAGAGATTGAATGAAAGGGGCTGTTCTCCCTGAGTCTTTGTTGTGGGCATGCATTGTGACAGTATGGAGCCAGAGTTCTTCTGGTTGTCTACACAGCCTGGATTCAATAAACTGTTATATATGCATATTATGACAATGTGGTCAAGGAAACCAGATTTTTTTACTCTACCTTCAAATGCCTATGTAGCCTAAATCTGGTGCTTATTTTTCGCGTCCCCATTCAGTATGTTAACATATTCATAATTTAATACAGGTTATGTTCCTTTTATAATTAAAGTTATGGACATGGGTGGAAATGCATTCAGACTAATACTGTATGAAAAATATCTTTTTCTATATTGTACTGTATGGTCCGGTGTGAATCCTAAATCTGGATAATCCCAGACTCTATTAGCTTGCTGGGGTTGCTATAACAAAATACCTCAGACTGGGTGACTTAAATGATGGAAATTCATTTTCTCACACTTCTGGAGGCTAAAGGTCCAAGGGCACAGTGTCAGTGGATTGGCTTCTCCTGAGACCTCTCTTCTTGGTTTGTAGATGGCCATCTTCCCACTATGTCCCAGGATGGTCTTTCCTCTGTGGGCACATAGTCCTGGCGCTTTGGGTCCCAATTTCTTCTTCTTATAAGGACAGCAATCGTATTGAATAGGAGCTCACCTAATGTCTCATTTTAACTTAATCACCAAAGGCCTTACCTCCAAATATGGCTACATTCTGAGGGACTGCGGGTTAGGGCTTCAGCAAATGAATTTGGGGGCTGGGGGGTACAGGATACAGCCCATGACAGAGACCAAGGATATTTTCGTATCCGTGTGGCTGACATGCCCCACACCAAGTGTCTATTGATTTGAGACCAAAACTGCAAGTTAAATTAGTATTTTTAAATCTGTGGTATTTTTCCAGTATGATTGTCAGTCACCTTCTCCATCAATAAGAAACAAAGATGACTTTCGAAAGTTTAGGGGAACAACAGCAGCAACATGGCTGTCTCATACCTTCTCGCTAGACTGCAAGGACGCAGTTACTGAGTACAGTAAGTGTCACCACAGGGCCGGCCCGAGCTCCACCCCGCCTTCAGGGACCCCTGGTCTCCAGGCCTAAGTGCCTCGCTCTCCATTACTGCCGCCCTCCATTAGAAGCAGATAACGCAGGAGAGATCACTTTCACGATAAAACAGTGCACTTACACCACGCCTTTCAACTCAGCGTTTCCAGATGCTTTAAAAATCATTATTATTTTTATTATTTATTTGTGGAATCCCAGCAGTCTACTCAGCACTGGGAAGTACTGTCAAAGCCACAGAGCTACAGTCTCAGTTTCGCAGAGACTTAAATGACACTCAAGTCCCCGCCTCCCCGCCCCCCGCCCCGCCTTGATGTGCCAGTAAAAAATCTGAAGGTGGGTGTCTGTCTGTGCATGCTTACCTTGAGAAAAGGGGAAGAGAAACTTGCCTGAGTTACCCTGCTACTTGAATAGCCGAAGAAATTTAGCAAAGAGCTTTTGTAGAGTGTTGTTCTGATAAACCAACAACAAAAACAAGAAAAAAGCAAGAAAGCAAATACATAGTTTTGGACCTAAAATTCAGAAAATGGAAATGAATTGCCCTCGTCAAGGGCAACTACAATAACACTTTAAAGGGGTTATTAAGCAACGCAGGAAGTAGAAATCAATCATGCTCTGCATATTGTTCAATGGTCATTATTTCCTGAGTCAAATCTGCTTGACATTCAGTTTGATACAGTTTTTCATCAAGCTGAAAAGCCCTGGAGAAACTTTCACTGGCCACCCACATTTTCCAGTAGGACCGTTGCCTGGCCCACCTCATTTTTGTTTTCTGACTTTTTTATCATCGTTACATATTTCTGCCTTCTACTGAAAGAATTTTCTGCTTTACACAACTTCTGAGGTGGTGAATATGTGTTGTCCATTCCCGTAACGCTAGAACCTGGTCCAGTGTCTGACACATAGTAGGTACTCAATAAATATTTGTGGGAGGGAACAAGTTTTTATAGTCCTCTTCAAAGCCATCTGAAAGTGCATTTGACACATCCTGCTCCCTCAAGGAAGTTATAAACTAAGACAGATGGCAACAAAGCAGAGGTAATCCAGATGCAGATTAAAAATCTAATGAAATAATGATTTCAATTGTTTTAAATCAAAGTGACCAAATGCATTTGTAGAAAGAATATGTTGAAAGTTATCTTGCCTAGTCTCGAATTTAGCCAGCGAAGGTTTTTTTTGTTTGTTTGTTTTTGGAAGAAGTATGATTTCAGGAATTTTTGTGATGATGGGAAGGAGAAATCATAAACTGGAAGGGGCTGTAGAACATGGGGTGGGACCATGGGCGATCACTGGAAGGTAGAGATAGAGATTAATTGGACTCAGTAGATCAGAGGAGGCAAGGGAGTCAGGGAGGCAGAGAAAAGTTAGGTTACTTGGGGTGTTCTATGAAAAGTCAAGACCATCAGGTATAGAAATCTACTTTAAGGATATTGTTGGAAACATAGGAACATCATTCTCAACATGATGGAGGAAATAATAGAGTAGAAATTCAGAAAATAGGAGCTGCCCTATTGCAGCCAAAGTAAGAAGGATGTTCATTGCATCTTCTGGGCTTAGCACTGGTCACCACCCTGGACAGTACCGCGTGATCCCCAGAGCTGGGGGCTTAGGTTGGGCCTAGACACACAATATAATCATCCATAAATCACAAAAGGGTGTTTCCTGTGTTGGAGAAAAATATGCAATATTTCTTTGTCTTTCACTATCTCAAGTTGGTAATGTGGAAAGACTCTATATCCTGTGTATCAGGCTGTTCTGAGGCTTAAATATCCCGAGCTTCTCAGAGGAAGGATGCTGCAAAGCAGAGAATGGGGCGCCTTCTGAAAATGAGTGAACTAAAGCCACTAAGAAGCTGCTGGGCTCATCTCGAAACCGACCAAGTTATAGCAGCCCAGCTAGAAAACAGAGTTCAAAAGTCAAAAATGCCTGACTACCCTAAACTAAAACAACATCCAAAAATTCAAATTGCACCAGCATGGCTCAAGCTGCTCTATTATATTTCGTATTTAGATTTCACATGTTTATATCCCAATGTGCGATGTCTCTTTAAAAATGTAACTCTTGAGTTTAAAATCAGGAAGTAGTAAAGTGGCTTCACAGAGAGACGCATATGGAAGGTTTTTGTTTTGGGGGGTGGGGGAAGGAGTTGGTTTTGGTTTTAGTTCTGTGGAATTTCAGTTCAATCAACACCTAGGCCACTCCTTAAAAAAAAAAAAAAGAAGAAGAAGAAGAAAGACTTTTTTCTTTTTCTCTTTCTTTCTTTCTTTCTTTCTTTCTTTTTTTAAATGATTCAGCGTGCAGAGGTTTGCTTGCAGACATCTGGGAGTTTAACCAAAGACATCCAAAAGGCAAGTAGAGGTACAGCAGCCACCGTGAGCATCTAACCTTTTATTTTCACTTTCGACCGGGAAATGCTTTATAGGTCTTGAGGATGTCAGCGCCCAAAGGGAAACTGTTCAATCCTCTCATTTCAAAGATGAGCAAACCTGGGAAAGTCCCAGGTCATCTGGCCAGTTCCAGGTCCGATAGCACAGGTTTACTTTCGTGGTGGGGAAAAAAAAAATGGAAATGAGCCACCTTGAAGGCACTTGAGCTCCAACTAACTAGTTATTCTGGGTAGTTAAACGGAGTTAGGATTCTTAGAGTTGCAGTTTCCAAAGGAGATACTATCTCACAGAGGTCTCCTTTCAAAAAAATTGCTGGTACTTCCTTACTGTCTTAACTCTACCTGGAATTCTAACCATTACTTGCATGCTTGAATGTGTCACTCCCCTGGACGAATGAATTTTCTCATCAACGCCACTGTACTGTCTGCATCCCCGTCTGGAACTGTTGGCCCACACTCTTCTGCTCCTATCCAGGTTCTTCTCTATACTGTCTGCCCATTCCAGATTCTACCACTTCTTCAAAGAATCTGACTCAGTGCCCAGCTCTTTTAAGATTTGGTTGATCGGAGATCTGGCCCTATCTGAAGAGGTCTTCCCTACTCTCAACTCTTAGCCCTTCTTATGAACAACTATACAGGTGAATTGGACACTTACATACAGCACAGTGAATGTAATAGGCCAAAGGCTATCCTTGTGCTTTTTTAATTCTTCCGGAATGCCTAGGATGAATAGACACAATTTATTGAGCACTAGCCATGCGTCCCATACTTTGCTGGATATTTAAAATACATTATCTCAATTTAGGAAGCATGTAAAATAGGCATTATGCTCAACTGATGTAGCCAAAATCTAGCATCCAGAGGGATCACATCTTTTCCTCGATCAGCCAACTAAAAAGTGGTGGGATCAGTATTAGAATGTGGGTCTGTCTAAATCCAAAGATCCTATGCCTAACTTCTACACAAAACTGTCTCCTGTCTGAGTAACCTGCACATAAAAGTCACTAAATATTTGTGAATTTCATGAATAGATGAATGAATAAGTAAATTAATATGGAACCTGTTCCCTGGACCAGCCTGACTTGCAAAAGTGAAAATAATAAGAAATTCTGAATCGTGGTGCCTCTGAACAGATGCGGTCACATAGAAAGTACAAGGAAAACAGAAATGTTTTCAGATGTTAGCAGTAAATTGGATCACTGGTAGTCTACCTGGAAGTGATATGACTCACAGGGAATGAAGCAAGTCTCCAGTCAAACTTGGCAAAGCCTTTGGAACTTTAGAGCATGCATCTTAAATATTCTACTAACTTCACCCCTTATTTTCCCTCTGCTCTTGTTTTCTTACTCATTTTAAATATATTTTAACTTTTTTCTATTGAATGCATGTTTTATATACAGTAAATGCTTTTATTTGCTACAGTGGAAGTATAAATCAGTTTAATACATAATAAAATTAATTAAGAAAATAAAATTGGTGCTCAAATTTACAGAACAAGTTCAGAAATGTTTACTGAGAGGATAAAAGTGGTGGCTCGTGGCCTCATGTATCATTTCAGCCGAGCATAAGACTATAATTATGAAGCTGTATTTCAGGGAAGATCTGAAATGTGTGGAGTTCCAGGAGGGTACCTAAAGCTACAACCTGTCAGTATTAAAATCAGAAGAGTTTAGAGGCCAATGAAAGATAGTGAGATTTTTATAGAATTAAAAAAAATCCCAGTAAACAGTACAAATATCTGAGTTTTAAGATGAGTTTTTCTTCAAACACCGTAAGATTTGCAAACTGATATTTTAAAACACAGAGATGAGGGTTGACTAAGACTGAAAGACACGGTTTCCTTGAAGTTTCTTGGCAAATTAATATCAAGACAACAAAGAGAAGCACATTTTATTTCTGAGGCCCCCTTCAGTTGTGTTTTCTAATGGTAATGGAGGCTGGGATCCACTGATCTACTCCAGTCATATCACACAAATACCTCAATTTTAATAAAGAAAGGCCTTGTTCAGATTTCTCCAGTTGTGGTAAGCAGCAGTGACATTAAGGCGACTCTCAGTTCATGGGAACCAGCTTATTTCAGTGAATGAGCCATGGAAAGGGAATCAGTTAGGAAAAGGGAGAGAGTATTTCTTACCAAATTGTCATTGCCCTCTGCTTTGTCAGTGGGTATTATTGTCTACGACAAATTCTCAAGGACCTCCAAAGAATCAGAGTCAAGCCCTTTTTAAGAGTGTTGAAAGGATGGATATCTGATTTGTTTTAACTGCAGGCATGTGTGTGACCAAATAAAGCAGATCTCTGAAGAGTCTTTTTCCAGATGTATATATGACATTTGTACTTTATCTGAGCCCATTTTGGAGAGCGAAGGCCCTTCAAAAGTAATATAATCTGTGTGGATTGAGGGTTTGATACTCAAGAACCCAGATATCAGTTTCTAGTTGCATCAGTGAACTGTACCTCCAGTTACTGATTTCAATTCTAAAATAGAAAAATTAAAACTGCCCCCATTTTATTTTTCAGAAAACACTGTGACAAGTTTAACAAACCTATGTCTCCAACTCATGTGTTATAAGACAAGCTACCATAAATTTTCAGTCAGAAACTATTTTTAGATTTATTCAGAGACTAGAAGAATTCATTTCCATTTTTTTTATTCACTCAGTCTATGGAGTTATGAAGCAAGAATTTTCACTCCTCTTTGTTAAATGGTCCTATCTACGAAGATAGAGGTTCTAGATCTTGGGGAGTCTTCAAAGTCTTTAACAGTCACCACAGAAGTCCAAACTGTAATAATAGTGTCTATAATCTATTTTTCTTAAAAAAAATAGTCTGATCTAAGTTTATTTTGCAAGAAAAATTTAAATATAACCTAACAAAGCCTACACACTCAAATACATCTTTATTCTAAATTTAACTTGCTTTTATCCTGGCCTACCCTCATTTATGTTAATATTTGATTCATAAGCTTCATCTTTTCATGAAATATCCAGCCTAACTAGTCTAGGATATGAGGGCAGTGCTCACCTTGGTTTAGATGTGCATGAACACTAACTTCCCCTTCAAACAATCACAGTCCTTTTCTCGGCACAGATAGCCAGGGGCGGCAGCAAAAGGGTGAAGGAGATCCATCATGAAATGTCCAGTGTCAATGTGTTCTCCCAATTTATTTACTGACCCTCAGCGTGCAGCCACACTCCTGACCCTCATGAGATGGAGCCTGAGGGGGAAATGGCACTGGGTACCAATTCCTATGTCCTGTTGTTCTGTGGTCTCAATTAAGTGCTAATTAATTACCACTGGCATCTTTGGCATTGCTTGTCAAATTGCATTTAGGAGTATCTTTTCAGTGTTTAAATATCAGTAGTCCAAAATCCACAGCGAAAAAATCCCATGTGTGACGATATCCTTTGTCTTGCTTTTCAAAACTACGTTTTAAAATTCAGCAAATATATCTATAACCACTGCAGGTAGCTTTCAAATACAACAAATAGGAATTGGTATTGTCAATTTTGATTAATAGTACTTCATTAATAAACATCCTGTTATTCAGTCTCCACCTGCACTTGCTGATGTTGCCTGGAATCAATTAACTCATATAATTTGATTTATTTTACAAAGACATTTTGGGATGTGCTGTGCTGATGATAAAGGTCCTATTTTAGCAGTTCTTGATTGCAAGTTAGATTGTACCTGAATGGATTTGTTTCTGCATGGATATGTATACGTGAGTGTGTGTTCTGCAAGGGAGTAGGAAGCAAATACTGTTTGAAGAAGTCTTGAATTAAAGAATTAATTTTAAAACATGGTGGGGGGTATTCCTCCTCAATATTCTGACTTTCTCTGAACAGCCCTAAAAAACACAGATCCTGAAATGTTATGTATTCTCTCTTAATCAAGCTATTTTACTTAGCAGGTTAGTGAGTTTTCTTTTAAATCAAAGAGCAAAATGTGTTACTAAGCACCAAAATTAAAACACTAGGTAGGGCTAAGATAGTAAAGCCAAATATTGGCTTCAGCTTTATGCATAATTTTTGTTTTGTTTTGCTTTCTTTTAGATGTAATTTCTCTTTCTCCCCTAAATATTTACAAGCCATAGTTTCTGGATCAATCCATTTGGTCCCAATTATGTACATTATGAAAACATTTCCTAGATTTCTATAGGTACTTGAGACATGCCAAGTGTGGTGCAAGCGACAAAAGTCTAAATCAAACAGGTCAGGCAAAAAAGAGAATTCACTGGGTTACTTAACTGAAAGTTCAATGATTAGATGTGACTTTGGACATGACTAGATCCAAGTGCCCAATGGGTATTGCCAGGAATTTGCCTCTTTCCATCTCTAAACTGATCATCTCTTGGTTAGCCTCATTTTCACTTAAAATCTTTCCTCCTGGCAGCAAGATGGTAGCAGCAGGATTGTATTGTACCAGTTTAGCATCCTCAGGGGCAAGTAAACTTCTCTTTCGTTGTGGGAATAGAAAATTCCCAGGAATAATTCTCCTTGGCCTGGCTTGGATCCCTTGTTTATTCCATATTTGTTCCTAATCCATTCACTCTGGCAGGGCTCTCATGAGTCAGATGTGGGATACAAGCCCATCCCTGGAGCCAAGGACTAGGTCAACTCCACTCAAAACACAGAGATTGGGAGTGGGGTAGAGACAGTTTGCCCCAAAGATGGTCTTACCAGAAGAAAGAAAAAATGATGAGTAGAAAGAGAAAAAAAAATCCATGTGTCCACAATAATAAATTATAGCTACAATCTCTTATTTTCCCAACATCACTATCCTATCTCTTACCATAATACTTCAATCAATACAAGTAAATGAAGCTTAAGTCACATTAAGGAGCACTGGTGTCTATAAATAAGGAAGGTTTCCTATCTCTTATTCCCATTTTCTAGAAAACTGACACCAAGGTCCATCAAGCAGAACTGAAATAATATCCACCCATCCATGCCTTCCTTCATCCATGTAACACTAATGAGTCCCTATGGTGAGACAGGCACTGAACTAGGCACTGAAGCTACAAAAATAAATAAGACAGCTCCTTAAGGAGTCTGTATGTGGAAGTAATATAGTATAGTAATAAGAGAGAAGGCTTTGGAGTTAAATAGAGCTGAGTTTCAATCCCAGGTCTTTTACTTATTAGTTGTGCAAATGTAGACAAAGTTTTCATTCATTCTGTACTTCATTTGCATATCTAAAAATAAGTGTATTGTAAGAATTAAACGGACAATATATATGATCTGCTCAGCATAAGGCCAAGCACATAAGGTAATTGTTCAATAATTAAGAGTTATTACTATTTATATCAAGTAAGATAATGCAAACAAATCTCTTTACACAGTGCCTGGCACATAGTAAGTATTCGGGAAATGGTAGTTGGAAACTATGATCATGAGAAATAGAATGAGGGACTAAATCTAAGAGAAAGCAAAATTTTAAAACCCAAGAAATAGGGGTGCCTGGCTGGCTTAGTCGGGGAGCATGGGACTCTTGATGTCAAGACTGTAAGTTCGAGCCCCACCTTGGGTGTAGAGATGACTTAAAAATAAAAATCTTAAAAAAAAAAAAAAAAGACCCAAGAAATATCTATGATGATAGATTTGGGAAAGACCTTAAGGTTTCACCCAGACCTACCCCCATCTTTGAGAAAACCCTTTTGTAATTTTAGATAGAGTCAAATTTATCCTCTCTGCAAAGAAAGTGCTCCCCAAAGCAACTCTCTTCCTCTTTGCTCTCATATTTCATCTGCTTATGTAATATTTAATTAAATTACATAATTATAATAATAAGTACAACTGGCATAAACTTGTTTGAGACTCTCTCCTGGGACTTCCTTCTAGTGGGAAGCGATGCACACAGTTGAGTCATTAACTAGCCACGAGGATCCAGTGTATTGTGGGCATTAGTCAGTATATTTTACAGAGGAAATAGAGAGCTGGCTAAGTAGAAGTCAGCCAAGAGAGCTTCTATGGTATTTCAGCTGTCTTTTTGCTTCTCCTCATCTTCTTGTATGCCCCCAGTTCTTGAAAATTTGGCATATTTGGCATATTTACTTGTATTTTTAAACAGTCTTCTATAGACGATAGGCTTAAAACTTTATAACCAGAATTTTAAACATGCCTTCTGGAATCAGCTTTGTCATTCCATAGTCACAACTTTGTATTGAACAAAATAAAGCAATGTGAGTAGAAAATGGTGGAACACAAAGGATGAATACTTGGTGCTGCCCTAAATTCCTTTCTAACTCTAGTCGTAAATAATAGGTTATATGTTCATTTCTAAGAATGAGAAGATAGAAATTTGTCTCACACATTGAAATGACACTATCCCCTTTGTGTGGAACCTGAAAAAAGATTAGAATATGCTTTCCACATGCACCTGTCCAAATGCATAAAATTAAGGAAACATTCTTCCCATTCTTCATGGTGATCTCATGAAGATTTTGGAAACCTATTTGTTTACTGTCTTGCAAACCTTAAAATCAGACTGCCACAAAAATGGAAAGTATTAGCAGCATATATATTTTAAAATTGGGGGTTTGGGGAGATTAATGACTCTGTTAAGTTTTAGGTAAGAGTCATTAAAGGCGGAAATCTAATGAAGTTCTTATGTGTACTCAGGTACTTCTTCTGAGAAGAGTATTAGAAGTAGCTCAATCTGTGCCTCAGAAAGTTAAAATTTTATGATCAAAGTAGAAAATAAGCTATCATGTAGAATTGGTCAAATGCAGAAGGCATATGCCTTTCACTGATGGTCTGTGAGGTATTACAGGGTCCTAAGCAATAAAAGCCATATTCCAATCCTCAGCTGCGTGTTAGAAGTTTGGATTTTTCTCAGGTAATCACTGGCCACCCAGCAGACGCCAATAATAAATAGAATGGCTCGCTGGTTAAAGGTGACCTGAACCAGATCAATTCTTTAGATTTGTACAACCTCCAGTTCTCTCTTGGAACATCGGGAAGATTGACTGATTTCACCATTTTTCTTAAAAGGTTTTATTTATTTAGAGTGAGAGAGAGTGCATGCACGAGCAGGAGGAAGGGCAGATGGAGAGGAAGAGGGAGAGAAGCAGACTCCCCGCTTAGCTGGCAGCCTGACTCAGGGTGGGCTCCACCTCAGGACCCCGAGAGTCCTACACTTAACCGACCGAGCCACCCACACACCCTGATTTCACCATTTATGTGAAATATGTCTTCTGTAGTCATTATAATTTCAATATTTTGGTATAAATAACAATTTAAAGTTTAATAATTACTTTTGGTGAGAAAAAGATTTATGAGCCAAGGCATTCTTTTTAGTTTGTTTTTCTTAGTCCATGAATTGAAATAGTTACACAATCCAAATCGTATGCTCTGCTCTGTAAAGAACTTACATTAACAGCCATTTGCACACACTGGAGCATCCTTCTTAACACCGAGTTTGGGTGCCAAGAAAGACACTGTGTTTGGTCCCATTCCTTGGTTCAAGCCTCCACTCCTGGTCCAAACAACCTTAAGGAAATATGGCCAGGTCTACCCACTGGGAGAAAAAGGAATATTCTGGTGAGTGCTCATGGAGAACATTGAATGGGGGTGAAGGGGAACTAGTGAGAGGCTGGAATCAGGTTATGAAAGAACTAGTATATCTTAGTAAAGAACTGGGATTTTGCCTAACAGGCAATAGAAAGTCACTAATGGTTTTCAAGCTGAAAAGACTGATCCACATAATGGGACTAAGAGAGCCCAGCTGTAGGCCAACTCTATCTTGGAAGGCTCTGTGACCTGTGTTTGGGGACAGGCGAAGACAGCCATTGTAAAGAGCAGAAAGAGACAGTAGCTTTAGCCAAAAGGAGCTGGCAAAAATTAGGTAAGATAGTTGAGCTCCCCAGCAATCGATCTGGGGTTCAGAGCTGGGCTCTGGTCCTCAAGGGGAAATGAAAGGCAGAACCAAGAATCAAAACCACAGGCAGAAGGGTCATCTGGGAGAACAGGGAGCATACAGCTCAGTCCTGTTGCTTGCTGGAATTAGTCATTCCTGGCAGGATCCATAGGCTCTTCTGAAGAAACAGGTACAGCTGAGGCAGGTGAGTGATGGCACCGGGAATTCTTAGGAAATCTCCTTGGTCAGTTGCCATCACCATTCCTATCAAATTTAAAATAAAATGTGCTCAAACCTCCAATCCTTATAAAACTAGAAACCCAGTGTCTCTCAAGTTATCAGAAAGGATTTACCTTTCATCCAGTTGTTTCTGATTTCCTCCTTCAACTGAACCCCACTGACACACGTCTCACCACTTGCCAGTGGTCCCTGACCTTGACAATTCCTTTACTTTGCTTTCCAAAAGCTCGCTCCAGGATATAACACTTGGTAGACGTTTGCTGAAGATTTGTGGAAGATGGAAAGATTACAGCACATCCAGCCTAGCAGATGATTCAAAATTTAAACTTAAATGATGGGTATCTTGGTCATCCTCTCCATACCCTCCGCTAAAAAATTTTCATGGGTTGTCTTTTCCAGTGGGCCTCCCACTTCCCACCATGTCGCTCTGCCCCAACGCTCTTCTGCATTCTTTCTTTTTGCATACAACCTTCCTAAGTTCGTTTCATGTTTTGGACAGAGATTTTGGTTCTCTTTTTCTGACTGTGTTCTAAGGATTTTCTTCCCACAACTAAAATGGTCCAGCAAAACATTTCATTAAGAAAGAAAGAAAGAAAAAAGATGTTTTTTCTCCCTTAAGAGAAATTCCATTGCCAGCTATTAAAATATTCTTTTCCTAGTATACTTGAATCCAGAAGTTGAGCATAATTGTATCTTTTTAACTTAGGTGTGGATTCATGTAACTGGAATGACCTGCAAGCAGGCTCCTGGGCTACCCCTATATTGTGCTGACCCCCTCTGGCTATCACTGCCTGCCTGCCTATTCTGAACAACAGTCACGTCGGAATCTACCTCTTGACAATTTATAGATGCAATGCTATTTATACAAGTAGAGAGGTAATCTCACCAGCGAGGCAATTCCCTTGGGCTATTATACGTGCAAGGTATTTCCTCAATTGAAAAACGCTATTGGAGGATTTCACTGTGAACTCCAGTAAAGAAAATTCTTGATATTGCAGTGTTGAAACTAGTAAAAGAGCTCTATAAGAAGCAATATTCTCACCAGGCTGTTGATACCACTTGAGAAATTTACATCTTGAGACAGTGTGGGATGGTGGTGATAACAAGTGCGGAGTCAACGATTCTCCAGGTCTGTCAATTTACCTCGTCCCAGGTAAAGCAGGGGCAGTTTACTGTCTTATTGCAAAATAAATGCAGGCCCCAAACTGTCAGGAGCACAGCACGAGCTATTTGATCCCTAAAAGAGAATGAAATCCTCTCGGGAAACCACGAGCACCAGGTCTATTCAGTTTCCAGTTTGAGGACCATATTTATGTGCTTGAGACTTGATTTAACCTACCTCTTGTTTTTCAAAGACTAAAAGCATCCTACCCATTTTGGGGGGAAATATTGAAACTGTGGATGATCAAGAGAAAAAAAAAAAAAACAGCAAGGATCTAGCAGCTATATTCATCGTACTGAATTGTATGTGAAACGACGTGAACATCCAGCCGTTCATCCCCCTCTCCCCTACTGGTACCACCCCAAGTCACTGAACCAAACAATGACAGAGAGGTAAGAGACCAAGGCAACTCACCCGCCCTGAGCAGTAGTGGTCCCTTGGCATACATGGTGAAAATGTCACCTTCGCAGGTGACAGACACTTGGGCCTTGGCTAGGGCATTAGTGAACAATATTAATGAAGACTAATTAGATAGCTTTTGTTGAAATGTTTCCAAAGTGGTGAGCAAAATAAAGCCAACCTGAAGAAAATATTTAAAAATCTCACACTGAGCATGCTCAGAGACAGCATTTTAACTTCTTTTATTTTTTAAAATGCTCAACCATTTTCTTCAAAATCTTGGCTTGATCTTCCTGATTCAGTGATAACTGAAGTCATGCCAACTTTGATGTTTTTAGCTTCAGCTGTTTTAGAGCTATATGTGATCCCCCCAAAAGGTTGGAATGATTTTTTTTTTCTGAGTGAAGAAGAAAGCATATGTTTTAACCCTCATGTGCCTTTTTTGAAAAGGATGAATTAACATCTTATAATATTTTACCTTTGGGCTTAAAATAAAAAGTTTAGTTTGAAAGTCAAGGAGACATTTTTCAGAAATTAAAACAGAGACACAAGGCTTTCAGGATTGTCTATGGATTTTGTCTGCTTTACCAAATACATTTAGTGACTTGCCTGTCTGCTGGGATTGTTTTTAAAATGGCAGCAGAGACAAGGCAGTTTGGAGTCTTGAGCAAGATGGACCACACACAAACCTAATTTCAGGACATCAAAAGAACATAAAACTAATATGCAGAAACACTGGAGCATCTTGAATACATTTCTTTCTAACCAGATAAACGACAAAAAGAATGGGGAATAAAAACGAATTTAAAAAGCTTTAATCTACCTGGCAGTCTAATTTTCCCTTCTAATTTATAGAAACAGGAAGCGAGGAATAAACAATGAAAGGTTAGAGACTGAGTAGTACCAAATATAATTACTCCCGTTGAAGGAGAAAGTATTCAGAGGGGAGGGATATCAGGGTGGCTTGTGAGAACCATGTCTACATTCTTTTCTATTATCGACCATGCCAAGACTTCTCTAAGATCTCTTTAGGGATCAGTTGGTCATTGGCTTTTCCTAGGACACACCAGAGATGGTAAGAAAGGAAATCAGGATAATTAGGGCCGATAAAATTATTAGCTAGAATGGCAGACAACAGTCCCAGTAATGCAGGAGGGGTGTGCCAAACGGCTCCCAGCAAACCCTGTGTTTAGTGCAAAACTTACATGAGAAGTAGCTTCTGATCTAGGGTGCAACATCCCCAGCTTACTATAGATGAAAACATTGGATGTTATTAGTGCTTCCAGAGCAGACCTAGGTCATTTCTGCAAAAGACTTTGCAATGCCAAGTCCAGCAATATCAAGTTAAATCTCACTGAACTGCAACTCCCACTATATTCTGGTTATGTACCCGAAACTCTGGAAGAACAACAAAAGGAAAGAACTGGTAAAGAAATGACAAGTGTCTCACTCTCTTATAATGTCAGAAGAACTATGGGCAGAAAAATTGAAACCAGAATGAAAGAAAGGTTTAAAAGGAAATTGACTCTGTGTTTACAAAAGGATTCCAATTCTGGGTGAACTGTCCAACTCAACCCGTTGCTTTGGAGAAACATGATTAAAGTGATGACTGAGGTGTTTTGTGTCCTAGCCTCAGTTTCCTTTATTCCCCTCTGAGTCCAGGAACAGCCAATCAGAAAAGAACCTGGCCTGGAGGCTTGTCAGTGATAATAATTGAAAACATCTGTCCATGTAGCAAGTGTGGGAAGCCAACGCAGTTCCCTGACAGAGGGAGTTCTCAGACAGCAAAGCCATAACCACGACTGTGCTCATATTCTCCTCCACAGACTTTTCTCACTGCCAGGTCTCTTTATTCTCCTGCCAGGAAAGCAAGGGGCCTGGGGGCTCTTACTCAGGCTGGGGTTAAGTGAGCTGGGACTAGGGGAAGGAGGGGGACAGGCTGGCTCAGAGCTCTGGGTACAGAGACAAGGGCTATCTGATTGGGAAGTAAAGAGACCCAGGAAGGAAGGAAGAGAACAGCAAACAGAAAAACCAATGAGGTATGAGAAGGACAGAGGGACAACGATAGAACAAGTTAGATTCTGCACCCAAAGGACATGGGTTTAAATCTTGGCACAACCATTTCTTTGTGACACTAGACAGCCTGCCTCAAGTTGCCCATCTTTAAAATGGGTCTAACAATAGCACCTATCTCAAAAGGCTTCTGTCAGGAAAAATAAGTAAGGGTGTTCTTGCTGATGGTGGCATACTGATTTAAACAATCACCATGTTGTTCCCACAAATATTGCTCCTCTCCTGGCCATGGGATTTTAAAAACTATTCTACCAACCTGTGCCACCCAGCTTCTTGTGGTCTCTGTACTGACTCTTTTCTTGTAGCCCCTAGAGTCATATTGTGGACTGTACCAGCTTCCCTCTGATCTAGCTGCCTTCACCTCACCCCTAATGTCCAATACCTCCTCCCTCCTCCATCCCAGTAGTTCGGCAGATCCTGCAGTATCTGTGAATCAACGTATCAAGCGAATATCTGGTCAGCAGAATCCCAGTAAAACATTATTTGAGTCAACTGAAGAGAAAATTCCAGGTTATAGGTTAGAGAAAATTTAAAATAAGGAAAGTTGGAGCAAGAAGAAGAAAGAAAATAAAGTTCTTAGTAGGAAGATGTAGATGTTTTCCTTGCCTACAGGGGAAAAGAAAAAAAAAATCTTCATTGAGAATATAATAAATCAATAAGTTTAGAAAGAAAATATAAAGAAAAGATTATAAAGGACAACATTTAAAAATACCAAATTATCCAGATCATTTCTTTGTTTAAGATACTCTGTACAAAAATTAACCACCTCTGGAAACTACATTAACAGTCACATCACCACAATTTTATTTATAACTAACTCACAGTTATTTGATGCATGATATTCACTTGGAAGCTAGAAAGAATAAATCCAGCTTGCAAAAAAGCAGAACTTACTTTAAGGGTGGGGCTTAGGTCCTGAGAAAATCTTGCTCAACCCATGGGTGGCGAGAAATAATACAAAGGGAGAAACATGGGGAGGCCGACTTTGTATCATTAGTTAAGAACAGTTATGTATTGTATATGTATCCAACATAAACACTTGGCTAAGGATGTTATTCTACTGACAGTGTTTGCCTTTCCTTATGGTCATCAGCTGGTGACTACTGCTACTTGGCTGGGAAGCACTTCATCCATAAAGAAAAGCACCATAAGTAATAATGAGTGTGAGTTTGTGTTCGTTGCGAAGCAAGAATTCAGATTCAGCAAGAGATTTTTTTTTTAATCCAATTGAAATGAATCAAACTGTTTAACCTAATTGGGCTTCTATAAATCAGGAGTGTTGTCATATTAGTAATCCTTCCAGATAAGGCATTTCAAGGAGGCGCCATGCAAGAGTACAAATGTATAAACACAAAATAAATAGAATCCATTGACCCTTCTATTCAGCAGTCCTGTAGATCTTCCCTCTTTCTATTATCACTATTTAATAAAATCACCACTTAACAACTGACATTAGTAGATTTTTTTTAACCATTAAGAGACTATATTTTTTCCTTTCTATGACTCTCTCTTCAATATGTGCACACGACCACAGAAAGACTTGATCTTTTGATGATTATAAGGTCAACAGAACATGGGGGTGGACTGGAGAGATAATGTACATCCATTGGGAACTGGGTGTTAAAAATCCATATCCTGAATATTGTACAATTGTTTTTAAAAAAAAAAACGAAGCAGGTATGTATGTGTTAATCTGGAGGATCACCAAAGCAAATCTCTTTTATATATATTTCTTTAAGTCTGTTTCAAACAGTTATCTTTGAAAACTAATTCTAACATATTTCTAAATTCACTATTTGTCTACTTTGACCCCTCTATACAGCTATAATTTTCCCTCTCCTTTTTTTTTTTCTATACCCACTTAAAGGTAACTTGGTTCAAACCCCCCCCCCCCCCCCCCCCCCAGCAGCTTGCCTCTCAAGTTCCCAGATTTCTTCTCATCCAGGGATACCTGGTGTTACTTCTATAGATGTATCTGATTTCCTTTTGAAATGACTTTTCCGCTGAATGGCACATTCCTGGCACATATGCTACCATTCTCCATCCAAATCCCATGTAGGCATTACTGTTGGTCACATCACCCTTTCACACTGCAGCTTCAATTTCAGGGTCCTTCCCTGCAGAGCAGACAGCTAGCATCAGCCAGGTAAAGCAAACCTGTGTATCATCCTCTGCCAGAGTGGGTCTCTTGGTCCATTGCCACCATTCTTTCATAGGTGTTATGAAAACAAAAATGCAGACTACAGACACACCCTTATGCTTCCAAGAGAACAGGAGGCTCATGTCTGTTTCCTCAAAAATCCCTAGTGTCTGCCTTTTTGCTTCAGTCTTTATTTTAATAAATAAATGTATATCTTATTGTAAAGATATACATATACATCCTTTACATAACATATAAAGTATGCATAAACATATACATGAAAGTATACACACATAATGTAAAATATTACTACAAACCCCTAACATTTCAGGGTTCCCTTATTTTGCAATTGATGACTATGCTTGCCATGTGTTTTCAAGCTTGTCAACTTTCCTTACAAATTATTTCAAGTTTGAGGAAGAAAAAAGGGTTTAAACTTTTTTTTTTTTTTAAGGTTACATTACTCAACAATAGGATTTAGAGCACAGGCAATTAGAAATCGTCCAGCCCAACAATCTACATTTACAAAGGGAAGGCTGATGCTGAGGAAGGCTAAGTGAATCCCTCAAGTCTTGCACATGGTTAAATGTGGAGTCAGGGGAGAAAGGCAGGCTTTCTGTTTCTTTGTACAAGTTGATCTTCCATCCAAACAGTAAAACTGTTGGACACTAATGAGACTAAATCTTCCTCATGGAATCACCTGTTCCTCCAGGTTTCTGTGGTAATCTGGGTGGGTAGGACTCCTGGATTGCTACACAATTCTATAGGTCAGAGAAATGGATTCTTTCCCACTTGGGTGATGTAGACATTATCTGTCAGGAAACAAGACTTTCCAACACAAACCTCATAACTCCTGCATTCTATTTTTGACACCTTAACCTAAAGTAATTTCACACTACCTCATAAAACCTTTGAAAATGGTACACTCAAGGATGATGTTTTGTACTTACTGAATTTCCTTTTCCAAAAAAACCTCATCTACATGTTACATTCAATTGTTGTATTTCCATATTATATTCTCTGGTCATTCTCTGTAATTTTTTCCAAAGAAAGTAAAAAAAGAGAAGACAGGACAAAGTAGAAAGGGAAGAAGGAATGACATGGAAAGAGACTTAACATCTTAGCTGGTGAACTTGGCTCTCCTTCTTGGACCCCAGAGAGAACAGCTAAGAGGAGGACTGTGGACAGCTTTGCTGCAACTGTAGATAGAAAAATATGGGGGAGTTCCTAATTTCTGTTCAGGTTAGCTCCCCTTCTGCTGGAGCAAAAAGGCATCCAGATGAGGAAAAGTCTTATCCTTTCAGCCACCTATAAAGTAAAAACTATTTATAATCATAAAAAGGTATAGAATGTCTAAACTTTCTATTGCAAATGAAAATAGGAGTAAAGCTGAAGGTGACATACCACCTAAAGTTAAAGATTCTGCAATCTAATTGAGGGAGATAAAACATATGTGCATGAAATAACTTAGAGATAAAAATAAAAACACGTCAACAACAATGTAATACAATCTGAATGTTTAAATGCCAAGAAAGCAAATAAGGAAGTGATCAGAATACAATTTTTAAAGGTTCCCTAGCAGAAACAGGCTTAAATATGGTTTTGGATATGGTGATTGACACAGAGTGCAAAGCAATTCAGATGTGTGTGGCCATAAGGCTGGATGAGCAGGGAAAATGACTTCTGGACCCTGAGTGTATGCAATCTGCTGTCATTATCTTTTTTCTTTTTTTTACTTTTTTAAATTAATAGATTTTATTTTTCAGAACAGATTTAGGTTTATAGAAAACTGAACAGAAACTGTAAAGAGTTCCCATGTACTCCCCCTGCACACACATACAGTTTCCCCTATTATTAATATCTTGCATTAGTGTGGTACATTTGTTGAAATTGATGAGACAATATCAATACATTATTACTAACTAAAGTCTATAGTTTACCTTAAGGTTCACTCTTACTGTTGTAGATTACATAGATTTTAACAAATGTATAATGGCATGTATCCATCACTGTGGTATCATACAGAATAATTTTGCTGCCCTAAAAATCCTCTGTGCTCTGCCTACTTCTCCCTCCTTCCCTGCTGACTCATGACAAGCACTGATCTTTTACTGTCTCGAGAGTTCTGCCTTTTCCAGAGTGCCAGATACTTGGAATGATAGAGTATGCAGCCTTTTCAGACGGGCCTCTTTCACTAAGTAATAAGCTTTTAAGTTTCCTTCACATCTTTTCATGGTTTGATAGCTCTTTCCTTTTTATTGCTGAATAATATTCCGTTGTATGACCAATCGTTTGTTTATGTTTAGATTTAAAAACAAAGTTTTTTAAACTTAAGTTTTAACTTTTTTAACCAATGCATTGCTCAGGTACAAAATATGGTTCTCAGACCACATATTCTTTTCACATTGAGACTTCTTTGTCTAGGGGAGTAGGTTATAATTTTGGGGAACATAATACTAGACTATCATTTCTGTCCTTAAACTTGAGTCATGGGCCACTTCACCTTCTTGCTCCATTCTTTGATGATGTGACAGCGATGAATTTTAGAATATACAACCAAAAAATGAGAATAATAAATTTAAGTTCTGAATTTTTAAATGAACATGGTTATTATCAGATGTCTATTGGGGATCATGTCTTTTCCTTTCCTCTAGAACTACAATGATGTGTTGTTTTCACAATGAATCAGAATGTAAGTCTGAATTTGAAGGTATGCCTTTTTCTCTCTTCTGTAGTTACAGTGTTAATTATGCCCCCCCCAAAATTCTATGATTTTTTTTCCAAAAGCGACATCCTAAGCTGTTGTTGATTCTCTAAGTTGAAGCAAATGTCACCTGACATACCTGTGTCTTTCTTCTTGACATCAAATAACAGTGGTAACCTAATTACTCCTTAATTGTAATAATAATAATAATAATGATAATAATAAAGGCTGTCCAGCCATTTGAAGGTAATTTACAATGAAAGCCATTTACTTGGCTCCATGATTATATATATACATTGATTTTAAGACAGCACAAAGGAGGCTTTGCCAGAAAAATTTAAAAGTTCAAGTAGAAAAAATAATCACAATATCTTTCAGTCATTTGCTGCTCATATTTGTGTCCTTAAAATGCACAACTAAATGCTCTCTACATACAGATATCACTTGGTAGGCGGGGTGCATTTTATTACTGGGTTATTTTCCAGTACATTTGGCGTAGTTAAGGTAAAGTGTATTAACTTTCTCTCAAAATAAAGATGAAAACAGAGTTGTAGCGACCGTGAATGCTTCAGCCATTGTCAGGAAGTTAAGAAATGACAGGAGGTCCAAATAATCAACTCTGCCTGGTGCATATACTGTAGTTTTCCCCTGGGATATCTGGTCTAATCCTACAATGTATCTGACTGGCATGAATGTAGAATTACTTTCAATAAAGATTTTATTTCAAGCTTGGATGATTTCCCCAAAAACATCTTGTCACTAAGGCAAAGTATATCATGGAATATCTGATTTTTTTCCCTACAAGTCAGCTTTTGAGGGGGAAAAATACACATTTCAACTCAAGTACTCAACTCAGGTCAATTCACTGTAAAAAATCACATTTCAACATTTCTAGACTGATTAAAGATTTGCTATGTTAAAGAAATCAGGGAACTGTCAACGGAAGCTTACCCTAAGTCTGCAAATGAAAAGAATAAGTAACACATTTGCTCATCTACAATTTGCACTCTCCCTGCAGTAGCCTCGAATCGAAGAGCAGGCAGGACAGATGACTCCATAAGCTAACACCCGGCTTCTAGAATATTTGTCTTTTTGCAAGTAAGGAACATTTAAAGGTCACATCTTCCAATAAGTATAAGATTGTTTCCAGGCTATATGAGAAATATGAATGGCTTGGTCATGATCACACTAAAATGATCTTCATTTCTCTATTTATCTTTTCTCTGTCTTTATGCTATTCTCTTCCCTTGTGATGCCAAATTAAGTCAGTGTGTTCAAGCTAGGGGAACAGGACAGTTGCAGTACATTACTTTGAATTCACTGAAATGTTTCATTTTATGCTTGCTTACATTATTTCAGCGTTGGTGTCACTTTGTTTAATTTATGCTTGGTTCTTAAAAATATCTTATGTTACCAGGGCGCCCGGGTGGCTCAGTTGGTTAAGTGATTGCCTTCGGCTCAGGTCATGATCCTGGAGTCCCGGGATCGAGTCCCGCATTGGGCTCCCTGCTCGGCAGGGAGTCTGCTTCTCCCTCTGACCCTCCCCCTTCTCATGTGCTTGCTCTCTCTCATTCTCTCTCTCTCAAATAAATAAGTAAAATCTTTAAAAAAAATATCTTATGTTACCTATAGAGTTTCACCTTTTAGTCACTAAAAGCACACAAATCACATGGTTTAGTTCTAATGGAATAGGAGTAATTACTTCAATATTTAATAACCATTAAATATTGTGCGTTATAGTTATACAACATTTTGAATTCAAAATCCCTCTTATCTCTATTACTATGTTTATGACTAACACATAATATTATGATAAGATATATGTGCAAGAATGAAAACTCAGTATGAATGATAGCAGAGAAAACTCAAGAAAGGCATAGAAAGGCCTAGATTTGAGTATCGACTTTTTTACTTAGTTGGCTGTGTGAACTTTAGACAGGTCATTTAGTCAAAAGTCTTCAGAGTGTTTGAGTTTCTAAAAAGCATCACAGCAAATTCGGGAGGCTGCAGACCAGATTTACCTGTGATGCTTTTTAGAAACTCAGACACCTAGGCCTCAATCCTGTAAACTAAATCAGGATCTCTGTGCAATTTCTTTGCTCTTTCAAAGCTCTAGCCAAAGTGGGAAACCAATGAGCCCTAATTTCCCTTTCCTTGTTTATAAACTAACAATTGACAGAAGTAAATGTTATCACAATGACAAAAATTAACATTTCTATAATTTGCGAAAAGTTTTGCACACACTTTTCACTTAATCTTCAAAACAACTCCGGAGGTCAGTTTTACCATTAACCTTCCTTCCTAGACAAGAAATCTGAGGCTCAGAGAACTGGTCAGGACTATATAAGACCATAGAGTCAATAAATACACGGAGAACAAGAACTTAAGATTCTGAGATTCCAGATTCTCCCTAGAGCAGTGGTTCTCATCCCAGAAACAAATAATCACACACAGAGTTTTTATCATACCCAGACCTCACTGCGGGCTAAATGCAACAGATTCTCTGTGGGCGGTCCTGGACGTTGATATGGTTTTGAATGCCTCATACATGATATTAACATGCAGCCAGGATTGAGAATCTCTGCTCTAGAATGACCAGAACAAGTTTGGAAAATATGAAGTACTACATACAGGGCATTATGACTTTATCCCAGGTTTGTTTGTTTCCCCTTTGACGTTAACTACAATATTAGTGACTATATTCCCTATGCTCTACTTTTTATCTCCACAATTTATTTTATAACCAGATGTTTGTAGGTTTTATCCCAGTTTTGTTAATGATAAAACATGAATTTGGAGTGGAAGGGAATGATTCATGAACGCAGAGCTGATCAGAGCTAGACTCTGAACTAGATTTTAGGTGTCCTTTTCTCAAGCAGTTCTCTTTTTACTAGAACTTCTCTAATTCCCCAGAGCTCATGACTATAATCACAGGTTGGATTTCATATGATGACGGTTATCTATGAACACCAATGGAAGGAAAGCTGGGGAAAAAAGAGAAGTCAGACTATCATGTGGCCCAACAAAGTCCAGCCAACCCACAGGAGTTCTGGAGCATCTATGGCCCATCAGAGTTGTTTCCAGAGGGACCAAACTGTCTTGGCCCATTTACCCCTACTGTGATCAGTCATTGGCTGTGGGCTATCTCTAAGACTCTCTTGGGGTTAGGCTGTCTTCAGCTGAGGCACATTTTGCAGGACCAGACCACTGAAGCTCACTGCTGACTAACACCTGCAGCTGGAGCAATAGTCCTTCCTTGATGAGACACCTGGGCAGCACATCTTAATCTACCATAGTGCACCCCTTGTGCATATAAATCCATTCTTTATGTATGTTTTGGGGCAGTTCCCCAGGACTCCAGTAGGCCTCACTTCCTGATGAAACCTTTGAAGAAGAACCAACCCAAGGCTTGGCAGCTGCAGCTGGACCCCAGCCCATGACTGACACTCATCGTCTCCCTCCTCCATGGTCCCTTCTAGTTCCCTTCACCCTCAGTTATCACCTCCCCCTGGTCATGGTGGCCGACCTACTGCAACAACTCAGGGGCCCAAGCTCTGATCACCATGTCTTCTCAAGGATCACTGCCCTATCCATTAACCATCTCTGTCACAACTGGGTAACAAAGAACTTGGAGACCCCATTGGATCATCTGGATGTCACACATATTACCCCCCATCCCTATTGTATAACAGCAGCCCAACCTCCTCCACTTGATCAGGGTTAATGACCCCTGCCTAAATGGTCACTCTCTGGCCTGCTGGTCACTGGACAAGAAGCCCCAAGTGCTCAGGAGCAGCAGTAGCTGCTCAAACATAGCAGCATAGCCCAATGACTAGATATATCATCCTAATACAGTGATACAAGCTGAATAACATCCTTGTTAGCTGCCCATTTACTTTATTCTTGGGGATCCCATATTCTATTAGCCATCTTCATAATTCTCTGTGAGTCATGTCCTCTTGGCTGTCCCTGGTCCCTGCTGCTTATTATTGTAACTACATCTACCTGACTTCTAACAATTAAGTCCTATCATATGGCCTCTATTATTTCAGTGTTTTATCATCCCCATAGTTAACCAAAAGCCTAGTTCTATAATGGGCATTCCTATAGGCAACCTTGATTTGCAGGGTAAAAGCCCTATAACTGCAAACAACACTTTTGTAGAGTATCAATGGTGCTTAGCAATAGCCCTTCAATCTCATTGATATTGCAGTTACTATCCACAAACTCCCACCATTATTTTTAAATGCTTAATACACTACACCAACTACTCATCTCTCCTTCATGGATATAACATCTCAATTCACCACCAGTGGGAGTTTTAACAATTGGACTGCCACCCTGTGCCAAGACCCAATTGCACTTGGCTGCCACCACTGACCAACTCTTCATTGCCAGCCAGGCAGCAAGCGATCTGGCTCCAAATCCCTATCTTGTGCTGCCTTTCTTGGGCCACTTTTGGAACCAATAGTCACAGGTTATGTTCTCTACAGGGAGACCCTGAAATAGAATTTGACACACAGGTTATTTACTAGGGACCTCTGTGGAAGGGAGACGGTGGGAATAGGATTGGGCGGAAGAAGTTGAATAGAGATGTGTACCCAATGAAACCTCAGCCAGCTCCATCGGGAGCTCTGGAATCCATGCAGCCCATCAGTGTTGTCCCACAGTGAGAGGAAATGGCCACGTTCATATCTGCAGTGGGTCAGTCAGTGCCCTTGGGCAAGGTGGCTCACTGCAGTTGAAGTAAACCTTGAAGAAGACAATTGAGGCCATCTGCTAACCTCATTTCCTATAGCTATGCGGGGAATCTGAGTGGCCCATCTCTGCATCCAAAGCAGCCACCATCATTATCAAACTGGTAAATATAGGAATGGTCCATAAGCAGTCTGGAGACTAGGAGACCCTTTTATAAAGCCCAGCATAGTGCTCCATCATGGTCCCTAAAAAATGACACACTTCATCCTGCTCATAGAATTTATTATAACAGGTGATTACAAATGGGTGAGCTGAATAATAAAATCATGAGTTGGTCTGACATCCATATGTACAGGACATATGTAGAAACTGGCACATTTTACTTCTCTACCACAGTACGGATTATAAATTTATGTGTGTAAAAGCAAAATAAATAGTTTCTGTCATTGAGCCAAGCATTATATACACTTTGAAGGCGTTTGTATTTTTGCAGATACATTGAGTATTTTACCTAAAATGAAATTTGGTGGTCAGATTTTAGATGGTATCATAATCTTTAACATCCATAATATAAACCAGATAAAAATTACATTCTATTCTAAGTTCATTTCTCTAATTTTGTTCAAACTGGGTACATGTTGGAAACTCATTGTCAATAGTACATAGGAAGGAAAGTCACGCTGTACAATTATAGGCCCCTAACAAGGTCTCCAGAAATACTCACTCTCTTCATCTCTGCCTTCATGTTCTCATCATCACAGAGTAGGTATGAAACTCAGATGTGCAGGAAATGTAATTATTGTGCCATAACCAAAACTAATTTCCTTTCCAAGGCACATTCTTCTAAATGATTTAGTCAACTCAGAGTGTCTTCTAGACATTTTCCTGGGTCATTTCTAGTTCTGGAGGGCTATGTACAGCCTAAGCATTTATTGCAGCCAGGTAGACCATCCATTTATACAGTATTTCAATAAATATTTGGTGGGCACTAGTACTATGAGCCAAATACTAATCTTGGTCTAGGGATACAGTACTAAACAAAAACAGAAGAAATCCTGGTGCTTAAGATGTTTACATTCTACTGGAAAAAGATAATAAAGCAGATAAGCAGGGTAGAAAGTTGTCTGGCTCTTGTCATCTGTCTAAACTGATCTTCATTCTCTTCTGGTTTTCTGTCATCATCCCCAACTTCCAGTCCCAGATCTGGTTTCAGTCACTGTTGAGGCAGAATTCTGTGAGGCTATCTTATGTCACCTTTACCTAGATCTGCCATGCAGGAATTTCTATCTTTCTATTTCTGATATACTGAACATGAGGAACTCTGGAGTCCTGCTATATCCTTGGGTTTCCCCCCAAGAAGAATCGGAGCCCTTCTGATCTCAGAATCCTCAAACCTTCTAAGAGCCTGTATTTTCAGGGAACGAGGTAGGAAGGACTTGGTAGTGGACCACTTCTGTGGGACCTCACCAAAGTCTCAGCTCTCTTCTCCCTCACTCTCCTTCTTCCAGTCCAAAGAATCTCTCTCTTGTCTGGCAGCAGAGTAACCTGGCTCTTCATCTACCTTCCAGTCCACTCATTAGGCCATGGCTGCAACTCCGAATCCTTGGGCGCAACTCAAAGATACAGTCCTTACAGGGCACCTGGGTGGCTCAGACGTTAAGCGTCTGCCTTCAGCTCAGGTCATGGTCCCAGGGTCCTGGGATAAAGCCCCGCATCGGGCTCCCTGCTCAGTGGGAAGTCTCCTTCTCCCTCTCCCACTCCCCCTGCTTGTGTTCCTGTTCTTCCTGTCTCTCTCTCTGTCAAATAAATAAAATCTTTTAAAAAAAAAAAGATACAGTCCTTGGAATTCACATGCCCTCTCTTGCAAAACCCCAAAGCATGTTCTCTGCTTTTCTACTGCATCATCCCTTCACTGTGCTCAAAATGCTGCTAGTCAGCAGCACTGGGGAATCTTGGGGGAAAGGTAAGAAGAACAAGGAAGGGTGGGGAAGAAACCTCAGTTATTATACATTATCCCACCTCATCTTAAATGATTGTTTGACTTTCCCAGAATGTCCATTCTTTTGTTTTAATCTGGGAGCCCAAACCACATTTTAGATGTCATTCAATTTGCCATCTAATAGAAGAACTTGACCATCACTGAACACGTCCTGATGGTGGACTCATGGCTCTTTTATGTCCAAATACTTAATGACCTTGACAGATGCTCATAGTATTTTTCTGGTACACATACTGAAACATCAAAACCAAACATTAATAGCAGTGATATCTAAGTGGTGGAATTATGAGGGATTTTCATTTTCTATTTCAACTTGTCTGCATTTTCCTAAATTTTCTGTAATAAGTATGAATATTTTGAAGAAGCTTCGTCTGTTTTCACAACTTGAATTCTCCATGTGAAGGTGAAGTTGGTCTCTGGGCTAATCCCAGAAACTGGATTTCCAAGAGGAAAGTCGACTTTTTCTTCCATATCATGGCTTTCTCTGCACTCAGTCATCACAACTTCACTAACTATTCTCTTTTCCAAATCGAACACCTTCAGTGTCTGCACTCCACCGTTGATGAACATGTCACTGTGCTGGGCATGGTCACCTTGGTGCTCTGATTGTGCAGTGTCTCTCCTAAAGTCAAGTCTCTACAGAAAGTATCTAAAACTTACTTTTTTCTCAGAAAGTAAAATTAAGCATGGAAGATTGAATGATGATGCCCGAATGGCAACTCATTCTCTTTCAAGCTATTCTGGGATCTTTGAAGTAAGGAGACAATTTTCAAGAAAACTACTGAAGGTTTGACACAGATGCCCTTAGTGGGAAGTAAAATAGCTTTTCTCCTCACCTATGTGAAAAGGAAAACTAAAAGACTGATGAATTCTGACTTGGCATATTGATAGCATTCCTTTTAGTTGTGTCTAACATCACAAGGCAAATATTTAAGTTCTGTATTTTCCACTAATTTTTCATAATTAGGTGACTTATTCTGGTCAGCCTAATTAATGCTGGTCCATGCACAACCTCCAATATTCTGAATATGTTTCTATGACACACTAGTTTCCTTAACTGTCTTATTGGACAAATTCATGTAGAGAATAATGATGATCTTACCATGTTTTCCTTTCTAAAGATAATCCCAACATGTAATATATTTGCTAGCCTTTCACCTCAAATCAGTCTTCCTAGCTACCATTATCAGTAGCTGCTGGTAAATCAGCAGAGCTCAGGGGGCATAAAAATTAAGACTTCTTTTACTGCTGACATGGTCAAATGTGGATGGGCAAAACCATTTTAAAAGCACCTAAGGGAAACCATACCTGAAATTCTCAACCTTTTTTGCCAATAGTGTTTTTCCATTCACAATGAGAAACAAGTGTTTTCAAAAGTTTAAAACACTGTGTGAATCTGGAGAAAAAAGTAATACAAATTATTTTGGTTTTTCTTCCACCTAAAACACCCTTCTCGACTCTATAAAATACATCCTTGGATGTGAATTAGGTGATTAAAAAAATCATAATATGTTTCACAAGACTTCTTGCTGACTCTAACTCCCTTCTCTCCCCCAGTCTTCCCCAGGCCCCAGGCCTCACCATTAAGAAACCCCTTGATTTCAAACTTAAAATTCTTGACTCCAAATTATTTGTGGAAAGACTACCCATATCCCAAATCTGCATTTTAATCTATGCTCTTCCACTTCTTACATGGCTTTGGTCAAATTATTCAATCTTTATCAGTCTCATTCTTTTCATCTGAGAATTTTATTTCACATCTGAAAAAGAAAAAAAAATAGGAGGAATATCCCTAATTTATAATAAAGTTAAAACGATTTAAGCAGCAAAGTGCTCATTCAGAATATACACAGCAAAGTAGGATATTCCAGGTATGTGTGTCTGTGACTATAGAGAACTGCCCTCAAAATGTAACATCAAAAATCAATGGAGAATAGGCAATTTATGCAACCAAATATTATTGGGGAAATTAGCTAGCTTTTACAAAAAAAATAAATTTAGATTACCATCACATTTCACATACAAAAATATATTTAAGACGAATTAGAGGGTATATTGAAAAATAAAATTATTTTTAAAACTAGGAGAAAACATTCACGGTATTTATCTGATCTCTTTAAATGGGTGAATTTTATAATAACAAAAACAATGATAGAAATTCCAAAAGAAATAGTACTAGGATTGCAAATATAAAAATGTAAATAAATAAAATGAAAGAACCAAAGAATTGGGAGAATAGAAGTACAACAAAAATCATGAAATATCGAGCTTCTTAATACATAAAAATCTTACAAATCTATATATACAAGTATGTTTATTGTGGCATTGTCTCTAATGGCAAAGAATTGGAAGCAACCTAAAAGCCAACCAGCAGGGGAATAGTTAAATAAATTAAGGTATTTCCATACTATGAAATGTAACAACTTTTAAAAAAGGATGGGGTATTTTTATATATACTGACTTGGAAAGATGCCCATGATACATAGTTAAGGGGGGGGGGAAGCAAATTATAACATATTATGTATTTTTTTATCTCATTCTTTTTAAAAAGAAAAATACATATATATAAAGATAGATGCATAGATGATAGATAGATAGATAGATAGATAGATAGATAGATAGATGATAGATAGATAGATAGATAGAAAAACATTCATTTATTAATTATAGTTACCAATAAGGAGTTTGACTAGAAAACAGGAGGCTTTTTACTTTTTATACTAGATATTCCTGATTAGGACTTTTTTTTCAAAGACTATGCATTAGTTTTGTCATACAAGATAAGTAAAATGTATTAAACTAACAAACAAACAAAATTACATGCTCTATTAAGAGCAAGGGAACAGGAGATACAAAGAGCTATTCGCAGAAGAGAGCATCCACCACATGGCTGTTTGTTTTTTCTTTAACTTTGCACACATTTCCTAAATTCAAAGAATCGTAAGTTCAAAGACTGACAGACCATTGAAAAATACCTATCAATTGGCAACTATTTTAAAAAGAGTAATACCTGATGATGATGATGTTAACAGGACTAGTACTCCCTCCCACATGTTATCATATTTTAAGAAAAGAAGAGCTATAACTTAATGATCTAGTGTGAGTCCTCAAAGTGTGGTCCCTGGAAGAGCAATATCATCATCTGGGAACTTGTAAGGAATGCAAATTCCCAATCCCTCCCCACACTTGGTGAATCAGAAATCTGGAGGTGGAGCTCAGCCATCTGTGTTTTAGCATGGCTTCCAAATTAATCTCACGAATGGTAAAGTTTGAGAACCCTTGTATCTCGTTGTTACATTTCTACTATTTTACTGTAAGGCAGGGTTTCTCAACAGCAGGACTATTGATATTTTGGGCTGGAAAATTTTTTGTGATGAAGGGCTATCCTATGCATTGTAGAATGTTTAAGAACATCCTTTGCCTCTACCCACTAGATGCCAGTAGCAACTCCCCACCCAGTCATGACAATCAAAAATGTCTGAAACATTGCCAAGTGTTGGGGGTGGGAACAGGGTGGGGGTCAAAATTTCCCCTGGTTAGGAACCACTGCCTAAAGAAATACTCCAAAATGTGGAGGAAGAATACATGGAAAGATGTTTTTATATATCCCTTTCACTTATACCAAGAAATCCTTGGGTATAGGGTACAAGCCATTCTGTCCCATATAAGGTAATGAGGAAATAATATGTATTACATATGTAAGACATGAGAATTGCTCATGATCAAAGTGAAAAATGCTGGGTACAAGTTATATAAAAAGGATTTTCTCAAATACCTATGAAGATACATTGTTTATACTTCCTATCACCCAAATGTTGGCGGTGTCATTCTCCTGCTCAAAACCCCAGAATGGATTCCCACACTCTTGGAATTAGATCCTGAACTTTTACCAAGGCCCATGAGACTCTCCATAGCATCTCCCACCTCCATTGCCTTACTCCCCAGTCTTCAGCCACATTATCCCCTTCTCTATTTCTAGAACCACCAAGCACAACCTCACCACTGAGGCTTTGTACCTACTATTCCCTACCCGGGATTCTCCCTCCCCTGGTATGTGCAACTAAGCAGGTCCCCGCTCAAATGTCCCTTCCTTCAAGGGCGCTTCATGAGTACCCTGTCTACTACGTGTCACATTTCCCACTACTCTCTGCTCATTAGAATTATCTGAGGGCTACATTATCTGCAGGCAGGCAGGCCCCACCCATATTAAGTAAACAGGAATCTCTGGAGGTGATTCAAGTTTATAAACTTGAATTTTACTTAACACAGTATTAGAATTGCTTTTACAGTGAATGTATATCAAGTGCTATTTCATGAACGAATTTTAAAAATCATAATTATTTTTGTCAGGCTATTTTAATCTAAGCAGTATTAATAAATAGCCATTTTCAAAAGAGTGCAGTTTGGGGTCTTTTTCCTATTAGTCAAGCATTCACAGTCACTAAACCTTGAGCTCTTCATGTTGCTTAGAATCTTTGCTGTAAGGAATTCTGGGAATAAATTAATGGTAATTATTTAGTCTGGGTGACTAGGATTTTTTAAAAGGTTGCTGGGATCAGTGAAAGAACTACTTCTCAGTTTTTCTTGTACTTCAGTGGCTAAAATCACATTGCAACTGAGTGTTGTTGGAGTGGGGGGTGGGGTGGGAGGGATGGGGTGACTGGGTGATAGACACTGGGGAGGGTATGTGCTCTGGTAAGCGCTGTGAATTGTGCAAGACTGTTGAATCTCAGATCCGTACCTCTGAAACAAATAATGCAATATATGTTAAGAAAAAAAAAAGAAGAAGGTAGCAGGAGGGGAAGAATGAAGCAGGGGAAATCGGAGGGGTGGACGAACCATGAGAGACGATGGACTCTGAAAAACAAACTGAGGGTTCTAGAGGGGAGGGGGGTGGGAGGATGGGTTGGCCTGGTGGTGGGTATTGAGGAGGGCACATTCTGCATGGAGCACTGGGTGTTGTGCACAAACAATGAATCATGGAACACTTCATCTAGAACTAATGATGTAATGTATGGGGATTAACATAAGAATAAAAAAAATGACAAAAAAATAAATAAATAAAATCACATGGTATACTGATTGGTGTACTATCTGTTGTCTGGTTCTCCCACTAGAATATAAGCTTCATATGGGCAGGGATTTTGTCTGTTTTACTCATTGCACTACCCTTAACATCCAAAACAGTGTCCAATACCTGGTAGGCACTCAATAGATTTTTATGAATGGATAATAGTTACATTGAGTTACTGATTATGGTTACTAGTGGGTTTTTTCTTTATTATACTTTTCTAAACTTTTCAAATTCTAATAGAATGTGTTACTTTATAATCAGAAAAAAATAAATTAAATCAGATTTTTAAATCCACCATTGAAAATTGTGATATATGTGAAGCACAGTGGTTAGCATGTAATAGATACTCAACAAATAGTAATTACCATTAGTGTTCCTTTTTGATATTATCTATTATGCAAGGGCTTTGGCTATAATATTTTATCTATGGTGTTATTACCTTATAGAATACATACTCCCTTGGAAATAAGTCAGTTTGCTATGGTGTTGTTACCTTTTTTGTCTATGGTGTTGTTATCTATGGTAGTTTTACCTTATAGAATACATTTTATCCATGGTGTTGTTACCTTATAGAATACAAATGACATAAGTCATTTTGAAGCCCATGGGCTATTCATTTTTTTTTTTTTACTTTATCAAGTCCACCTGTCTTGTTAGATCTTCTGAATATTGCTTTGAAGATACTTTAGAATCTCCCTATAATGTCCAATCAATGAGTATGAAACAAGTAATTGAAAATATTTCAATCTTCTGTGCTAAAATCAGCGTAAAAAGGTATTTACTAATTGCAAAGAATCAGGCCATGTCAGCTATGAATATGCAACTGCTATATAAAACTCCTTTTCCAGAATGCACTTTGAGAGAATTACATGCACATGGTTTTAAAGATTATTTAAAAGCAAAAATGTCAGCATATAGCCATGATTCCCATTTAAGAGGGTAGTTGTTAACTTGCTTTGGAAAATAATAATATAATATTTGGATATAAATTTGAAGACTTTATAATTAGTTTAAACCAATTGATTTGTAACTTAATGTATTAAAAATGGCTGAATTACCCATGAACGACCATGTCAACACACATTAGTGTTAAATACAAAAACATTGGTGGAAGTTCTTCTGCTTTTGCAATATTTGAAATTTTTTTCTAACATACAGCCATGACTGTAAGGGAGAAGGTTGAATTCCTGCCTAGTCCCCAGTCTTATTAAAAAAAAAAAAAAAAGACCACAATAAACAAACAGCAGCATACTTTGTGCACACCAAGGGTAGGCAAGCTATGGTTAGCAAGGATCCCCTCAAAATAGTTGTAGCACATAGGAATCATCAGTCAAGCACATTAAAAATTTATTCTCTTTTTAACAGCTTCTCTTCACTCAAGTGGTCAAAGTCACACGTAACATTTCACATGCAGTGCCTACGCTGTATTTTGTAAGGCAGGTGTGAGCTGATTGCAAGAAAGCGTTTGCCACTGCAATTTCCCCCATTCAAGTTAAACCATCCTAAAGTTATGTGTGTTGGAAAATAACAGCATTCCAGAGATACGGAAGGGAACACTTCTGCTACACCTCCAATAACTTGAGAGTTGTCCTGCAGGCAATTATGTGGCTTTCAACTTCCTTTGCAAGTCACTATGGTAACAGCAAAGCACAGAGTTAAAAGAAAGTTTGCATCTGTATATTTGTTTGGAAGTGAACTATTATTAAATGTTTTGGTCTTCTTAATTCAGCATTAATTTTGAGTTTTATAGTAAAGCTCTCTTTCAGTCTGAGTCATTTGGTTGTGATTTAAAGCAACTAAGAAATTTCTTTGGGTTAGCAATTCAGCTCACTTTTGAAAAAAACGTACCCAGCAGAAGGCTGCAAAGATTTTTTTGTCTGGGGTCCAACATCTGTAGCACTGGATCATAGATTATTTCTAAAATAATCTTAAATTGATGGACCATTGCTCCTTCCATTTGGACCCAACAAAAAAGTAGCTCTGGCATTTCCTCTCCTTTTTATGCTGTAAACTGTATATCATTTTTTCGGCTCTTGCCAGAAAAATGAATTCTTACCCATTTCAAGATTTTATAAACTTGAATTTTACTTAACACAGTATTAGAATTGCTTTTACAGTGAATGTATATCAAGTGCTATTTCATGAACAAATTTTAAAAATCATAATTATTTTTGTCAGGCTATTTTAATCTAAGCAGTATTAATAAATAGCCATTTTCAAAAGAGTGCAGTTTGGGGTCTTCTTCCTATTAGTCAAGCATTCACAGTCACTAAACTTTGAGCTCTTCATGTTGCTTAGAATCTTTGCTGTAAGGATTTCTGGGAATAAATTAATGGTAAGTAAACAACCATGTAGAGGAATTCCCAAATATTGTTGTAAGATCTGAATGTTTGTGCACCTCCTTACCCATCCATCAATTCACTGTACATTAATCTTTCAACCATGTCTTTGCTCTCACCTTTCTCATTCAGATGTGTTCTTTTGCCTTTTGGTCTTTGTTTTGCCATAGAAGGGGAGTTTCTTTCATTTCGTTGCTGGAAACAGGTTAAATCGTAGCTCAAAATTTACAACACTGTCATGGAGTTTAAGGCCTAATGAAATCTAAGCCCTACCAGAGGGGTGGAACTTTCCAGAAATGACCACAATCTGACCTCTTTGAGTTAGCTACTACAGAGTTCCAAAGCCAGGTGGCATAGGAGAGTAAAATCCGTAACATTTTCAAACTTCTATAGTAGGCCTTTAGCAAAGCAAGCTTGAGCAGCAGTTCCTAATACACGCTCCTCAGGAAAGAGAATCTATGACATCCAAGTCAGCTAGAGAAGACATGAGTCAAACAAAGATGAGCAGGGATATTTTTCTTCAGGACTTTTCAGAGCCTTTATTAGGCTATTGTGTATTGTGAATTTCCAAGAAGAAAAAAATGGCATACAATTTTCTCCAACACTTATTTTACTCTGGAATGACTGTTTTTGTAAATCATATCACAGAAAGGGGGTTTTGCAGAATTCACTTTAGTTAAAGATATCGTTAGACCCATAGTAAAAATCTACTTGGTTACTGGTCAGACCCTCCCTTCCAAAAATATGACTCAACTGCATTTTAAGCTACTGGAAGTATAACTTACTGTTTTTGAGAGTTTTCCATCTTTGGTACTAGACTGGATTTATTTTTCCATGCATGGTTTTTCTTGCCTTCACTAGCCTGTTTCTCCTCTACATATGTTTACTGGTTCAAATCTTGAGAAATAATGGCACTTGTAATACCCAGCTGGTCCCCACAGTGGGAGTGGGAATTTTGATATTCTTTGATTTGAAGTAAAAACAAAACAAACCAACCAAACAAAAAATCTCTAATATTTAAATAATTTTTCAGGATAGTATTCTAGCTGTACTTTGAAATTATGGTTGACTCCCTATGCAGTCCTAAACAAACCACTTCACTATTTAACAGTTTATTGAGGTAGAGAATAGGTAAGTTCACATTTCAATAAGGAAGTTTATAACGGCCTTAATACATATTCCAAGACATCCTCAGTTTGGGGGACTTCTTTGCTACCCACTATTAGAAAGGAATCTAATCTAACTTAAATGTTGATATGAGAATGTATTTGCCTATCTACATAAATCATATAATTTGGTAGATGGTGATTTCTACCCCAAAATCATCTTCATTCTCAGCATCTTTTCTAACTGAAAAGTTGTTTGATATTTCAACACACCAACTACTGGTTGGTTGATATTCAGAAAAATAATTGCCAATGAAATATATATATATATGTAAATATATATATGTATATATATATATATACACACACACAAGCACACATTCTCTAACAGTGATTCAGAAAGCATGTATTCTATTTAATACACTTCCACATTGTCTTATTAACTTACTTTCTTAACTACATTTGATTTTTCTAAAAGTTGTTGCAAGTAACTTGATTTTCCAAAATTAGGAAAAAATTCCAAGCTGTTAAGGAAATTTAACCTGCGGTAATGTAAATATAACAAGAATACAAAAAACTATGTGTTGTTTAGTAAAATCTACTGATAACAAGATTATTTTAAAGCACTCATAAGTTAAAGCTGGTTTTATTAAAATCAAGTAGAAAGCGGGCAGAGAAATGGACAGAAAGGATACAAGCTTGAGATGGAATGAATGCTCCACATTCACACATGCATAAAAGCACAAAATGAACATTTGTCCACAGGAAATTTAGGAAACTGATGCATTGGCACAAATCCATCACAAGAGTCTTCTTGCATAACCCACTGGCTAAGATAGAGAAATCTTTCCCCGAGGTGGATTCTGACATGCAGTTCTAGCCTCCTACTCTCAATCCTATTTAAACTCAGTCTTTGTGTCCTCTTCTAGATTTGGTCCTACTGTGGATTCAAAGACCAGGCCTTTGGCTGAGCAGGAAAAATATGAAGAACTCTGGGGAAAATTGAAAACTAGTCTTGCCCCATTTCAGCCTTCTTTCGCCTCCCTCACAGCCCATGTCTTATATGCTGTAACTTTCTGGGATGCCTTGGAAAGCTGAGCGCCCCCTCCCCACACCCAAGTTTCTCCAGATGCTATAGACCTCTCCCAGCTTCTACCCTTGTATCCTCCTGACAGCCTCTGGACACTCTCTCTAATAGTCAGTTCTTGGGTCTCCCTTGATTTCTAGCCTCACCTGTTTGAGTTTGATGCAGTTCTGTCTCCTGACTATCCCAAATTTCACTGTTCCTGCTACTAACTGAAATTACAGCTGTTATTGACTAGGAAAATACATCTTCAGTCTTCAATTAATCTTCACATGTCCCTTTCCCTTTTCAGTCTCCCTGGACTCCAGCCCTAATCTTCCTCTACCCTGTTGGTCAAGATGCCTTATGTCAGTGATTTACCTTCACTCTTTCAATACTTTCTTGCTTCTGTTTCTACCTTCTCCATGCCCTATTACCTCTGAGCCCTGTTCTCCACTACAAAAATCTTATCAACTTAGATCTTTGCTAGCTCTGGATAAAGTTGTTAAGGCAACTTTTACCTAATATGTACTCTACTGAACAGTTACGTTTTCCTTTCATATTTGCCTTTAACGAGGTTGTTGTTTTTTTTATTGTGATGGAGTCAATGAATATCACAAAAAAAGTCTTACTTTAAAATCAAAAGAAAAAACTCTGTTTTTCCTTCACAGTAAATCTTACTAATGACTTTTATAATAAGGGGCCCTGGGAAAGGCTCAAGAGAGATCTTAAACTGAGGTAAACAGATGTATTAAAGTGAAGCAAAGGCTCGCTCACTCCCTTTGTCCCCACTCCAGGGTAAGAGAATGTTTAAATCATTCTACAGGCTTTTGGTAAATGCAGTAGCAAAGTGGCAGAGTTTCTTATATTCCAAAGGAAACTTTAAACTTGAAGTTTCTGATAACTCATTGACACTCTAAAATATGAGAACCCCTTCCAGAATGTAGCCAAGTCAACTGTGCTCATAGGTGCAAATGCTCTCCTCATAAAGCAGAAAAAAAGTGAAAAATGGGAGGCAGAATGTCTTGAATATTCAGTCCAAATTTGAAACTCATTTTGTGCACAATAAATCTATTAGAATCAGGCTGTCAATCACAATTCTGAAGTAGGGAATACAAATTCAGACCCTCTATGGAAGGATCTTATAATCTATGGAAGGTGACAGAATGAAAAACCAGCCCAGTAATTAAGGGTAGGAGTCCTAACACACACCACGGCAATGATGCTCCCAAACCAGACTCCATGGGTTTGCACCTCAGCTTCATCAGGCACTGACTTCAGGCACTTCACCTCTCTCGGCCTCAGTCTTCTCACTTGTAAAATGGGCTGAATAACAGAAGCCACCTTGTGGGATTATTATGAGGATTAAATGAGATAATACCATTGCTTAGAACAACACTTGATTTTTTTTTTATAGTGATTAGGTCAAGGGCATTTGCTGGCCATGAACTTGTGCTGGCGGGGGGGGGGGTGGTCAGTCATAAATCAATGGCTTTGGTCCTTCTCAGTCTCATTCAGGAGAGAGAAGGCATGGCTTTTTGGTCACAGAAGTGGTCCTTGAGAGATCTGGGTCTGTGAAGAGATGGAAATAAGTCTTCCTGCGCCCTCTGATAGAGGATCAAACAAAGAGTCCTCTTAAGTCCAGCATTCCAGTGTACCACAATAGGCTCTGAGATGGAGACCCCATGGCCTTGCAATAAATTCCTTTGCCTCATTATTATTCTCTACACTCATAGTTCCCTTGGGTCCAGATGTCTGGTGGAATGTAGAGTTTAGAATTCTTAGCACCCTGTCCTTCCATATGCTAATCCTATTTCCTTAACATCACTAAAACCTCGCCTTCCTAATGTTAATATAAAATGAAGTAGACTTTAATGGTAAGAATAAGCATCATTGTTTAAAAGTCTCAGTATCTAGGATGGGCTTTATCTTCCTTTTAAGAGTCCTGTATTGAAGCAGGAAAGGCATTACCATTAATAAAACCACATCCTAATGTTTCATTGGTATTCCAACTCCCCATAGAGTCCTCACACAAGCAAAGATGTCTTCGATTCTAATGGGACTCTTTTCCTGTGCAAATTCTACAGGATTCCATATTTTATTGCAATATGAGCTAGATGGGATGTCCAAAATGAATGGAGACATTTAGAATTTTGCCATACACCTAAATGTCTCAGAACCAACCTTCTCTACAAAACATCTTGCAGTTAGTATTTGTCAAGAACACTTTTCTCACTCCAATCACTAAAAACTTACTATTTTTTTTTTGGTCTATGTCAACTTTTTATCATTAACTATGCATAAACTATTCTATTTATTGTGTTTAGATTCTTATATATTTTAGGCATGTCTCACCTGTTTCTTCCATTGATTATAAACCTTTCAAAGGCCGAATCTTGTTAACTTTCCACAGTAATTTTTGCTGTTTATTTATTCATTCATTCCACATTTATTGAGCACTCAAAGTGTCCAAGTACTATGGGGACAAAAAGTTGTACAAGGCAATGAATCCTTCTCCCCAAAGTCATAGGTTCTATTTTCCTACAATGAAGCACAAATAGTAGAAGATTTCAAAACGTCATGGTAAAGTTACTGTCTTTCTAGAACTAGAAAAATGTTTTGCCTATGTTGCATTCTCTGTTTTGCCAAAGCCCATCACTGCCCTTACTTTCTTTCTTTAAATTGAAATTGAAAAAAAGAAAAAGAATTCAAGAACACGGAATTTTACAAATCAAAGGTAGCCACAATTTAACTTCAAACTCATAGAATCTCTGTCTTTCCCTCTCCCTCCAGGATTGTGGCCAGAGCCTCCAAGAACCTCATGTCCACTCAAAGCCTAGGGATTGTATTTGGACCCACCCTTCTGCGAGCTGAAGATGAAATGGGGAACATGGCAATACATATGGTATACCAAAACCAGATAGCTGAGCTCATGCTGAGTGAGTACAATAAGATCTTCGGCTCAGAGGAAGACTGACAGACAAGACAAGTGACTGAATATGTTCACATCTGTCTCGATGCCTAATATTTTTACATTTCTGTAAACATATTTCTGAAATATTTTTTTCCTTTCAAGCGACAGATGCCTCATTTTGTGAAAACTTAATGATAATTTTGTGTTTAAGTTCCAAACATTTGAATAAAATAGTTGACAATATTTGCCTATATGTGTTCTACATTAACCCCTTCATTGCTATTCTTTCTAGCACTTCTAGGCATTCATTATACATGCTCCAGACTATAAGATAATGTGCAGAGCACAGCACATACCCAAAAGACAGTTTTAAAACTGCTCCCAGGCATTGGGCGTGTAATTGTGTGAGTGTGAGTTTTGTCAATATGGGTACGTGTGCACACAGGTGAGCCCGTTCACTGCCCTGGCGGCCTCGGGCATGTTCCCATACTCCTACTTGTACATGAGTAGAACCAAAAGAGGGAAGAAGTCAGAAATTAGTCATTTTAAAATAGAACAAAAAAGATCAGGTTCTCCACTAAAATAGATATATTTCATCTTTCAGGAACATTTTTGCATGTGCAAATAGAAAATACAGCCCAGCTATCCTCATGCTATATGGTGAAATTTACAAATACAACATGTTGAATGGCAATTTTTCTGAAGAGAAATGATAGTTCAAAACATTTGCCACTGATGATTTTATACACACAAACACACACACCCACACACACACGTATATACACACACACTATTTGCAGTCCCATAAACATACTGTTTATAAATTAGAAGCAAAATTAGTGTCCTAGAATTCTGATCTTTATATTATACAGGAATTGCATGACCGCTCATTTTTAATGTTAGCATCCATTTTGAATCTTCATCAAACTGTATATCTTCCTATGCCCTGGCTATGTCATTTTATGTAGAATTTTTATTATGCTTCTGAGGATGCTTTATTGGTGAATTACATTAAATCCATCTAGAAAGAACTTTTTAAAAAGCCTTTATATATAGATATAGATAGATAGATAGATATATATGCCCTAAGGATTACTTGACTAGACTTGGATTGCTTTATCCATTTGATTGTTAGTTTCAGTTGTCATGGATAAACAAAAGGATAACTGTCTAGAATACCTCAAACATGTTTTATTTTTGAAAAGTATGTTCTAGGGATGCCTGGGTGGCTCAGTCGGTTAAGCGGCTGCCCTCGGCTCAGGTCATGATCCCAGGGTCCTGGGATCGAGTCCCACATCGGGCTCCTCGCTCAGTAGGGAACCTGCTTCTCTCTCTCCCTCTCTCTTTCCCTCTGCTTGTGCTCTCTCTGTCAAATAAATAAAATCTTAAAAAAAAAAAAAAAGAAAAGTATGTTCTAGCTGAACACATCTCATACCCAGTTTTGTGAAAGCATTCTGCTGATAAAAATGTAGACTTTTGTGGGGCACCTGGGTGGCTCAGTTGGTTGGGCGACTGCCTTCGGCTCGGGTCGTGATCCTGGAGTCCTGGGATCGAGTCCCGCATCGGGCTCCCTGCTCGGCGGGGGGTCTGCTTCTCCCTCTGACCCTCCCCCCTCTCATGTGCTCGCTCTCTCTCAAATAAATAAATACAATCTTTAGGGAAAAAAATGTAAACTTTTGTTTGACAGCCTTTTAATCAAATTCAAAAGGAATAAATAAAATTAATCCAGTGCAATAAAGAGTAAGTCTAGTTATCGACTTGTTCATAAAATGAGGAATAAAGCATGTAAATAAAATGTGTGAAGCATGGATTCAAAAGCAAACACTGAGCAGCACAGGCTGTCTACATGGATGGGGTATACGGTACAGGGAGAGAGTCTGTTCAAGAGATAGCCAGATGTGCTGGCAGCTCCAGCATCCACAGAGCTGCCTGAGAAAGAAGTTACCTTGCCCCTCTTGAATGTCTTCATCTTGGCAATGGCGCCAGTAAGTCGGCTCTTGGCCAAGGACAGAAAAGCAACCACAATAAATGCTCAAGAGTGGTTTCATCAAGCGGGATATATACACATTCCATGAAGCCAAGGCAAGTCACATGAGGCAGGACCCCATGAACTAAAGGTACTGGTAACAGTGAGCTAATAGGCTTGCCAGCCTTAAACTCTTATATGTAAAGTGGTACTGATGCCTTTCAGAAAAACATGGAGACACGAAACAAGAGTTTCTGGCATTCTATTTCAAGTCCTCCTCATTTCCATGACATTCCATATTCTGAGTTACATCTCCTCCAAGATTTTAATTACTTCCCTTTTTGAAGGGGGGAGAGTTGGTTTAGTGGTCCCCGCATTTAAATCGCATCCCTTCCCATGTCCATCTTTAAAGTTATTCTGGGAGCATGAGCCAGAAAGAAGCATCACTAATAGCCAAAGAGAAGTGGCAATACCTGCTTTGAGCAGGGACTCATAGCCCCTCATCTCTGCTGCTTTCCAGATTTATAATCTTCAAAAGCACCAGCTTCTTGATTTTCCATCTGATGGGATTTAGTCTGATTCAAACCCAGCTGTGTCCCATCCCTGCCTGCTAAGGGCATTTAATCAGAGACTGTGTTCCTCTCGGGGACAAGACCATTCCACAGTACTGAGGCAAAGCGCCCATCAGAGAATCTGACTTGCACACACCAAGGCATAAAAAGGGTTACACCAAAAGGTCATTAGATTCCAGAACATTCCAAAGACAGTAATGATGGTCATAACAACGATTCCAAGTTTAAAAGCTGAGAATGTAGGTGTACTAGGTTGACCCCACTAAGGGGTTAGATTTTATAAAATGGATCAATATTCTTCATCAAGAAGACATAAAAAAAAAAAATGAGCACTTCTTAACCACCTCATTTAAGCCAGCTGCAAGTCCAGGCAAGAGCAATACAAATATAAAATAAGGCAAATTCCCACCCTCTGTAAGTTCCACAGTCCAATAAGAGAGAAAATTATCTAAAGATTAATATAAGATCAGCCACCTTAATAACCATGTCGCCCCAGGGCTCAGCAGCTATACACAGAGATGCTCGAAAAGCATTCTGAATGAATGAACAAGCAGAAGCTAGTACAGAAACATTAACAAAGTTCAGTCGTTGACAGAGAACCAAATAACAAGTTGTGCCTGGGGTGAGTCAGGTGAAGTTTCACTGGGAAGGTAACCTTTTTAATCTAATTTTGACCAGTGAAATAAGATTAACCAAAGAAAAATGTAGAAGACATACTGGCCAGCAGGGATGGCGTGAACAGAGTCATGAAAGACCCACTATCTCCAAGGTAAAGAGAGAAGCTCAGGGAACAGAGGATGAAGTGCATGCCTAGCAACTTGGGAGGATGGAGCTAGAGAACAATGTTGGGGTTAGACACAGGACATGATAAAATATGTATGCAGTTGGCAAAAGAGATCCAGTGGGAGTTGTAAAATAAGAAAGCCACAGAAAAACTTTGTTTCTTAAAAAAAGAATCTCTCAATTCACCAGTGGACCCAAGAAACCAAATACCTTGAGAACACTGGCATATTCTCGTGTATGTGTTTGTATGTGTGCATGTATGCATGTGTACACTTTCTAACATGTTCCATCATGCAATCATAATCTCGTATCCTTAGGAGCATTTCTATATCATGACGACTAAATATTTTCAGATATTATAACTGGTAACTTAGTCTATAGAATGGAAACCCAAGTCCAAAACAGTCTCCCTGGAAAAGCCAGCTAGCTGGTACAGCCCATTCCAGCATGGATTTACCTACCCAGGATGTGGAAGATTGCCCCCCTTTCACACTAATACACAAAATTTTGTGGAGATGGTACTTGTTTTGTCCTATATGTTGAGAGTGTGACTTCACTTAGTGTGTGCCACATGACAGGATCACCATGCCACAGCTAGTAATTGAAAGCCATATGATGGTTCTCCCTATCCAAGTAGAAAACAAAGGATCCAATTAAGAAAAATTAGAAAAGCTGTTAAAAAGGAACAATCACTTGCCAATGCTGCTGTCCTTACAGTTTAACACAGCTAGAAATTGACCTGTACTTCTCTTTTCCACATTTATTTTTGTGAATTATAAGTTAATCACCCTGTCAATTCCTAATTAAAAGGCCCTGTAAAGATTTTCATCCAAAAGGACTGTCACTAAGAGTTCTGGGTCAAATTGCTCTGTTGTCAAAAATAAGAAATAAAACCAAAACAATATCAACACTCTCCTTGGGAAACTCGAATCTTAATACCAAACAACAAAAGACTTTCTTCAAACATAATAATCACATACAATTTCTTCAATTAATATGTTTCATCTTATCTTTAAAAAGTAGGTGGATTTTTTTTCTCTTTCTTTGAGCCAAGGCTTGCAAACTCAAATGTTACTAGGGCCAGGCGGGTAATATAGATGAGTAAAGAAGAGCAGGCTTAAGGCATTATGAAGTGGTAGCAGCTGGGGAAAACTCAAGCTCAACCCCCTGGCCAAAAGGGTCCCGGCTTCTACTCAGCTCAAGCCGATACTGCTTATGTGGGAATTGTGGGCACAATGTTGCCAGACCTTCAGATCTTTCATGACAAGCCAGAAATTCAGGAACTTATGTGAAACCTGATTTTTAAGGGCACCTCATAAAACACATCTGAGCAGACTTACCCCAAGTTTCTCCATTTTTGTAAAGTCCATCTTAAGCCTTCCGACGTTGCAAAGTCTGCTTTCCAGAAAACCGGTAGTGCGTGAAGCAAATGGTGGAGATATGTGAGTGAGCCAGAGCAATGTGTAAGAGAAGAAAATGAAAAAAAAAAAAAAAGACAGAGAGAGAGAGGAGCAGACATAGGAGAACTTGCTTTTTAGGTCCTGGGCAAATTATTTACTCTCTCTGGATCTCAGTTTTCCAACCTATAAAATAGAATACTTGCCATATCTTGCCTCTTAGGACTAATGGAATCATGTGATGGAGATGAAAACAGGTAATACAGCTTGAAAACCTAGGTTGTTCCTAATGGATGTGGATGATAAATCTCCAGCTTATTGACTAACAGTTAGCTTTATGAACTTCTAAAGGTAAGAGCACCTGGGTGGCTTAGTCAGTTGAGCCTTTGCCTTCGGCTCAGGTCATGATCCCAGGGTCCTTGGATCGAGCCCCGCATTGGGTTCCCTGCTCAGCAGGAAGCCTGCTTCTCCCTCTCCCTCTGCTGCTCCCCCTGTTTGTGCATGCTCTCTCTCTCTCTCTGTCAAATAAATAAATAAAATGCTCTAAAAAATAACAAAGACAATATGAAGTATGGGATCAGATGCTAAAAAACCTTGAATGCCATACCAAGAGGTAGTATATTAAGTCTCTAGTCAATTCTGAGACCTGAACGTTGTTTAGCAGGAAAGTGACTTTATCAGACTTGTAGAGATTTTCCTGGCACTTGATGGGGAGAGTTTGAAGAAGGGAGAAATTATAGACTCCATCGCCAGACAAAAAATTATCGTGGTAGTACTACTAATGCAGGTCTGAGTGCAGACAGTGACAGCAGATATGATAATCAATATTGTGGAGCATCATCCTACTGAACTTCGGCGCTTCATCCACCATCTCTTACTTATGGCTGCTAAGTGCAAATCACCATTTGTTATTACCCAGAACTCCTACAGCAGGCCCATTTCCAGCTGAATTATAGGGTAGGGGGTGATTCTGGTATTCTGACAATGATTTGTCACTTGACAGTAACTACCCTAAGATATTTTGACCAAGTCACATAAAGTATACACGCAACCACCTTCTGCCTTCAGCATGCTTCCTGAATGATCAGAACGTCATTTCTCTCACCTGGCTCTAATTTCTTCATCCTTTCTTTTGGAGCAATATTTCTCCTCTGGCCACCCCAGGGACCACAAAAAGAAATTAGTTCTGGGGAGACTAATTTTGATTAACTAACATTTATGGAATGCTTGTTATGTGCCAGGAACTGCACTTTATATATATAGTTTTATTTAATCGTCACAGCTCTATGGAGTGAGGTGCTATTATTATCCCTGATTTATACTTGGGGAAATGGAGGGGGAAAATAATGAAGTTACCCAACTTCATGCAGTTAGTAAGTGTCAGGTTAGTATTTGAATCTAAATAATATGGCTCCAGGGGCCCTTCTTTAACTACTATACCATATGCTCACTCTGTTAAGAAAAGGAACTGAAGAAATATAAGCACATAAACATCCGAAATATTTACACTCCTTATGCGGGTACATGGTCACTCTCTTGTTACAACACCTGAGGAAAGTTTCACTTTCATAATAATTTTCAGAAAAGAACAAGAAAGATAATTATGAATTTCCCCCAAAGAAATACAGAGTACCTTGGTTGTTATGGCAAAATCTCATTCATGTTATTGTTATTACACTTTTAATGTTTATGTACCATTTCATCTTCCTACATGCTTTATGGACATTGTGCTTACCATTTTACCACATTATAGGGGGACAGAATGGAAGCCTCCTTGCCCACCTCTGTAAAAGTACCTGTTTGAAAAAATAAAAGAAAAAATAGAAGTACCTGTTTGGGTGGATTCTACTCTATGTTACATCATATTGTCTTGTGTTGGATCGTATTTGTCAATGTCGTTTTATCATCCATGATATCATACTGCCTAATATTGTATTGAAATTCAATCTGGCCCTGTAGAGGTCCTATGCAAGATGAAAAACATGAGTCCCCAACAGTCTTCTTCTTAACTGTAATTGAAAAAGAGGCAGTTATCAAGACACGCTGCGCCTCTTGCAGCCGAGGAGTGATCTTGAATCATCCAAATGATGAGAATACAGGGAACATCTTGTACAAAAAGATGACAATTTTCTGTAGTAGTGTTGTCAAAATGAAAATGTCTAGCTGTCGTGGTGAGAGACCTGGCAGAAGAATACACACACACACACACACACGCTCATACACACACATGCTCGTTCTCTCTCTCTCTCTCTCTCTCTCTCACACACACACACACACACACACACATCCCTTACAAACTTATCCAGCTGAGTGTTGTTATCTTATACTTGAAATGAAGCATGCCGGGTCCTTGAAATTCTTAAGCAATGATCCGGGTTCTAGAGAACATTTTTCATTCAATCAGGAGAGGGCCAAGAAAGCAGTGAGGGAGAGCGGTGATCCTAGCCCATAGTTGCTGCTCAGTCTACACTTGTTGGACGAGTGAACCAAGACAAACACCCAGAACATAAGCAACACTAAATACAAATATGATCCACCATCGGGTTTCCAATCAACTAGTCACAGCAAGTTAAATGTAGTCTCAAGTCACTGGAGTTTGTCCTAATTCCTATGCCCACTGATAAAAGGTCATCAAACAGATATCCCTTCAACAAACTCTCTTGAAGTCTAAGTCCCCAAGAAATCCTTCTATCCTATAGCTCAACAACAGAGAGACAGTGAGATTCACTAACCTAACTCATGCAAGTCTAACAGCAAATTCTGACGACCTGGCTTCAGATCTGGAGAAGTCCAGGCATCTGTGACATGCAGCAGCATCTCCCACTCACCTTCCCTGCACTGTCGAATGTAAGGTTTATGTGGGAGATAAATTCTATACAGCATAGGATTTCTGACCAATATAGGAAAATCTCAAAAGCCAAGAAATCTGGCAAATACAAAGCATTGGCCTGAAAAATCCTCACTTTCCTCTGGCACCGTTTAAGCTGACAGGTTTACTTGAGACACACACACACTCACATTTGAAGAGCAGGACTTGCGCTAACCATTCTCACATCACCAGCAAAATGTGTTCTAAGTCCATATTGTGAAGCATACTTGAGGACGTGTGGATTTTTCCACATCATTTGGTGACATTTTACACAGTTTAATTTCTGCTCTTTATTGCTAGACCCTACCTTTTTTTTCCCTTGCAAACATTCCACCAATGGGATTTCCTTCAGCATTTTAACCCTGGGCTCAGACTCCTTCCTCTCCTCTCTGCATTGCCGCTGCACAATTTTGCCGTGATGTGTCAAATTCGAGCCTCCCTGATTGAAAGGAAGGGGACAGAGGTATTGAGCTGCTGAGGAGACAGACAGAGTTAATGGGGTAGGGGCCAGCCTATGGCTCTGACAGGAAGCCTACAACGGCCGGCCAAGGCCAGCAGGGAAGGTTCCAGGGAACCACGATCCGGCTCAGGATGACCCCCTCCTTGGTCTCCACAAAAGTCCAGGTGAAAGGCAGCTTTTAAGTTGGAAGGAGTGAAGAATACAATTGAAACTAAAATTGGTTCGGGCTCACCATTTTTCTAGCTATCAGTTCTGAGGTCACAGTCACTAAAACTGGAAACTTAAAAATGACTTCAAAAAGGCAAACGCTAACTAGATTTCACACTGGATTTCATTTTACTTGGCATTACAGAAAGAATGCAGGTATTAAATAGACTGTTTCCTGTATACAATAAGGTTAATTAGTAGTGAGGGATGGAAAATCAGTGTAGACATAACTCTTTTCGACAGGTATCAAAAATAATCCCCAGATCCCTACAGACCCCAGCTGCATTGAAAGAGGACCAATATAAAAGATTCTGTAAGCACAAAATTTTCAAACATTCTCCAGGTGTCCTGAGCACCAGTGACGCAGGCCCCGAGACCCTGAGCACACACTGGCTCCGCGTGTCCTTCCTTTGCTCTAACTTGAGGCACAGCCACTGACCTGCTGAATTTTGAGATGCCCCCTAAAGGCCATCCAGACAGAGCGCCAGGGATTGCAAACAGAGAGACAGACAAGAGAACAAAAAGAATATATTGCGGCCTGAATGGGACTTCCCTAAGCTCCTTATCAATAAGGTTAATAAGGGTCTATGCAATTTACTGATCACGAAGATGGAACAACCCTCCTCATACTCCACATCTCCACGCCGGAGCTGGCTTTTAACGCTTTTCACAGCCGATCACATAAAAGCCCCTTTGCCCGCACCCAGAGACTAAACTCGGGTTCACTTTCCTGGCCTCTGTGAAATCTGTGGTCTGTTATTCCACTTCTACCTGCCCTAGTTAAGCAGATTAACAGTTATTGCCTAGAATGTGATCTATGAGGTTCTTTGTAATTGAAGCTGGAGTACTCAGATATTTCCAAAAAAAAAAAAAAAAGAAGAAGAAGAAGAAAAGAAAAACTGTATTTCTGAAAAATGCATTCCTTTTTTCTCTTGGTTTAATTTTGTTATCCTCAATCATATGCATGATGTAAAAAAAAAAAATCCCAAACTTCTATCTCCTCTATAAAATACATGTCATATCAAAAAGGTGACAAGAGGGGGGAAAAGTAATTAGTGAGTTCACAGAGTTCAGTAGAAAAGTTAAAATGGAGTAACACATTACTTTTTATGTTAAGATTTCACAAGACAAATCTTGCCTGTGTTTTAATTGCATGTGACCCTGGCAGTCCGACTCTGAAATGAAGTGCCGTAAAATTAAAGATGACAGACGCTCAAAACAAGTCTTGTGATCTTGATTAGACTACAAAGACCACACTCTCTCTGTGCTGCAACTCAGATATCATGGACTGTTTTATTTGGGGAATTGCTTCATTAATGCCTTCTTTGACTAGACATGTTTATTATTAAAAAAAAATACCGAATATGGTGATATCTTGCATAACTAAATAAGTCCCAAAAAGCAAGTTATAAATGAGGAATGTTTAAATAGCCCTGAGACCTAATATTTTTATAAATACATATATATGCATACACACACACATGAATGTCAGTGTCTGTAGATGTGTATGTACATAGTATACATCCATCTTTGATATATATATTACCTGTTCTAACCTAAGAATTTCTATGATAGCCTGAGAAGCAGAGCAATTAATCTGTCAGATTTCCTTATAGCCATACTAAGTTTCTCAGGCCAAGAGAATATATGGAACTATACATTACCCTATAAAAACTATTTCTGAGAAACACACCTTGAAATTTTAAACTTCCCAAGCATAGTCTGAGAAGAGAGCTGGATATGACTTCATTTTACTTTTTTTTCCTCTGTTTTAAGATTTTTTTTTTTTTTTTTTTTTTTTTGCGACATACAGAGAGAGAGAACGTGAGCAGGGGGAGAGGGGCAGAGACAGAGGGAGAGGAAGAGCGAGAAGCAGACTCCCAATGAGCAGGGAGCCTGATGTGGGGCTCGATCCCAGGACCCTGGGATCATGACCTGAGCCAAAGGCAGATGCTTAACTGACTGAGCCACCCAGGAGCCCCCATTTTTCAAAATTGTTGCCAAACCATTCTACCTAAATGATAAAAGACATAGAATAGATGCTTTTAAGTCCCACTCTCCCTTGTTAAAAAAAAAAAAAAGCATGTTGCTCGGGGGCAAGTTCTTATTATATCACACTCTGTCTCCCCTGCACATCCACCACACAGGCCAGATAAAGGACCTCCTTCCGTCCCTTAAGCCTTCTGGTCAGGTCTCCCTTCTTACTCTGAGTAGCTCAGATTATTATTCATCTGTAGAATCACCTACATTCTAAATTTCTGTGATTGTATTATTTTGTTCCATTTTAAGAGCACTATTTTCACTTCATATATTTCATTTTAGGAAGCAAAAGGATTTGTGCTGGTTATATGGATGTTATGATCAACAAGGATATATGGATTCAACTTAGAATCAGACTTGGGAATCTGGTTTCTCGAGTTCACTTTTTTTAGTGAGTATCTGTGATTACAGGAAAGTCTCTATACATATCTGTTTCAATTTCTTTCAATTTCATATTCATATAACAATTTTCCCCCTACCTAACAAACCGGGCTATTGAGAAAATAAAATATGATAACATATACAAAACCTCTTTGAAACATATAAGATATAAGGCTTCCAAGTCCGTAGTATTTTTAGGACAATTATTCTATCAGTGGTCTTCAGTATACACAACAGGCTTTTTCATTTACCAGCCAAGTGGTCCTTTAACCTAAAATGCTGTGTCTTCAAATGGCTTACATATTTGCCTTTAAAATGAAATTTTTGTCCCTGCAGAGTTTCTCAATGTCGTCAAAAATCCTCAGGTGTGGTGTATGTTGTGCCTCTCACAGGAAAGACTCTATTCACCAGAAGAACTCAGGGTTATGAACATCAGCAAGTGTTTATTAGAATTTAATTTAGCACAGCATTGAAAAATTATGTTATGCTGAGTTACATCTACTTCCCATCTCTTAATCTCCCTCAGTCTCTGTGTTTCTCTCTATGTGTACCTCTCTGTCTTTGTCTTTTTCTATCTCTGTGCTTCTTTGTCTCTCTTTATTTCTGGGCCCCACACTCAAACCCAGGGCAAGAATTTTAACCTAGGATTTATGGTTTTCTGGACCCCAGGGCTTTGGCAGAGAGGTGGACTGTTGGAGCTCTCATGATAGGTTGCTCGTGCATTTTTCTGGAATTGAAACCTCGAGTGTTCATTACATTCTCAAGGAGGTCTGCAGTTAGGAATTACTGCTCGAGATTCATTTCCTGGCCTATGAATACTACTATCCCATGTCTGAATTAAACCTCAGATGGGTCACTTTCAACTGAATCCCAAGCTCTACCAGCCCCTGAGGAGTCTTCATGGCTTTCTGTCTGACCGCCTGACAGGACAAGCTGATCCAAGGAGTGAAATGTAGATCCAACAAAATCAATTAGTACACATAAAAAAAAAAAAAAAAATGATGATTCAATCCTTAGAGGAACTCCCATTTAAAATTGATGCAAATAGTAATTAGGGGCACCCTTGAAATTAAGATACTGTGCCTGTTATTCAGTGGAGGATATTGAGTATTTTAAGAATAAATCCAATAGTAATAGAAACAGTCCATTCTCACAATACTCACATTTAAACTGTGCCAGACACATGTCCTGTGCCGGCGTGGTACTTCTACGCCATTAGCTGCCACAAATCAAAGGGAATGTCATTGCTTTTAATAGGATTACATAGAACTCAGTAACAAGCAGGAAGACTAGCTTTAGACTGAGTAACTGGCCAGTAATTTGGATGTTTAACTAAATGATTGGCTGCCAAATTGACAGGTCATCCACACTGAACTAGCCACTATTCCATGAATTTTCATGACCAGGATCACAATGGTTCATTTGCATGTGTGAAATTCTGCTGTGAAGCTGGCTTTTGAACTGGCTAGCTCAGCCAAAGATGGGTTTCACAGTGCCATGCATTGGTGCCCTAGAAATACCATCACATGAGGGTGGCATAGATCTTCCCAAAGCCTTCTATTTATTTTTTATTTTTTTAAAGATTTTATTTATTTATTCATTTGAAAGAAAGAGACAGAGCACAACCAGAGGGAGAGGCAGAGGGAGAGGGAGCAAACTCCCCACTGAGCAGGGAGCCCGACACGGGGCTCGATCCCAGGACCCTGGGATCATGACCTGAGCTGAAGGCAGACGCTTAACCATCTGAGCCATCCAGACACCCCCCAAAGCCTTCTGTTTATAAGCAGTCTGTAACTAACCAGGCCAATCAACAAAAATGATAATGACTGGAATGTAAAGAATACAGGGGGAAACTGGAATATTAGCACCCCAAATAAGCATTTGGATGAGGAGAGAGAAGTTAAAGTCTTTAGACCTCAAGAAAGGTTTCAGATGTGCACGGGCCTATTGCTAAGGGTAACTTCTGACACAGCGAGCATGCAGGGAATATCGAAGCATTGTTGACAGAATTATTAGCAAACAGCTGTTAACCACAAGTTATGTTTAATGCAATGGGACAGACATGGGGGACAACAAAAACAAGCCCTATGAGACAAAGCCTTTTTCTTAGGGGTTTACGATCTAGCCATAGGTGCAAAGACATGAAGCAAAAAAAAAAAAAAAAAAAATCATAATAACCCTCATGTGCCAATTATCCTGTAACAAGACGGCTATGGCAGCAATGTAATGAATATTTCAAAGGTGAGGAAATGTAAGCTTTAGAGATGTTTTTAACATTGCCCAAGGGAATAGAGCTAAGAGGTAGTTTTGAACCAGGTATGTCCACTTTTAGACAAATACTCGTAGTTCCTTCATATTAAAAAGATAAGAAGTCTGGGGCGCCTGGGTGGCTCAGTCATTAAGCGTCTGCCTTCGGCTCAGGTCATGATCTCAGGGTCCTGGGATCAAGTCCCGCATCGGGCTCCCTGCTCGGCGGGAAGCCTGCTTCTCCCTCTCCCACTCCCCCCGCTTGTGTTCCCTCTCTCGCTGTCCCTCTCTCTCTCGTCAAATAAATAAATAAAATCTTAAAAAAAAAAAAAAAGCGGGGGGCGCTTGGGTGGCTCAGATGGTTGGGCATCTGCCTTCGGCTCAGGTCATGATCCCAGAGTCCTGGGATCGAGTCCCGCATCGGGCTCCCTGCTTGGTGGGAAGCCTGCTTCTCCCTCTCCCCCTCCCCCTGCTTGTGTTCCCTCTCTCTCTCTGTCAATTAAATAAATAAATAAAATCTTTAAAAATAAATAAATAAATAAATAAATAAATAAATAAATAAATAAATAAATGTTTGATAGAGGTCGCCCAGGTGGCTCAGTCAGTTAGACTTCTGCCTTCAGCTCAGGTCATGATCCCAGGGTCCTGGGATCGAGCCCCGCATCAGGCTCCCTGCTCGGCGGGAAGCCTGCTTCTCCCTCTCCCACTCCCCCTGCTTGTGTTCCCTCTCTAGCTGTCTCTCTCTCTGTCAAATAAATAAATAAAATCTTAAAAAAAAAAGATAAGAAGTCTAAAACGTATTTACTTCAACATGTAATAGAAAAACAATACAAATATGTAGTAATATAAAATTGAGTAAGCAAGGGAATATTTATATGTGAGATATTATGAAGACTCTTAAAATCTATTGTATATGAATACTATTGACAAGAGAAATTTTGCTAAAAAAAAATAGGTTATGAAATCACAGGTACAGTATAATGCCATTGTTGTTATATATACTGTAATATGTATACACACACACACCAGAACATCAACAGGGATCCTCCTTGGGTTGTGAGATTATCAGTAATTAATTTTCTTGCATTTTTCTTGCCTGGCATATCCCCAAGTTTTTGCTTTAAGCAGTTGTTACTTTCATAATTAGAAAAGGCTCAATTACAATATTAAAAACATATATGTGTGTGTGTGGTAATCTAAAACTGCATAGGGTCATTGACTCAAGTAGTAAGATCTGAGGAATTTCAAATAGCATCATGTTAAACAAGGACCTGAAGAGATCAGGAGAGACTCCAAGATGGCCATGGCTCATGAGGGAAAGGTAGGTCAAGAAGGAAGGCATTAGGCAAGGGTGTAACGAGCAAAATCCCATCTTTCCTATGGAAAGATGCATTGGGGGAATAAGACCTGTTTGGCTATAAGACGGGTCACAGAGATAATTGACTTTTGGCTATAAGGAGGGGTCACAGGGATAACTGACTTTGGCTATAAGGAGGGGTCACAGGGATAACTGACTTTTCGTCTTTTATGGATCTCCTTTTTAAAAGTGGAACTAAGTAAAACTCAGAGGCCCTTATGTGATAACATTTCCAGGACACAAAAGCATAGAGCACCAGACATGTCCTTTGGCTTAGACACCTGGCTCACTAGCCAACTTCACAGTGGAATTTCACACATGAGAAAATAGGTAAGGGCCAAATTTTGGAAGCCCTGAAATGCCAAGCAAGCAAGTTGGACTTTATCCTGTGGGCAGTGGGGAACCTCTGAAGTTTTAAGCAGGGAGGTAATGAGAGCAAAAACGTTTTAGTAAAATTCATCTGACAGCACTGGGGAGTGAATTGGAAGGGAAACAATTACATGTGTCTTTTCAGAGGCTTCTTTATGTTTATTTTCTTTCTGTGAATATCCTATCTTCCTCAATTAGGATTATAAACTCCTTGAGAAGAAAAACCATGTCTTATATTTCTTTGTAGATCTGGCATTTCTGAGCAATAGAGGGAGCATTAAACAGTTGTTAGAGGCACCAGCTGTAGGACTCTCAGCTCCTTAAGGGAGTAATCGGAACTTCCTAAGCCTCAGTGTGCTCACCTGTGAAATGGGGGTAGTAATGCCCACTTCATAGGACTGTGGTGAGGATTAAGTGAGATTATGAGATTGTGTGTGCGAAGCCCTTAGAGTAAAAGTTTGCACTGATTGGTAACCATTGTCATACCAAGAAAGCTATCGTACCAAAAAAGCTATCAAGACGAATTTGTTGAAGATAATGATATTGATGGTTGATTTTGACTCTAAGTTAGACACTGAGTGGAAGAGCGTGAGTCAAATCTTAACTTAGAAGCCAATCATTCTATGGGCAAGGTTGGGCACTGGAAAGATTCAAAGGGTAAAGATGGAGCCCACTGAACATAAAACGTACAGAACCCAGCAGGATGGGTGTTTGTAAGCCAAAATAAGTCTTGAGCACATTAAAAAGAGATAGCTGGCTGGCATGGGCTTACTGTAATAATAAGTGGTATCTGTGAGAAGAATGGCTACATCCCCGTCTACAAGAATGAACAATGATGTCTGGCAGCAGCTCATTCAAAGAAACCCTCCCATTGAATTCCTGCTAACCAATATTATCACAATGTAACTTGACTTCATGGGATCACTTACATGTAGTTAGAGCTGGCAGATACCTTCTAGGCTTAGATTAATATACCCTGAGCTCTTCTTGGAGAGATAGAAGATTTGAGGTCTTGGACAGAAAATGCACAGGCTAACTCTGGAGAAGCCCATTATTCCAAAAGACAAGAAAGCCACCAAAGACTACTCATGTGATCTTCTCAAAAAGACATAAGAACCAACCTGAAGAGACTCCCACTGGCCTAAGATGGGATAAACATAAGCACCAAAATGTACAATAATTGCAATGGATTGGAAGATATCAAATATAGTTTTTAAAGATTTTATTTATTTATTTATTTATTTATTTATTTATTTATTTATTTTAGAAAGAAAGTGTGTGTGTGAGCTGAGGGGGGAGCAGAGGGGAAGGGAGAGGGACAAGCAGACTCCTTGCTGAGCATTGAGTCCAACTCTGGGCTAGATCCCATGACCCTGAGATCATGACCTGACCCAAAACCATGAGTCAGATGCTTAACCAACTGAGCCACCCAGGTGTCCCTCAAGTTTAGTTTTTAAAATCTAGGTAATAATACTAACAGAAGAAACAAAACTTCATTGCTTACCCAGAAAAGCACACTTAGAGGACAAAGACTCTGAAAATTGATGTATAAAGAAAACAAAGTGAGTATTTATATGAATATATAGATATTCAAATATATGTAATATATATGAATCTAACTCTCTTATATGAATAGTATTTTAGCATAACCGAGTAGTTGATGAAGAAACATTTTTATAGAAGAATTCTAAGACATGCAGAAGGCAAATTGTACACGTACTCAAAAGTAAATGGAATAGTATAATAAAGTTCCAAATATTCATTGCCTAGTTTCAACAAGTACCAACATTTTTCTAATCTTATTTCATCTATCTGCCACTTTTTTTGCCTAAGTGTTTTGAAGTGAATTCCAGACATCTCAACTGTAAATTTAAAATTAAAAAATAAAAAACACACATTAAAAACTACTGTTACACTATTTATAACATCTAGAAATTACACTAAAGGTAAAAATAAAACTATATCAGATAAAAGTGACTTTTCACTAATCATCCCACCCAACTATCCAGTCAACTCAAAGAACATGTGAGAAGTATAAAAGATAACTCTGTTTTCATGAGCAAGGTTAAGGAAGGGTACGGTGACTGACTGCTCCTCTCGAAATGGATTTGGTACCTAAAGAAGCAATAGCGACAACCAAAAATGATCCTAATGGACCAAAGTTAACAGGACCAAGTGCATTTTAACTTACTTAGCAATAGATAAGAGGCTTATTTACCTTTCTAAATAAATCTGGGGCCTGAGAATATTCCTGCAATCCCCCCCACGAGGTAACCCTCAGGTATAACAATGAAGAAATAAAAAAGAGAGGTCACAAAGGAGACATCTTTAATATCAGAAATTTTCCTTCATATGATCTGATCTCTCCTTTCCCCTTAGATGAGTTTATTTAAAACTTCTACAAGTAAGTCCACTCTCCCAGGTGAGCACAAACTGACTTCTAGACTGCCCTCTATATCCATGAAATTGACTTTTTGTTATCTTTTAAATTCTTCAAAATCCCAAGGAAGGTTTCAAAAGAGCCCATGGTGCCATAGTGGCTGTGGTTATCACTCTGTCATGCTGGCCACCACACGTTTGTTTTAAAGCCTGCAGGATGATATTCCAAAGAATTGAACGAAATGATGTCTCAGCAGTAAATGAGAGGAAACATGCATCTATCTATGTTAATATAAGTTTTTAGTTTTCCATTGATTCACGTTCATAGTTTTCATTTCTCAACTTAAAAGACGTTTCTCTTATAATTTCAATATCATAACTACAACTTAAAAAAATCCTTTCTTGCCTATTTTTATTTATCTCTAAATTATGTTCCTTATCTGCCTTCATTACAGAAACATCTATTCCAAATCAGCGCTGAAAGACAAAATACTATCTACATACTTCCAGAAAAAGCAATTTGACACATTTCTTAGTATCCTGATAGTACCCAACCTGATGGTCTGAACACCAGAATTATAACACAGAAAGAGAGAAAAGGCAGCAACATATCTTCTTTGAGACACATAGAAAGATCATTTCCCTTAAAATATTTTCCTTATTTTTATGGTACTATGCCTGAAATTCACATGCAGTCAGCATGTGGGGCTAAATAAAAAAGACCTATTGAAATACAAATGTATTGGGCGCCTGGGTGGCTCAGTCGGTTGAGCGACTGCCTTCGGCTCAGGTTATGATCCTGGAGTCCCGGGATCGAGTCCCACGTCAGGCGCCCTGCTCAGCGAGGAGCCTGCTTCTCCCTCTGACCCTCCCCCCTCTCATGCTCTCTCTATCTCATTCTCTCTCTCAAATAAATAAAATCTTAAAAAAAAAAAAAAAGAAAAGAAATACAAATGTATTACTTGTTACAGTTAGCATATTGGCCATTTTACATCAATTAACACAGTGGTCCAGATTTGTCTTTCTGACCAGGAAGCAATAAAGCTGATTCATCTTTAAGGGAATGGTGGTGCAGTGGAAGATACTAGAAGTGGTACCTAAGAGGGTACCGGAGGCTGGGCTCTGATACCCCAGACCAATATAAAAAACCCAGTGCTACAGCAGACAAGTGAGGTGAGGGGCAGGGCTCCACCTGGGGGATGGAGGTCAAAACGTATGCCACTCACTCAACAAATTTATGGCAAAAACACTGCTCTAGACACTTCGGGGGAGAAAAAAATGAAATAGATCCCGAGAAAAATAAATCTTGACTACTTCACAAAGCTCATCCTTGGTTAGCTCAAATCCAAAATTTTGTGAGTACGTTCTTAATATTACTTATTTGTACTTCATATTTTCTCCACTTCCACTTGATACCTTTTGCCAAAAGTTTTTAAGACACACACACACACACACAGCTACACGTACATATATGTGTGTGTATGTGTGCGTGTAAATAAAATAAAATTTTGACTCTATTTTTACCTTATTTTTCATCCCTGAAACTCCAGTTTGTAGTGGGGATGCTCCATACTAAATAATATGAGTATCAGTCTCTTAGAGTTGAAACTCTGTTAAGTTTAAATAGGTCTCTCATGAAAGGTATAGATCACTGCCCAAATATGTTATAGTAAAAGGAAGGCAGCTTTTAAATCCAAAGCAAAGTCTTAACTGAAAAATCAAGAAGTTAAAGGGGCTTTTGATGGTCAACGAGCCATAGGCAAAGTTGTAGAATAGAAAATCCACAAATTGTGGGTCAAATAAACTTGACTTTGTCTTGAACCTCTGTCATCTACTGGCTATGGGGCCTCATATGAGTCACCCCAAAGTCTTAGTTTTCTCACCTGTAAAGAAGGGGTCACTTTGAAGAGTTGCTATGAACCTTGATGAGATAGTGCACAGACAGTCCCTAATACATAGTATGTCCTCAATAAATGGCTTTTGTTGGTTCCCCCCTTGTGTCAAGTGGGAGAAAAAAAAACTAACCCTGGAGGAACAGAGGAGAAATATTTGCATTAGTGCACAGATGTTTTCGCTCCTATTTTCACATTCTGCACCACTTCAGTCTGACCCAAAAACACAGACGCCGGCCAGAAGGGAGCCCACCCAAGAATCATAAAGATAGATGCCAAATTGAATTAGTTAACCCCTTATTTAAATATAAGGACATTATATTTTATGAATCAGTTCCTTGAGTTCCCCTCAGACCACAGGTATATAAAGCCCTTAACAAAGTTTTTTTTAATGTTTAAAGTACAGCAATTATAAAGAAAAATATAATAAACATGCATCAACCCAACCAACTGCAGAACGTTAGCACTTTGTCAAATTTGCTTCAGACATTTTAAATAAAAGAAATGAAACTTTGCAGATAAAACTGAAGTCTCCTTTGTTCCTGCTTGAGTCCCATTCTCTTCCCATCTCAGAAGTAACCTTTATAATGAATATATGCATGGCTCCTTCCAAAAAGCCAATGTTTTCTAGTTTTACCACATAAATTGCATACATAAGCAATATATGCATTATGTAGTTTTGCATTTTTGTACATAGACATTCTATGTATCTTTCTGAAACTTACTTTTTCATTTTCATTTTGTTTTTAAGATCTGGGCATGCCGTTCTGGGTACTTATAGATGTAGTTCACTCATATTAAATGCTATAAAGTAATTAATTTTTAAAACCAAGATAATTCTGATTAAAGAAGGAAAAATTAAACCCAATACTTTTCATCAGGCTCCTCAGGACATGCAATAACCATTCCAGAATTACTTCTGTTCTCTGCCCTTTTGGAGGCATGTCTCATTTTACCTGTGAGTACCGTAGGCGTATTACTAATTATAATTCATTAATTCATTCAACCTATATTTATTTCAAGACTTACATGGGAAAGGCACTATTTTAGGTAATGAGGATATAGAAGAAATTAAATCAGATGTTAAAGAGACCCTACCCTCAAGTAGCTTATGGTCTACTGGAAGAGATGGACAACATACAATCAAATAAATAAACAAAATAATCTCAGCTTGTGATAACTTCTCTCAGAAAATGAAGACAATGAGATTGTAAAGCTAAAAGGAGTGGTGGTGAGAGATCTACGTTAGATAGGGTGGTCACAAAAGGCTCTTCTGAGGAGTGGTTAAAGTTGAATGGAAATCTTAGGAACAGATGGGAAGGAGGCAACACGTGATGAGACCAAGGATGAGCCTTCCATGCAAAGGCAACAAAAAGTGCATAGACCGGCTCACCCACCCTGTTTATGATACATTATGGGAATGTAGTGAAACAAGGAGCGAGTGTTATGTAATGATGCCAAAGAGGAAGGATGAAGTTTTGTGGGGAAATATAAGGCAGGTTTTAGTGATACTGCAGCCTAGGATCATTCTCATCAAGGCAGCTACAAGATCTGATTTGGAGGTTTAACTGATCCTTTTAGCCTCTGGGCAGGGAATGGATTAGGAGAGTATTAAGAATGGAAGCTGTGAGACCCATCAGAGCACTCACCCAGTAGACCCAACGAGAGATAATGATGGTGTGGACAAAGATGGTGGTAGTGGGGTTGGAAAAAAAATGAAGGCATTTGAAATATCTTTTGGAGATGCAATCAGAAAGACACACTTTGAATGGTGAATGGACTCTAGAGGACGAAGAAGAGGGAGTAATCAAAGAGGACATACACACACACACACACACACATACAAACACACACATACACATTCTCTCTCTCTCTCCTGCTACCTTCCTGAGGACTTAATTTATGCAGTTGTTCCCCCCCTGCACCACCAATTTCCTTTTTCACATTGAAAAAAAAAAAACCCTAATGAATACACAGTCCCTTCTAGTGCTTCATGTGTCTGCTGTTTTCAAAGTAAAATGTCTCTAAAAATTACCTACTCTGCACTTTATTTGTCCACATCTTTACCTCCTGTTCACTCTTTGTGCTCTTCGGTCTGGATCTCATCTTCTCCACTCCATTAAAAATATCTTTGTCAAAAACAAAAAATATGTTT
>NW_023270377.1:84326768-84331768 GCF_011800145.1 Mirounga leonina | reverse complement strand
CAAGCTTTGCACTTGGCAGTTTGACTATCCAACATCGCTTATATAATAGCTGAATTGTTGACAATGTCTTAGAAAAAAAATCTCTTGAGAGGGCTTAAGATGGTCCTGGGGAATAATGAATATACACCCATGTTTCTTGAATAATGTTGGAAGTGTTTTTAACTGAATGCAATAGATATCACATAGTACCTTGTTCCTATAAGGACAGGTGATTTATATAAATTCTACTAGTTTTGTAAAGTTTTATGGACAATGACTCACTAATTATCACAGATTAAGAAACTTGACATATATACACAATGGCTCTTCCTTTAAGTCAATGAATAACATTTTTTCTCACTTCATTTTTATTTTTGTGACTACATACACATAAACAGTCTATAAAATGAATTCCTAAACTCATTTTCATTTGATGTCCCTGTCACTTAAAATTCATCATGGAGTAACCATAATAGTTACTGAGGTGGAAACATAATTTCAAAAGACTTCACAGAATTTAGGATCCTCTTAGGATCCTAAGAAAACTGGGGTCTTAGAAGTTAAGAAAACTATTGTTAGGATGATAATTCAAAACAGAACTTTTAGATATCTGTCACTGTACTAAAATATTTCCTATTGGTTAATATGCAGAGGAGAATATATCCATATTCTCATTATAGTGAAAACTATAATCATAGCCGTATAAGAAAAAATTAGCCATGGAAAGGAAGAAAAAAGAAGAAAATATTGAGAATGTTTTATTTGTCATGTAGTTCATGTGCATTATGTTATTAAGTCTATAAACAACAACCCTTAGATATAAAGAGCATTATTCCTATTTTATAGAGAAGAAAAGTTGAGGCCCATGGAAGTTAAATGATCAAGATGACAAAACCAATTAAGTTGTAGGGTCAGGATACATGTAAAACCACACAAATCTCCCTTGAAAAATCCATATTTTTAAAAAGATTTTATTTATTTATTTGAGAGCGAGAGAGAGCACAAGCAGGGGGAGCAGCAGAGGGAGCAGCAGAGGGAGAAGGAGAAGCAGACTCCCTGCTAAGCACGGAACCTGTCGCAGGGCTCAGTCCCAGGACCCTGAGATCAAGACCTGAGCCGAAGTTAGATGCTTAACCGACTGAGCCACCCAAGTGCCCCCAAAATCCATATTTTTAATTCTATACTCAACTGCCCCTTAATTAGAATTCAGACAATAATGAAGAATTTGATATGAAAATCACCATTTGAGACCCTATAATTTGGCACACCATCCCAATTATGGATATACCTATATGTAATAAATTTAATCAAAGTGGGGCCAAAAATGCCTGAGAGAAACAACTAAAGAAAATGCATACCCCATTTATCAGCTGTTAAACCATAAGATACTTCCTAATTCACATCATTTCTCAATGTCTCCCAAAATTCAGTCTTGTGAAAGAAAGTGTGAGCAATAGGATTGAAGAAAGGACCCTCTACTTCAACAGGGTCTATAAGTAAAAACATTATATAGTCAGAGATAAAATCGTCTCTGTGTCCTCGAGCCACCGTTCTTTCACTGGAACTGGCCAGTGCCCTCGAAAGATTTTCTTTCACTCTGTTTTTTAGTTGTATGGATCTAAGTTTGAAAACCATTACATGCATATCCCTTAACACATGAATGAAGACCCATGTTAATTAATACACAGAGTTGGTCATGTTCCACCCCACTCGAATTGCCAAGGTCACCAGCTCTGACTCCATGCTAGCCAGGTGGCTCAGCTCTATTTCACTGCATGGACTGAACTCCTTCCACAGAACTGCCTGGCAAACTCATGCCCTTCCCCCAGAGTGTAGATAGTTCAGCCCAAACCTACCATCAACTCAAATGCAAATGATGGCGAGTTAATCATGCTGTCTTTATAAACAAAGAAGAGCACATCAATTTTCATAATATCATTTTCTATTTCCAATATGAACATCTCAGTAGTCTTTAATCAAGTCATAATTTCTGAGTTCATTCCAGTCTCCTGGGCCTCAGAACCGTGCTTCAGGGCATGAAGAGAACGGCTGGGATAATATGCTAGAGGACATAGGCAGCTACAGTAACACACACGGCTCTGGGCACCCCTGGCTCCTCGATTCCCTCTCTTCCTACCTCCTTCAGTTCCCCAAAGATTGAGTTAGTGGCTTGGGTAACCTTCTGTTTCCCAATTTCCCTAACAATATTTTATCAGGAGCTTGATACTCATTTTACTAATTGCTAATTAACCAAGACCAATCCCTTAAGAATCTTTGACAATGTAAGTAAAAAAAAAAAATCTCACTTCCTCTTCTTGTACAAAGTGTGGGACAAATGCCTTATGCCTTACTTCAATGTTGAGCTGAAGGTTATACATAAGAAATGTATATAACTCAGATGTCATGATGGCTCTCGAGTACTAAGGGAACAATTAAGATTCCCTATTAAGAGTCCATGGCCTACTGAAAATTTCAGAACCTCTCTCTGGCATACAAAAGTGCTAACAATAGCTGAATTAAAGGTTACATACCACCTAACCACAAACTTTCAACAAATTATTGCAGAAATAAAGAGCCACCAGTTCGGATATAAAATCTAAATAAACAGCAGATATTTACCTAGTTTAATGTCTTTACAAAATGAATCAGTGAATGTTATAAAAATGTTACCCATTTCTATGGGCTTTAGAATGGTAAAAAAATGGTTTATGCAAGACACTCAAAATATCCAATCACCAGTAAGGCTCAGTTCACTAGTAATATACATGATGATCATCAATTATGAAATAAAAATTGAATTAAATTAAATAAACCTCTCTATCATGGAAGAAACATTTTTGGACAGAGCATGGTTGATCCTGGATCAACAGAACCACATGGAGTGTCATGATGTTATTTAGGGTGGGAATGTGATTGAATCACATTTCTCCAAAGCAGAGAGGTGGAAAGGGAACCAACTTGGGGAAGATAAAGTTTGTGAAACATATAATTCTAGGCATTTTACATGTATCATCTAAATATATTGTCTCAGGGTGTCTGGGTGGCTCAGTCAGTCAAAGGTCTGCTTGGGCTCAGGTCATGATCTCAGAGTCCTGGGATCGAGTCCCTCTCTGGGCTTCCTACTCAGTGGAGATTCTGCTTCTCCCTCTCTCTTTGCATGCACTCTTTCCAATAAATAAATAAAATCTTAACTTTATTCTCTCAACAAGAAAAGAAGTATGTATGATTATTTCTTTCTGTTATTATTTGTAAGTTGAACTTAGTAACGTGGAAGAAATCTGCTTTATCCAGAAAGATTTTGTTAATCAAGTTCCAGAAGACTTCATTCTACATGCAGCCACATGGCATGGAAACACAGGGCAATGTTTTGGCAAAAAAAAACCTAAGGGTTTTTTTTTTTTTTTTTTTTTAAGATTTTATTTATTTATTTGACGGAGAGAGAGTGAGTGAGAGAGAGAGAGAGAGAGCACACACAAGTAGGCAGAGCAGCAGGCAGAGGGAGAGGGAGGCTCAATCCCAGGACCCTGAGATCATGAGCTGAGCTGAAGGCAGATGCTTAACCAACTGAGCCACCCAGGCACCCCAACCTAAGGTATTTTATAAGTAAAACACAATCTTTGCTTTCCATATGATACAGCAAAATTTTCAAAGCTCATATGAGTAGCAAGCAAAATATACTTATGAGTATTTCATATTAACATTACCCATATTAAATGATTTCTCAAATTAAAAAAATGAAAGCAATAACTAATAGATACCCATAATCTTCCTATGAAGTTGTTAAAAAAAGCAGATGTCTGGATCTTCATTGTTCCAAAAACAAAGATGCAGAGAAGGGTGTGTATATCTTCCAAAATAATGCCAGTCATTTCTTTACTTACAACCCTTAAAGTATTGAGATCAGGTAAATCAATCTGTACTTAGTCTACACACAAAGTCTATGTCCTAGTTTGAGACACCAGAAAGATGTTATCAGAAACAACCCCAAAATAGGAGCATCTTGCTTTCAAAAAGTTTCCAGTATAATAGAGTTTGATAGTGAATCTAACCCAGGTTTTCCTTTTTCGTTTAGTCATTCTTTGGAATGCAACCCAAGGGCTAGGACTATTGCTCCTAGAGCATTGCAAGGAAGTAAACCCATGCATCAGGTAAATCAGGCTATTATAAATGGCCAAACCTTGAAATACTTCACAACTGTGTTGTGTGCTAGGTCAAATGGAAATCTCTCACAGAGGAAAATACAATAGCAAAGACTTTGGTCATTTCACATTAATGACCTTCTTTCTAACCAGTTCCTAAGAAAGAAAAGAGGAACCATCTCTATAACTGTGGAATCTAGCAAGCAAACACCATGAACTTGCATTGCCAGTAAGAAGACATGATGAACTCCAGCTCAGAATCATATTGAATCAGGTTCAATTCAGGACATAAAATGAAATGAAAAGCCCAAACTAATTAGACTGTAATGAGCAGTTCATATGCCTTATGTTGTTTTATCACGTGCAGTAGGTGCTGTATCCCTGCAGTGAATGACTTCAAGCAAGTCATCAGCTTGTACTGTGTTCAAGAATGCTAATCAGAAGGAAAGGGGTCTTTTTATGACATGCTTGAAGAAAGAAAGATTGATTGTAGCTTCTTGATCATAGCAGTGCCAGAGGAATGGCTTTATCTCTATTAAACTTCACTTGCGTTTCTGGAAAGCATGGAGTGTCCTAATGATACAGGCAGAAATAAAGGAGTTCATTAGTACGAAATTGCTAAAGTTGAAATGTCATGTTGCAAGTTGGAAGCTGATATTCTGAAGAATATTCAGGGTCTGGGTCTGAAACTCAAATGTCAGTGACGGGTACCATTTTGGTTTTCCTCAGCCTATGATTCCTTCATCTCAGCTACCACATTACTGTTCAGGGAATTTTTAATTCTGAGGCCCAGGGACCTTTACTTATATCATAAAATAACTCATATTAAAGAGAGAGAAAGAAAGAAAGAAAGAAAGAAAGAAAGAAAGAAAGAAAGAAAGA
>NW_023270377.1:84326579-84326758 GCF_011800145.1 Mirounga leonina | reverse complement strand
AAAGAAAGAAAGAAAGAAAGAAAGAAAGAAAGAAAGAAAGAAAGAAAAGAAAGAGAGAAAGAAAGAAGAAAGAAGAAAGAAAGAGAAAGAAAGAAAGAAAGAAAGAAAGAAAGAAAGAAAGAAAGAAAGAATGAAAGAAAGAAAGAAAGAAAGAAAGAAAGAAAGAAAGAAAGAAAGAA
>NW_023270377.1:84192890-84326569 GCF_011800145.1 Mirounga leonina | reverse complement strand
AAAGAAAGAAAGAAAGAAAGAAAGAAAGAAAGAAAGAAAGAAAGAAACCTACAATTTGTCAGAAACCTACAATTTGTCATAAGGTCCCAAAGTGATTTTCATTGTACCATGGCTGAGTGAACCAGATTAAACTAATTAAAGAGAAACACAAACTAACAAAAGTAGTTTCCTTTTTGTATGCAAGTCACTTGCCAGTTTGTTCTTGATCCATTACTCACCCTTGCCCCGCTCTGCTTTCTGTCTCTGGGAACTACATTCCCCAGCTTCCTGTGCCAACTGGGTTTTGGTAGGTTTGGCCAAGGGGAGGCACTGGCAAAATGCTGGGAGAAGAAAATGATGGTGAAGTCAAGTATTTTTTTTCCTGGTGTTCCTCAGCTTTTATTTTCACCCGTGGCAATGATTCTATCTTCTAGGTGATTCTGGCTCCATGGCAGAAGCTCCTCTCTCAGTGGTCTCAGGTCCAGTAGATGAGTCCCCAACTGTGAACCTAGTATCTAGTTTCCCAAGGGTGGTCCTCATCTTTAAACTGTGAAAAAAATACCACCTCCTGTCCTTCCAATCCTTGGGGTAATAGTGGCTTCCTATTGTTTCCAATTTCTGGCTCTCCTCACCATCACCTTGCCAACATTTCCATCATTTATGGAACCAACTCCCTGTATTAAATCATCTCTGTTTGAAATACCTAGAGTGGTTTCTGTTTTCCTGCCTGAACCATTACTGATAGAATGGTTTTATTCAGAACCTTTCTTCTCAGGAGTAACATTCCCTTTGAAACCATCCTCATGAGAAAATATTCAAGGGAAGAATAAAGAGGGGGGAAAAAAAGAGTTACTAAAAGAAAAAACTTTACATGAGCCACTTTATTTGACAATTCTCCCACAATACTGCTATGTATTTGTGCATCTGCTGCAAGTGACAATTGCAGCAACGTAACATTAGGAGTGTGAATGTCTGCACACTTTTAACCTTCTTCAGATTTTCTCTAAATAATTTGCTTACATTCTATTTAACTACCATTTAATTTGCTGTTAAAATTGTGTTTTTCATATTCATATTCAACATCATATCTCTGAGAGTTCTGATGCAACATATACTAAATTTAGTTAGCAGTATCTTGGTAGAATAAAATAATTGTGGAATAAATTTCAAAGTCAAAAATGAAAGATTTCCTGACTACATGAGTTGCAAGATCTATTTTAGGTCAGAAAAGAAAGACAATAGATACACCCTCTCTCCAATTTTTTCGCAGGCCATCTCCTATTAGAAAAACTTGAACCAATAAGAGAAGTCTTACTTGTGATTTCAAAAGAAGAAAACTGGGTAAATATTTTAGCCTATCTTGAAAGATCCTTCCTAATAGTGACTATTTACATTTCCACATAGTTGGAATTTTCTCACAGTGATTTGGCAAATATAAATTATCCTTGCCCTCAAGACTCTCGGGCTCCACAAGTAGAACATCAATAGTTACATTTTTAAAGGGCTGCAGTCTTATTATTAACAATTTATACTGGTTTTATACATGAGTATTCTGACTTCCTGTTTCTGTAGTTACCTTACTTTTCCATTAAATAATATTAATTCAGGAGGTCCTTCATCTTTTGCTGATGCCAAAGTTATCATAGCCCCAAAAGCCTATTTTGAAATCCTCTCACCAAAACTCATTTATACATCAGAAGTGCCCAACAAAGGCTATCATGGCAAATTGCCCAAGGTTTTTCAGTAGTGAAAATACAGGCCCTTCGTTTTTAATATGGAAGTTGACCAACAAACCATGTCTACCCGCAAACAATGAGCCATCTGACTGCATCTTGATAATAAGCCTGGTAAGCTCCATACTTAGCTTTTCCTAGCTTGACTTTTGCTCATCACCTCTCTTCACTCAAGCATCTTATGAATGCCCAGATAACCTTTTGAATTTAAACTATGCTTTACAAGATCAACCTGAGGTGATGGGCTTGATCCACAGGAATTTTCTCTGGGACTAGAAAGATCCAAGAAAGATTAGAACTACTTTCAATAAAAGCCTCAGCCTCAAAGAAGCTGAGAGATTTAACTAGCAGTCCTGATGCTTTTCCTCTGAAAAAGGGTGTTTTCTCCCAGAACAAAATATTACAGACTGGTTGACTTAAACAACAGAAATTTATTTTCTCACAGTTTGGGGAGCTGGAAGTCCAAGATCAAGGTGATGGCAGGGTTCATTTCTTCTGAGGCCTCCCTCCTTGACATGCGGGTGTCCACCTTCTAACTGTGTCTTCACATGGTCTTTTCTCTGTGCATATGCATCCTTGGTGTTTCTCTGTGCTTTCATATTTACTCTTCTTATAAGGACACCTGCCAGATTGGATTAGGGCCCACTCTAAAAGTCCAATTTTTGACATAATTAACTCTTTAAAGGTCCTATCTCAAAATCAGTTACATTCTGTAGTAATAGGAATTAGAGCTTCAACATCTGAATTTGGAGGGAAGAGGGGACACAATTTAGCCCATAACAATGGGACTGGAGAAATTTGTCTTTGTTAGCCCTACACTTTCCTTTCTGCAAACTATTCTTCCCTTTGTGGTTCCCTCACCCAATGTGTTCATTCTTAAAGATCTTTTACTCTTCAGTTCTGCCAAAATTCCTTAGAATAGGGCATGAAAATCTCATGTTACACTATGATTTAAATGACAACTAAGTCTTACGTATTAACTTTTTCAAGTATGTTTGCTTTGAAATAGAGGTTGAGCATTAATCAAAAAGAATAAAATTGCATTTGTGAAATTACAGTCACTAGCAAGGCGAACCCAGGTGATATTCTGTGTCTTTCCAAAGCCTTTGAAATCATGTAACATCTGGAACCATCTCTGTCACCTACTCATAAAGTCAGCTTCGGTCCTTGGCCTCCTATACTAACTATCATCACTATCATTCAAGCTTACCTAACATTTTCTTTATTATTGTGCATTTACTGAGTGTCAGTGGGATGCTACATCTAAGGAAGCTGCTAAAAGTTGGTAAGTAGGGCTTGAATACAAATCTCCAACCCAGAGCTGCTAGAAATTATGTTTATGATTCAATAAATGGGAGTTTTTGACTATTGCCCAAACTGTGCCCCAGCATGACCGGGGTGTACTAATCCTGCTAGGGGTACTATTTTTGGATGTCATAAATCTAAGCTTCTGGCTATTTCTAGTCATTAAACATCCCATGGAACTTTTCATAACACTAAGGGTTTTTAATCCCCAGCTTCTGGCCAAATTCCAACTGGAATAATTACATTCTGCTTACTGTACCTAAATTCTCATATGGAAGTTTGAGAGACTCTTTTATTGTATCATCTCCATAAGTAAACTGTAATCTATAGAGTGTGCTACATAGTTTCTAACATGGGAGAATGCATGCATAATATAATCCTATAAGTTGTATTTCTGATCAAACTCAACTCAGCCATTACATTTCTTCAAGCTCTTTGTAATAATTTTAAGGCCAAAATACAGCCGATAAGTACTAAATTTTATGTTGTCTTAAATCACAGGGAGTAGAACCCAAGAGTTCACCATAAGAGTCTCTTTCCTAACAACAGGAAAATAGAGCCTCTTTGCCTGAATTTCATTATTGTTCACATGGTTGTTTGGGAATTCGGTTTCAAGTCAGAAACACACAAAATGTTACAGGCAACTTGAATTCATTAGGTTCTTTTGATTATATGGGAAGTTAAGAAGAATGAAAGCCTGATCTTCCAATACGCCCTACCCACATGAGTAAAGTTTCCAGTTTATAGTTATAGAGGAAAAAGAATACCAATTTTTCAAAGGTCTGGTCACCTAACAAAAGGAAGATAAACAAAATGAAGGAGTTCCTAAAACCTAAAAGATCTTTAAATGGGCCAAAAGTAACAGCTGCTCTTGCCAGAGGAGGGTCTGGCAGTCATCTAGTCTCAAGGTCAAGGGATGGGATGGAGAACCAGAAACACTGGCACCAGACAAGGGTAGTAGTAGAGGGCACTGCAATAGAGACTAATCGCTTTTTGCCAGTCTCAGCTTCACAGATGAAAGGAACTCAACTTGTCCCCATAAAACAGTAACGGGAAGTGCAGTGGAGCCAGGCAGGAGGGCTTTTGTTGTCATTACTATTCTAGTGGCCTGGGATCTCTTGGGCAGGTTGGACAGATAACTGATCTTTTTCAATTAAGACATAGGCAATGTGCTTCGCAAAGCATCTAGACATATTCTGATTGTGACTCCTATTCATGACTTGAGGAGGTTCACGTGTCTGACCAGCTGTCCCAGGGGAGGTCTGCATCTGCATTATCCCACCAGGGCTGAGCAACTAAACCAGTGGAAGAATATCTCTAGGACAGAATGTAATGGTGTTTCTTTGTAACCCTTTTCGACTCTTACATTAAGAACACAGAATTTATGGGGCACCTGGGTGGCTCAGTCAGTTAAGCCCTTTCCCCCCATCTCTCTCTCTCTCTCTCTCTCTCTCTAAAAAAGGAGAACACATAGCTTATTTATCAACTTGCATCATTTTACTACATGTGGAGCCCTGATTCTCTTGTTTCATGTACAAGGACAGTGGGAAACAGAAATTCTGGAGCCTTGAAATTCAGTTCATTTACAAATTGATTTCTCTTCTACTAAACTTTGTTTTACTGCTATCAAAATAACATTTCTGCATGACTAGACAGAACCCCAAGTGAAACAGATCTCCAAATACTGAATGAACAGATTTCCTTCTGGTCAATAGGATAGTAAATAGCATGTCTCACCAAATTGGGATGTAAGAGAGACTTGATGTAAACAGAGACAGCGCTAAAAATAGTGATACAAAGCTTTAAAGAACCAGTATATATTTGGTGTTTTATTGTACATTTAATTCCAAGAATTTTCACCCCTTCTCAAGAAAACAGAACAAACTGGAAAACCATGGAAATGCATTTGGTGAAAGCCTAAGAGTTACACTCCCATTTAAGCTGTTTCCACATTTTCCCCTCTTAAAATTTTGAGGCACTGTCTTTAAAATTGTTACATGCCCAGAAGGGTTGGCAGAATTAGGACTGGAATAAAATAGGATCCGATTTGTAAAATCGTAGGATCATCTTCATATATTTGAATAAGGTACACTTCCCCCTCTCAAACTTACTCTGTAAAATGGCTCTTAGAGCAGTTGTTCACACCATAGTGTGAATACGAGGCAATGTGCTATCTCTCTCAGTAATATTTGCATTTTGGATCTCATTTCTAATTGTGGAATGAAATAATCTGTTCCAGATAAAAGAATTTTAAGTTTAAGCCCAGAAATTATTTTTGAGCTCTACTTGATCACCTTTTTTTGGTAGCTTGAAAGGGAAGACTCACAGAAAGTAGTTTTTCTTGAGAGAATATTCTCTTCCTGCCAATTTTTCTTTACAAAACTACATTGTTTTACATTATGTATGTTAATCAATGCACTTGGAGACTGTAGGGAGCTGGAAGGACTTAGAGCTGGAAGGACTTTAAAGTTTATCTAATCCAATCCCCTCATCTAGAGATTTTAAAATAATAAATCTACAGCTGTCTTTAAACTAATCTTTGATACAAACAATCCACTGCTTCATAATGGTCTTTCTTCTAGATGAATGTCCCTCAGTGACATGATTAGTAAGTGTCGCTAGTATATGTGTCTTTATATCTAGACATGTCCATATGCACAAGCCCAGAGATGCAGCCCTTGAGGTGATGCTGTGGAACCACCCACATGGATTATGTGCTGTGAGTAGCTTTTTCCAGTATGGTGATAGATTTGCTATAAGCAATGCGTGAGTCTAATCTCATCTCCTTATCGGCCAGTGGTAAACATGTGTGCCACAGCAGGCTGGGGTCAAGGATGAAATGGACCCTTGAAGGAGAGAAATTGACAGGGCCACATGGGGAAAAGCCCCTGATCTGAGCTTCATTAGAACAGTGCTCTAACCAAGAAGCTAACCAGCCGCAGATATATATAAATAGGCACACACCCATTTTAAGATGAAATCGCTTAACCATCATTGGCCCGCTTTTCAGCAAATGAATGTTAACGCATTATCAAGTTTCCAAGCAATTATTCAAATCATTAGAATGTACTAGATTTCTCTTTTTCTGTCACTAAACAGTGTGTTGAGTTGTTGACTGGTGATGTGAATGAGCAACCTAAGGAGTAGGGTGGAATTTATTCTTATTATTAATAACAGACTTCACGTAAGCCCTGGCATGATCTACAAGGCTTAACGCTCCAAAGCTAGGGATCACAAGTTACCCATGACATGATGGAATTTGTTTTTTAATGAGTGTATTTCATCTTAACTCATGTTGTCATGTGGAGCCATGATGTCACCTAAATGTAGTTAAAAGCCATAAAAGGTGCCATATTCTACTACTAAAATATTATTAGCATTTTACTAGGCTCCTGTATCCTATAATAAGAGGCAAAGAGAGAATCCAGATTTCTACATTTCTCTCAACAATAGAAATGAACTTAGCATGCTTTCAAGAAAAGACTACAATAGCATGATTATATAACAAAGGCAATATTATTCAGGATTTTGAATGAAAGAACTCTGAAAATAAAATACAAACAACAAATAAACGTCTGAATCTTAAAAAGCTTACAATTTATCTATTTCAGGGATGCCTGGCTGGCTCAGTCAGTACAGCACGTGACTCTTGATCTTGGGGCTGTGAGTTCAAGTCTCACGTCGGGTGTAGAGATTACTGAAAAAAAATCTTTTAAAAAAAGTTATCTATTTTATCTATAAACCATATGTGTTGAGTAAGAATATATCTTGAAGTGGTACATGTAAGATCATCCCCAACTCTTGTTTAGACACTGATGTCCCAACCTTGTCATTGCTGTTTTCAATTACGGTGCATTTGCCTAAGAAGGGCATATTAAGAAATATCACTCATGACATAGAAGAAACATGCCAGTAGATTACCAGAAGGCCAGAAGCCCACAGCCTTCTCATGAGGCCTGATCCAAAGCCAGCCCTGAATAGGGCACTGTGTCATTTGAGGAGGGTAGGGCTGCCTAAGACCTAAAGTCAGCTTCAAGCCCACAGAAAAATGACCCAGATCTTCAGTGCAGTACATCTTTCTAGATATCCATTCTGGAGGATATTTCTTTTGCTATTAGAAGATTCACTGTGCTCTAAGTTACAGGTGACAACAGGCATCATAATGTAGAACTCCATGTAACCAGAGGGTCTAAACACAATTTTACAAGTATGAAGTGCTTGGCAAAATTTGTTTATTTAAGAATGTTTCATGTTTAGGAGCGCCTGGGTGGCTCAGTCGTTAAGCGTCTGCCTTCGCCTCAGGTCATGATCCTGGAGTCCTGGGATCGGGCCCACATCAGGCTCCCTGCTCAATGGGGAGTCTGCTTCTCCCTCTCCCTCTGCCCCTCCCCTGCTCACGCTCTCTCTCTCAAGTAAATAAATAAAATCTTAAAAAAAAAAGAATGGTTCATGTTTAACAACTTAGTTGACATTATCACCATTTTCATTCACTTTTATTCCAAATGTACCAAGAGCTCAGCAGGAGCTGATCTTACGGCATTTGATGAGTTTCCTGAGTCGAGAAATAGAGTGAGTCATACAGCAAGCTTAGAAACAAAACATATCTATTTGGGCTAGTATGTTAAATTTAGCTAATTAATTCAATCCATCTTAAGTATAAATTGGGAGGAAGAGATACGTTCAACAGGTGTGAAAAAGATGGTCCAAGTCAACTCAATAGCTTTTGAGGTCTCTTGAATTCATTTCTACCAAAGCAGCATTATTATTTATAACTATTGGTTGTAAGATTACTCTCTAGATCCAAATGGAGTAACTTTTGGGAGGAAACAGAACAGTACTAACAACCATTAATTCAGATAACTAAAATCTAACCACTATGCAAAATACGTTGGTTAATTTGTTCTAGCTGAAATTGTCCTGTTCACAGTTCCCTACATAGGAGATAGCATTAGGCTATTTCGTGCATAAGAATGTCCACTGATCCCACCAGTAATGAAGCCCACTGGCCAGAAAGGAACCAATAAAGTTCTTTCTTCTAATTTTTTTTTTTTTTTAGGAGATGCATTCAGACAGTGGTGGTTGCTACACCTAATGGATCACGGATGGAGCCAGGATCTGTGACCATGTTGGGTCATGCTCAGAACAGCAAAGCCGAGATATTCTCTCAAGTAAGAGGCTGCCATACTTTGAATGGAGGTTTTCATGAAATCAAAACACCTTGATGGAAAAGGCACACATAGCTTCCAGTGTTCAATCCTAGAAATACCCAAACTTTTTAAAAAGAATATTTGCAGACTAATGAAATTATAAAGGCCTTATATGCAGAGAGAGAAAGATGAGTTTTGAAATTCAAGGGCAAATTAAATTGAAAAATCGAAAAATATATTTTATTTAGGGTTTCCCTTAAATAAACACATGAATGGATATAATACGATGAATGCAGTATATGCCAGCAATAGTGATAAGACCAAAGAGAATTAACAACTAATTTTGCAAAACTTATTTGGCTGTTTCATTTGTGTAAACACTATTACTACACTTCATCCTGTATTGTAGTTTATTGCACAACTAAAACTTCAATGCCATGATACTAGCCAAGAGGATCTGGAATAGAAGTGCTAGGAGACCCCTCTGGCTAAATCAGAGATAGTCGCAATGCCATTGAATGATGTGCACATGATTTTGCAGAAGTAACACCAGCACCCGGCATTTGCAAATAAGCCAAATTCTCCAAAACTTCTACACAGGGAAAACGTTTAAGGATAGAAATAGAAAACTATGCTTTAAACTAAAAGCAGCCTTGTAAGTAATTACATGCCTACTTGTTCAGGGAGATAAATTACACTTGCTCATGCTTTTTATACTTTTTCTGTGACTTATGAGAAGATTATAGGTAATCTTTTTCCTTCCATTGCTACTAGTAGAGTTGCATCCAGGCCATACATGTTAGTCTGGAATAAAACAACTTTGAGTGTGATCTGGAGCCAAGACAGGTGGTGAGAGAATGCAGGAACTAAGATGTTAGACTGAAAAATGGGGGCAGGAGGAGGGCAGTGGAGTAGGGAATCACTGAAGACCAGTTCGTGCAACTGGTAGTGCAGCTGTGCAGAATAAAATTCAACTGTGATCAAAATTGCAATTGACAACCTGAAGACAAATGGAGAGCCAAGAGACAGACAGCTCATTGAGAGAGCTTGGCACCCACGGGTTTAGCCAGAGCACCATGCAAGGAAAATAGAATGCAGATGGAGAGAAAAGTAGCTGAGATGTGGTGAGAGGGGACTGTAAACACCAAGTCCATCCGGTGAACTCTGAGGCATTGTGATGGGCATGAGACTGTGTCTGCTGGGTTCAGAAGGGGTCTGGTGGGAAACAGGCAAGTTCCCTACCGTCCTCAGCATGAACATGACTTTCTCTCATAGCCACACAATTCACCTGCCAGTGACCACCTTCCCAGGTAAATTGCAGTTTGTTCCAACGTTACCCTCCAACCTAGTCATCCCCATTCAGAGGTCTTTTGTGGCCAGCTGTTCTTTCAGAGTCACCATGGCATTGTCAACCTCCTAAGCAAAGGATCATTTTTGACAAATCACCCAACTATGAATTCTGATGATATTTCTCTTATAATTCACAACATTTTGAGGGGTTGGGGTGGGAGGGAGTCTTCCATTGCTTGGACCTCTACCTTAGTTCATACCTTAATTTTGTCTAGCTTTGGCCTAGCAAAGTCATGTCCATGGTGTCAGTGGTTTTCATGTGAATTTATTCCAATGACTTCTGAAGAGTTTTGTGTTAGTTTTCTCTAAGTTTTAGAATCTTAAATTTTAAAGAGGTGTTTGTGGACAGCTAGTATGACATCCCTCTCCTGTAGGAAATCCTTCAAAAACAAGATCAAGATTGTTTACTTACTGTTCACCATGGGAGAAGTCTTGTTAAAATTTATTTTTCTGGTAAAGACACAAATCGCTCTATTTGTCCCACTCCTACTTGTTAGAGAAATATACATAGCACTTCTTCTTTCTGATGGATGATAGCCATTTCTTTCATCTTTTCTTCTACACGTTAAATCATCCTGGTTCCTCCTCTCATTTAACTTACAACATAATTTCTATAATTTCCACCACCCTAGCCATCCTCTCTGCACATGCTCCAAGTCTGCCAATGTTCCTGTTCAAATGGGCAACCCAGACAAGATATCCTGGTACAGACCAAGCAATACTGAGAATCAAGGGATCATAATTTCCCATGAAATAGATACTTTTAAAATCTATGCAACCTAGTCCTCCTAGTTTTCTAATAGATGCATTATACTCTCAGCTCATATTGAGTATATCATTAACTAATTTCCTCAACTCTTTTTTTTCCCTACATGGTCAGTGCCTATTACTCTCTATTTGCTGAAGATAACCATATGGATAAAGGAGGATTATAACTTAATGTTCAAAGATGACCCAAAAGAACAATGCAAAATCAATTGATAGACCTGTGCCGAACCCAAAAACTTAATTAATGACAGTCATCCTTTACCAAAGAATGCCAGATATCATTTGTTCAACTTATTTCCATCTCACTGGGGAAGAGACAATTCAGGGGTAGGGGAGAGTAGAATGGCATGAACACAGTGCCGGTGATAAGGGTGTTTCCAAAAAATGGCAAGATTTTTAGCTGGATAGAAAAAAAAAAAAAAAACCCGTAAGGATTAGTAGGAAATGTCTGGAAAGATAAACTTGGACAATATTACAGAGCATCTTAAAAAATAGACGGCGGCATTTTGTCTTTATTCAGTAGACCTGGGGAAGATTTAATGATATTTGAGCAAGTCAGTGACATAATAAGATAAACAACTAATATTCATATGGCAAACAGATACTATAAAATAATTTTTGTGGGTAGCATCTCATTTAATCAGAACTCTTCCCTAGAAAGAGTACTTCAACAGTGACAGGAAAGGTAGAGTCAGAGCCAGGAAAAGCCACGTGAGCTAATGTGGTTTTCAACAAAGAAATAATGAAGTCTTTAACCAGAATAGTGGTGTCTAGAATAAAGAAAAAGAAAGGCAAGATGCACTTGACAATGAAGAAGAAGTGGCTAGATTTGGCAACTGGTTAGATGTGGAAGCAACCAAGTAAAAGAAATCAATCATGACCACACAATTTTAATCTTAATAACTAGGAGAATAGTAGTTCTCTTAATAATAATTAATGTATTTACTAACAAATTCATTTTATTGTGGGTTTTATACTTCTTGACTATTTTGCCATCTGCATATATTATTAGTTAAATCAAAATCCTGAATAAAGACAAAGACAAAGCAAAGAAAACACAAATAGAGGTATTAGAAAGGTAGTGGCTCACACCATGGTTTGGCCTCTCGAGTCCTTATCTTGAAGAGGAGGGAAAGTCAAGTTCTCTGACACACAGAGGCCAAGGGCCCTCACCCTGTACTGGGCATGTTTGCCTTCCTCATAAATTTGAAGAGGTGCTCCCATGTATTTTCAGTGCTGATGATGGGTCTAACCATATAACTAAGCCTAGTGAAAACCTCCATCTACATTCATGAGCAATTGCCTCAGTTATCATAACTTACAGAACACTTCCTCAAGTAGCAGCATCATTCAACACAGTCTTATTTAATCCCCACCATAAGACCCTGGGAGAAAGGGACTGTGATTTTGCACATTTTACAGGTAAACAAAAGCACGGAGATAGAACGTCACCTGCCCAAAGTCACTGAGCCAGGCAATGGCAGAGCCCCCAAGAGTGACTCCTCCGTACACACCCTTAACTGTCATGGGGAAATTACAAAACACAGGCAAATTCTCAGTAAACAGCTTTATATTTTTCACTGAGAAGAAATGCATGAATCATAATTGTTTCTTCTCTTAATATTTCACTTTATGCAATTCTAACAGCCCATCTATATCTGAGTAACTTCTGATATTCACTTGTCGTTTTAGAATCTTCTCGGGAAGAGTGTTTGGAGGCCCAAGGTGGAAAAATTAAAATAAGAGGGTAACTCCAAAACCTTGTACAAAAGTTGCACAACATCTCAGTTTTTCGAGATAGCAAATACTGGAAAACTTAGCTATAAAGTCCTAAAAATGTAATTGTAGCTTGGTAACACTATTAAATATGTATACTGTGGTCTTTTTGACAATTGTATTAATCCTTTTACAAAGCCTTCAGAAGTTCCATCAGAGAAGCATGGATGCTGTTTTGATCTATTTATTACTCTTAAGTGTTCAGAGAACTGTCCCTATTTTCTAATTAACACTTTTAAAGATAAAAAGCCATGTATTAAATCAATCTGAATGATGGTTGTTTGTGAATCCCACAAGATAAGGCAATTTGCATGTTCACTTTGTACTTACAAACTAAATCTGCACATCTCCAAAGCAGCCCCTTATAATGTAAACCTTTTGTGAGTATTTGTAACTTGAAAGAAAGTTTGGCCTACTACAGAAGCAGTGCCAATTATCTAAAGGGCTTCGTTACTGAACATGATTAAGATACAGAGATACTGGGTTGTTATTTCATATTGTTTGCTATGGAATTTGAAGAAGCGACTTTTAAAACCTCCAGGATTATAGATGACTACCTTTCTACCGGCAGCTAACACACAGCTCATTTCCCCCAACTGCTTTCCAAAGCAGCCAGTTGCCACTCGATTGGGGTAAAATTCCTTTGATATGAATTAAATTGCTTGCTGATGAAATGCACCTTTCAGCGACCTGTTTGAGTTTCAGTGGATGCTGTAGCACACTTCGTGATGTGAATTCCAGCATTAGCGCTAAATCACAGTGGTGATTTATTATTGGATTTTCAGTACTGATGAGTCAGCACCATGAGATGTTTACCAAATTAGAATTTCAAGAACAATGGCACAGTTCTCATTAAATGCAAGCTTTTGTTGCCGATATAGGCTATTATTTCCACATGGTTATGGTGTGGTGTGTTCACACTTGGGGCACTCATCAGATAAGGTTTCTTTGCTTTTGCAGGATCTGTCTTCATTGGGCTTTATGTGCTCAATCAACTTTGAAACCATGTGTAAAAGCCCCAGTTTTCAAAATTCAGAAAAGGATCCTTTATCTTTTCTAAACAGTTCAACCTGTGCTTTTCCCTTTGCCAAATACTTCAAGAAACCAGAAATATCATGTGGGCTAGTGAAAATGGTATCAGATTTTTCTTTTTCTTTCCTAAGGAAAATTAAAACCGATGCCTTACATCCATTGACCTCTCTTCAACGGTTCTGTAAACGGTAAGATGTCAAAAAAGCTTTTGAGACACTGGGTACTGAGACATGTGATACTGACTTGTCCTGACAAAGGGCAGATGATTTTTTTTTTTCATTTCTTTATTCAATGAGTATTTGTTTTTCTTGTTTTTTTTTTTCAGTGAGAATTTATTGACTATCTCCCTCAGGCCCAGTCCAGTGCTGGTAGACCTTTTAGAGGCCCATCAGATAGAAATGTAAGCCTGAAATCCTTGTCCTCACATAGCTTACTTTCTAAAAAAGAAGACAAGCATAAAACAAACGATTCAGTAAATATATAAAATGATATCAGCTCACAATTTCTATAGGTGCTAGATCTGTCACTATTATTGAAATACTTGAAACTTCAGCAAAAGTGAGTAAAATAAGGCTTGCTTATTCCAAGACCACTTGCGAGCTTATTTGAACAAGAGGAAGGTTCATACATCTTTCATAGAACAACTGCTTCTAAGGAGCCCGTGTACAGTCTTCCTATTTAGGTTCAGTTACAAATTCTACCTAATTATAGCACTTTGCAGTACTTTATATTCTGAACTTAAATTAAAGTGGTCAGAGGGTGCATCATTGTTGACCATTGGTGGCATGTATAGTTGTGACCCAGCCCATGGAAAGAACAACTAGACAATCTTTTTCAGGCTTTGTCTATCACTATTAGTAGATGATTAACAAAATCATACTTTTTTTCATTATGTGATGATTATAAGGAAGCTAAGTATAGACAAATAAAACATATTAGCAACTCCGGGCTCAGTCGGTTAAGCGTCGGCCTTCAGCTCAGGTCATGATCCTGGGGTCCTGGGATTGAGCCCCACGTCAGGCTCCCTGCTCCGCAGGGAGTCTGCTTCTTCCTCTGCTCCTCCTCCTGCTTGTCTTGTGTTCTCTCTCCCTCAAATAAATAAATAAAATCTTTTTAAAAATAAATAAATAAATAAAATCTTTTAAAAAAGAAAAACATATTAGCAATTCAAACCCTCACACAATGGATCTCGGCATTTGGCTTTTGTTCCCACCGCAAAACACGTGGCAAATGATGTTCACGCATGGGGCAGTGTTTCATGTCATGGACGTTTAAGGATTTGTGCAATCTCCAGGACGCTAGCTAAACCTCCACCACTCCTCATTCCCTCAAGACTGCAAATGGAAATGTGAGTGTGTGAGAATGAAATTATTGGAGGAATGACTTTGAATCTTCTGCTCTGATTTATTTTTAAGTAAATCCGTTGAAAACGATTATTAATCCCTAATTCCGTCTGAACCACCTCCCAAAGAATCCCAACAAGCACTCATGCCTCAAGAGTGCATTTAGAACCACTGACCCAGATCAACGACATTCTTCTAAAGTTAGATAATCATCTCTGCTCTGAATTTTTAGAAACTCGGTGTACATTTAAATACCAATAACCAAAGCCAGCCAGTGCCATAATTTAAGCACTCATTTTGCTTTATTACTGTATGGTCTTCTCCTACTTGGCTTCCTTTCCCTCTTCCCCATATGGAAGATTGGATGGTAGAGGGGGGCGGGGTGGCTGGTTAGCGCTCCCGAGAGCAGGTACTTCCCCTCGCCCGCAGTCTCTGGGTCTCTCAGGCCACCACTGACAAGTGTTGATACGTGGAAGTAGTTAGCTCAGGTCGACGGTCCCTGCAGCCATGCTGGGAGCAGTCACTTCAATGGAAAGCTCTGTGGTCCCTGCCAGCTCCTCTGGTCCACAGATGTCTCAGGACGCAGCCCCGCCCTTTCTCGGTTGCCGAAGTGGGGTTTGCAAACGATCCGGCACACCAGACTTGTAGCCGACCTTAAGGTGGACTTCCACAGAAGGTAGGAAATTTGTTGGCTTCAGAAAAAAAAATTTTTTTTTAATATTTCATACACTCAAAAGGTTTTTTTTTAGAAAGAACCCCTTCCTTTTCAATTCAGGTAGAAACGTTTTGTTCTTTCTGTGAATGAATCCTTTGCTTCTTTGGGGGGTAAATGTGGTTTTGCATACTTTAAGTTTACCCATAAATCCTTCTGAAAATGCAAACTGAAAGCACACTTTCCTTCTCATTAAATTCTATTACACCAAAAGAAAGATCTAAGTCTAACTGTAACAGGATCTAAGCAGTGCTGTAAGCCAGAACTCCGGGGCCACCTTGTAAATAGCACAACATAAGTACACTGGAGAGGGTCTGTCTCTCCATCCTGACTCCGATAAGCAATCGCTGTGTGAAGTCCAATCTATACATTACGTTAGTGGCTTAAACCCAAATAGGGTGACTGTGTAGCCTCTTTTAATTATTGCGAGACAGGGAACATGTTTGATAGAAAATGAAATCATTAAATACGATCTCTCTAGAATAATGTGACTGCTCTTTGACAGGCAGCATTGCTGGAACTTTATTTTTTCACATCTCAGTGGGTAAATAAAAACTTTGTTGGATTTAGGACATCCATGGGCATTTAAAAAAAAGCTTGGCTTAAAGGCCAGGTTTTTTAAATTCAATGAGACAAAGGGGAATTGAAGAGAAGGAAAAAAGAGGAAAGAAAAGAAGGGAGAACAGAGAAATAGAACAGAAGGAAGCAAAAACAAAAAAAAAAGAGAGAAGGAAGGGAGGCAGGGAGGCAGAGAGGCAGGGAGGGAGAGAGACAAAAGAATAAAATATGGAAGTTAAATATACTGACAGCGCAGTTGCTTAAACACGCTGAACTTTCAGAGCAGATCAGCAAAAAGTTTGAAAGCTCAGGTGTTTCTATAACTGTAATACATTGGGAAAATTCACACTGCTAAATGAGCCTCAAATTCTCACTTCCACCTGCATGAAACAGAAATACTGTTAGTGCACTGGGCTATAATCAAAACGATGCCGAAATGAGAACATGAGGATGCAAGACTTGTGAGATCCTTCTGGGTTGTGCTCCCCCACTATGAAATTCTAGAATTTGTAAAATTATATTTTAATATGCTACTAATAGGTTGCATTTGTTGCCTGTTCTGATTTAATAATTTTAAAAACATGCCACTCTTTATGAGGAAATTATTTTTAACACACGATAAAGATTCAGTGTTAATTTTTTTTCCCATTGAGAAATAGTTTCAAGGCTAAATACCCAAATCCAGTTCATGATCCTAAGGATTAGAAGTCAGCAAAATGCTGACGTAATGATGCAGAACCAGAAACAGGGAAGCCATTTGTGCGAAAGCTAGTGTACAGGTCTTGGAAGGACAAGCTAGGATGCTAGGAAGAAGACATAAAACTAAAGAGATACTTGGTTCCCTCTTACCACGTAGATATAAAACAACAAACCTAACAGCCATGTTTCAGATTAGCTCTATTATATGAGCATTTGTTTCACAAAAGAGCTATGTACAAAAGGGCATACCATATCTGAATGTCTGTAGGAGAAAACCATCTTATAACTACAAACTTATTTCGCACTAAAGATCTCTGGTTCCACTGTAAATATTTTTGTTGGGTGCCTGGGTGGCTCAGTCAGTTAAGCGTCCACCTTCGGCTCAGGTCATGATCCCAGGGTCCTGGGATGGAGCCCCGCATCTGCGTCCCTGCTCAGTGGGGAGCCTGCTTCTCCCTCTGCATCTGCCTGCTGATCCCCTGGCTTGTGCTCGTGCTCTCGCTCTCTCTCAAATAAATAAATAAAATCTTAAAAAAAAATAAATATTTTGTTAATGGAGATGACATTGGAGAAAACTTTTCCATCTTTACACTATCAGTTTATACTGACCACATAGTTAGAAATGAAGATTTCTAAGATTTTTGCCTAACACATGTACATGTTTCTATTTCCACAAGTATAAATTATTTATTCTTCTGGATCTCCATTCATCAATCTCAAAATGGAGAAAATACAGAAAATGTATGTATTACGGATTTGCTTGTCTGCACTCTATTATAGAGCAATCCTTGCCCACATTTAAAGATTTACTTAAAGAGAATTTAAATATAAACAGATTCATATGCACGTGCATACATATTGGAAGAATGGAAAAAGGAGGAAATGTTACGAGACTTCCTCTCTAATTCTTTCTACCAAGCACCACTTCTTACACGTATCGTGTTTGGAGTGTTCTTCCTTAAACAGATATCCGTTCTTTTCTCTCATCGGGAACGCGCACTAAGAGCAAATGATGCTGTATTCGTAATATTCGTGCCTTTTTTTCTTGGTGTTTTCTCCTGACGAACCACAAAGTTACTGTGGTAACTCTGTGGTGGCCGAAAGCAGTGAAGCCCAAGTGCTCAAAGGCAGCCTAACTTCAGGACAAAGGTGGATGCTGTCATGAGGAGAGCACCTGATTGGGGCTTCGGGGGTGGCAAGGAGGGCCGAAGGGAAGTGATGCTTTGCTTCTTTTAACCTGGTTTGTCAATGCGTCTTTGCACAATTTATTTACTTCTGACACTTAAATGCATGTGCAAATCCTCTGAGGGCTAAGTCATGTCATTAATCTTTTGTGGCGCGTTATTGTTATGCATATATACCAATTTTGCCAAAAATTCCCCATTACTTCTTCTTCGTTAAATAACAACAAGCTGTGAGGGTTAGTTCTGCATCAGCACTTCAATTTCCTCATGAAAGATTGGCCTGCTTTCTTTTGGGGTTGTGAGCACCCAGGCCAATATTACTCATGTCTTGTTACATAACAAAAGAAAACAAAGGCAACTTGAACAGTAATCTGGCTTCGCCTGTTTGTTCTGGACACCATTTTGGTCTGCACAACTCAGACTACAGGCATTGTTTCCTTGTGTCCCTATACATGGAAAAATAAGGCAATGGAATATGCCAATCCCTTAGTTCTAGCTCTTGGCCAAATGGGCGCTGAGATTTAGCCAAATCTCCTCACCCATTTATGGAATGATATGTGCCCTTGCTAAGAAAATTCTCACCATCCCATTCAGCCTCATTCTCTTCTGAATCTGTGCACGAATCATGGCTGGTTACCCAGCAGAGCCAGTGCTTTACTTTGCCTGTCAAAGCCTGCCGAATGTGCCATTCCTTCTCTGAAGGGCATCAGTACGCTGGCATCCCAGGTACCTCCCCGTGGAGGGTGACAAAAGTCTGGCTACGATCAACACCCTGTCCTAAGCCTGAATGAGTGTCGTATCTCTTGAACAGGTGTTGGGACCAAAGACCAGGACCAGCTGTAACTCTCGCAGCTTTTTCATGAGATAATAAGAATTTTAGGCAGGCTTGATGGAAATTTTGAGATTCATTGAATTGATAAATGTCAAATAAGTGGGGAAAGTAAGTGAGTGGTTTACACACTGATTTGTCATCAATGGAGCTGTAGATCAGATGGCAACGTGATCCTTTTTAGAGCAGCTCTTGTCTTCCTCTGCTCAGATGCACCAAATGAAGCGCCCATTTGCTGACTAGAAATTCACAGTTGAGGTCGACTGATGATGCAGTGCAAACAAGCCTGTTCTGTTCCTCTGCTCACAGATAAATCGTGCCAAGCTTCACCTTTAAATAGCTCCATATTTAATTATGCGATATTTAGAAATGAAGTTCAGTCACAGTTCACTAATAATTTGTTCCCACCTAAGAGAGAGGGAAAAAAAAAAAAGGACAAAACAAAGAAAGAAAGAAAAAGAAAAAAAAAAAACGATATTTAGCAATCAGGAACTCTTAAAAAGAAAAAAAAAAGGACAACTCAGGGCCAGGTTGCAACATAAAATAAAGCATTTATTTAAGGGAAAATCATAATAAACTAATTATAATAAAAATAAACTAAAAAATTTTTAGAGGGTGATATTGTTTTTCTATTTCACCATAAAACCTTAGGAAGTTATGGATTAACTTGAGCAAACAGAACCCGAAGAAGGTACAGTAGCTACTTTCTTGAAAACAAAACAATCTTTTCATTCCTGCCATTTGTCGGAATTCTTCCTTCGGGCAAGCCGGACAGCTGCGCTAGTAGGTTTTTTAGTCATGGGTTATAAGCCCCACCTGGCTAGATTTGTTTAGCAGACAGCTGGCCGAATTAAATAAAAAGAATGGGACACAAAATGCTTCCCAAAAAAAGCTGAGAGAATACTTTTTGGAGGTTTTAGCCTTTTGGAGGTTTATGGTTTCCTCTCTACTTTTTTTCTTGCCTATATTCTCATACTACTATATGTGAATATATATCGTGGGTATTTTCCCTCAGTTATAATGCCATGGTTGAGGTAAAAATGCAGCACAAATGAAAACATCGAGTAAGCGTGTCTTGAACGACTTTTTTTTTTTTTTGAGTTAGAAATACCAATTTGCAGTTTATAAGTCCCCAAGAATGACATCAGTTTTAAATTAGCATTTTTTTATTTCTACATTTTCTTTGCTATTTTTTAAAGCCAATAAAATAGATTTTCTTCATCTGGAATGTTCTTTCTAGCTTAAAGATAAGAAGGAGTCTAAATTGTGGGAATGGCATCCTTCTGCATCTGTTTCTCTCACAAACCTATCAAATATCTAATTTTTGGCATGACTGCTGGCTCCGACAGGGGGATGACATAAACCAGCTTTGTGGTTACATGTTTCACTTTTAATCTCATGGAAATAAAAATCAGCACTGAAATGTCCCTTTACATGTGACAATTCGGGACTCTTTTCCAAAAGCCCAGGCAGAGGGGCGTTAACCTGGTTAAGCTTAACGCACAGCATATGCAGAAGTGTCATGCATTTTTACGCGAAAAGACACAAGGCAAACCTGCCTTCAGTAGAGCTTTGTTCCCATCGGAAGCACAGACTACAAACAATAGGACCTGCATGACTCAGTGGTGGCAAGTTACTTAAGAATGACTGAAATGCATACCAGGATGGGGAGATGAAATAGCTCACTTAATAACCCTACATCTTCTGTGTGTTTTGTCTCTTTCCATAAATGCGGCAGAACTAGTGGAATATTTCAACCATCATGGGTTTGCTACTTAGCACGGGGAGAATCCAGCTTTTCACTAAACACAGTAAATATAGTATGGAAGGCTCAAAAAAACCAAAATGGTTTGGACCTGATCCTGATTGGAGGAACTCCATGAAAATGGATTCCAACTGCTTATAAATGAGCAAGGGGGTGGGGGTGCGCTGGTTTTAAAGACAGCGCGGCAGAGAAACATTAATGCTGATACCCCGCTAGCACCTAAGTAAGAGGTGACAATGATTTGCTGCCACACCAAACGTTAAAACTCCGCAGAAGTTGAAATCTATTTATACAGCCCATGGAAATGTTCTGAATATTAAGGACCAGGCCAGGAAACAAACTCTTTAATTCATGACCTAATACTTGCTTTCCAGAGCAGAAGCCTGACTTGGCCCCTCTCCACCCAGCCTATGCATCTCCATGCAACGTAGACTTTATGGAGCCAGGCATGATCTGTTCACTGCAGAGGCCTGATTCTCCCTAAGCACTGATATCAATATCATACATTTCAAATACAAGGGAGGCCTGGGCAGGCTTAATCCCCGGGGCCCAAGTAAACGGAGTGTGGTCTCTAGGGGGGCTGTTGGCATAGAGCAAAAAGGCAGTGTTACTGTATATGTTTTCACATGGTTAGCAGAATGGGTCCCCATCAAAGACTGAGAAAACAGGCATGGTGAGAAGGGAGGAATGAGGTCACTCTAGGTTTCTGTCTGACCCTAAAAGACAATCCAATCTTGGCTGTCATCTGACAGTCTTCTATTTAGCTTGATAGATACAATTACATCTATCTAGCCAGATAATTACAGTACTGTGCATCTTCCATGTAGTGGTGGCTTAGCAGAATTAAAAGCTATACAATCCTTTTGTGTGTGCTAAGGAGCCTCTCCTTTTCTTCCTCATACAGATTTCCTCCTCCCCCACCCCCCACCTCCCCCGCTCCCCCTGCCCAAGGAAAAGAAAGGGGAGAGAATCCCCTATAAATCATAAATTGTGATTCTGAGGTATCTGTAAACTTTCATAGGAGTCCATCAATTCTGTCCTAGTTCAACTTGCATCTCAGCCAACTTCTTTACTAAAGAAAATTGATTCTTGTTTACTTCTTTCAGTAAGGAGAGTCATGATGAATTTTAATAGGATAACCCCCTAGTGTTAGAAAATCTCCCTCCTTTGGTTGTGGGAGCTTTGAAATTCGTAAATCAGAAATCAGCTTGGATTTTTTTTTTAAATATTTTTAGACAAATATAAAAGATCTCTACAAGTTTCAAGCTCAACCTTAATAATTGCTCAACAGCCATTTCTTCGTTTTGTTTTGTTTTGTTTTCTTCACCCCAATGAGTAGTACGTTATTCTGATACTCTGTTATAAGACACTTTACTTGCAAATTGACCTTCAATTGTTAAAGGAATCACCCACCACCAATAATATTTTATTACTGGATGAAAATTAATATTGTCCCTTACTATTTTAGCAGACACAAGCATTTAATTGGGGATGGTGTGTACTACTTAGTAAAATGAATATTCCTTGGAGAAAAAAAAAAGAGTGATTCTCTAAATGTTAATTCTGTTCATTGAAAGCCATGAGAGAAAAAGTTTATTGTTTTGGACAGAGGTAAACATATTGCTATGGGAATACTCCAGTGTAGATTCCGTAGCTATTATTCAAGATATCAAAACATCTCGTATTTAGCAACAGAAAATGTACTGCGTTATTTGTTGGGTCAAAAGATACTACCTATTCTTGAGAAGGTAATTTATTTTTCTTTGATTTTTAGAGTTCAATTTATAACATAACAAAAGATTACTAATTTCTTCCACCACCTAGAGCTTCAAGTCACTAATTAACTAATCAATTAAATGTATGTTTTCCGCACTTAAGGAACCAAAGAAACCTGCAGGCTCTGTCTATTCACCCAGGCATCGCTTTCCTGGTGGTGGAATGAAACCAGCTTCTTTGTGGGATGGAGCGATCACTGGATGCCAGCAACACTACCCTACAACGTGTAGAGGGGGAAATGCAGGCTAGCTCATCCGAAGGAAGCTACAGGGGAATTTTAGATCAGCAGAATGCAATTATCCAAGTTGGAATTGTTCCAGGACACCAAAAGCGAACTTTAAAGGTGGGTAAATTGAATAGCGTTTCTCCCCAACTGCAGGGCAAGCAAGCACATCCCTGACAAGACTGGTGCTTGTTCTCTATACTTGACTTTACTTTGTGAAAACCAGTGGCCAAGGTCCTGGCCACTGTCACAGGAAATGGAGTGTGTAGACCATTTGAGCAGAATGGAGAGCATCAGATCTAATAACAGGCACCCTACACTCTACAGCTGTCTAAAAAGTGAAAGAAGGTATTTTTAGAATCTGTTTCAAGACACAATATATTTGTTGAGCAGGTATTTAGGAAGACTACGTTTCCATCCCCTCTTGCATCTAAGTGGGACCACATGACTGAGTTCTGTCTGGCCAATAAAATGTGGGCGGAAATACATTACTCGACTTCTAGCTGGGCCATAAAACGCACCTCTTGATCTTCCAATTTCTCTGTCTCTGCTTCTCTGTCTGTCTCTGTCCCTGTCTGTCTGTCTGTCTGTCTCTCTCTCTCTCTCTCTCTCTCTCTCACACACACACACACACACACGGAAGGGAAGGATCTTCTTGGAGAGCAGCTGCCCAGGAGAGTCACACAAGCTACAACAGAATGTACCACGAACAAGGAGAAAAAAAAACTTCTATTGTGTCAATATTCGGGAGTTTTTCTTATACTGACTAGAGATATCTTGACTAATATAATATCCATAATAAAAATGGAATTCTCTTGGGGTGCCTGGGTGGCTCAGTCATTAAGCGTCTGCCTTCGGCTCGGGTCATGATCTCAGGGTCCTGGGATCGAGCCCTACATCGGACTTCCTGCTCCGCGGGAAGCCTGCTTCTCCCTCTCCCACTCCCCCTGCTTGTGTTCCCTCTCTCGCTGTGGCTCTCTCTGTCAAATAAATAAAATCTTAAAAAAAAATGGAATTCTCTTGAATTCCAAAAGTGAAAAAGTTGAAAGTCACTCCATAAAGCAAGGATGTGATAAGACGTACATTTTCATCCAATCCTTGTGAGTATAAAATTTATACTAGTGTTCTGAGGGGGAAACTAAGCTAATACATTAAGCTGTAAGAACTTTACACAATTATTACAGTTTGACCTAGTAATTCTACTTCTAGAATCTATCCTTGAGGAAAAAATTTTTGTTCCTCGGATCATTGGTTATGATAACAAAAAAATTATACAGGTTTTATTATCAGTAATAGAGGGATAGTTACCAAAACTTTGGTTATGCCTTTATTAGGAAATGCTATGCAGTCATTAAAAATTGTATATGCAGTGAATATTTTAGTCACTGATTTGTTCAATAAGCTAATGTTTATTGAGCACCGTTTTTGGACTAGAACTTATTCTAGATCCTGGGGATATGATAATGAGCAACACAGAAAAAAACATCCCTGCTCTTACGATGTATATATTTTTGGTGGGTAAGACTAACATGGTACAATAGACAAGTCAATAAATAAAATAATTGACACTAGTAACAAACTGGGAAAACGCTTCACTGAGAGTTAAGGAAACGAATTCTGACACTACATAGACACCGCCCACACAGGCACACCAACACACAGAGTTAGAGAAAGTCTGCGGAGAAAAACCATAAAGTTCTATCATATGCATATGCAATATTTCTAACCATGAGCAACCCAAAGGCCATGAAACATATAAATTAGTTGCGTTGCTGTTGTATGAATTTGAAATATTAAGTGTACAGCTCTGGTGTGGAGGGATCAATTTACATAGGGTACAAATGTAATTAGGCAGCTAACCAGCAACCACTTCTCAAAATGATTTTATTGTTACAAATCAAGTAACATTCTACAAAGTGATTTCAATTATTCAAAAGAAAACATTATTTTTTTAAATTTTTTGAAAGGCAAAGAAAGGGTGATGGGTTGAGATAGAAACTCGGGGCTAGCACTGATAACGGAGAGGAAAGCCTGTAGTAAGTCTAGCCCAATAATGGTACGATGTTTCTCGTGGAAGCTGGGGCCCGGTGAGTGGGTTCACATTCCCTCTCCCCATCCCTGCCCGGGAAGGAACACAAAGCAATTCATGAAACTGTTTCAGCTTTGTACTCCAGAGAATGCAAAAATTACTCCTCAAGTGAAAAATTAAAGAATCACTAGTGCTCTGAAGTGGACACTTAAATTTTCCCTTACGATTTCCTCTGTTTTCAGGGGCACTTTATACGCTATGGTGGGATGGGTTCATATGTCAATCCTCTAAGTGCTCGGTATGTTCGCTCACAAATGTCCAATGTCTATGCCATCCTTTCGACAGTGATTTTTTTTCCTGGGTTGGGGAATTGAGAATTATTTTTGTTTTAGTCTTCATACTTCTGCATTCTTAAATATTTTCTAAAGAGAGTATGGCTTACTTTAAACATTAAATAAAAACAAAAATTAATGCGTACGGACATATACGTAAACACAAAAGTGTACTGAGGAAGACTTTTTAGCTGTGACCCAGACTTCCGCTACCACTGTAACACCACCTGGCACCTGCGTGGGTGCAAGTACACAATCGAGTCACGTTGTTGGCCATGATGCTCCCAATCGGCCATCACCTGGCAGGTGAGCTTACGTAACGCCTTTGGGCTTCCTGCCACGTCCCTTAAAGACATAAATCACAAAGATGCTGAGTCCCCTGAAAGGCTGACCCTCTCCCCCAAAGTCCATTCACATTCATCCGTCCATCATTTATTAGAGCCCCACACCTTCAGGGAAAGCCTGCAGAGCAGATAACATTTCAGAAGCAGCATATTTCCATAGAATTGCGAGAGAAAGCTTGTCCTTAATGGATCTCAATGAAAAATCTCCTCTGCACATAGGCAGAAGGGTCTGCAGTCCTGAACGAATCCCACCAGAACTAACTCTGTTGGCAGCAGTGGAGAACTCTGAATCAAAGGGTTGGAAGGAATCTAAGTAAGACATCTAGTCCATCACCCTGCCTCCAGGCAATTTTCCAGACAGATGGGTATTTGTCCTGTTCTTAAAGCTCTCCACTGATCTGAGGAAAAAAAGACAAGGGTATTTATATCCATGATGTTTTCTTACCAAATGTGTAATATTTGCCACCTACACCATCTGCAGCAGTTCAGAATGTAGTAAGATTAAAAGTTAAACTCATTGATCTCAGGAAAGACAATGAAATGAAAATATTTTGCTTTATATAATGTAATTTCCCTCAAAGCTTTTGATGAAGGCTTCATAAAATGGCATCAGTCGTTTAGGGCAACGAATGAAGCCTTTGCTTGACAAATGGCAATCACTGCAATTCTCACAACTCAGAAAAAACTCAGTAGTTACTGTTGCTCCTTAACGTGGTTCTGTAGAGGTTAAGTCCAAGGTCATAAGCTTACTCTCTGGGCAGGTCATTTAGCAATACTTTGTTGCATGGCTTTTAACCACAGCTCACCAGTCTCTCAAACATACATCCTTTGTCACAAATACTTTAAGAGAATATGGATAAATTATCAAAAGTTCATGTTTTTGAGTGGAGTGGGGGCTCCTTTTTCTATCCCTCCAGTTATGTGCGTTGCCGTTTTTCTGCATGAAATAAACCTAATTCATTATTTAGTATTTGGATAGAGAAATGAAATTTGAAGATCTCCCGGCCAGATTTTATAAAGAACTACCCAAACCCCAATCCCTTAATCCTCTTATCCGCATACCCGGTTTCTTCATATTTTGGAACTTGAGCTCTTTAAGATTCGACAGGTCACTTTCCCTGATGTTCCATATACTGACTGCCTAGCAACCTCTAGTGATTTTATTGCCATGTGGCCAACCCCAGGTTTGTTCCTTGGGCGTCTTTGTTCTTGAACCGACACCAGCCTAACAAGTCAATATTCAGTTTTTGACATTTGCTGGTGAGGAGAGATGCCACCTCCACCCAGACAGAGACCACGGTTGGTCCTAGTATCTGTGCATGAGCGTGGTCAGGGCAACGAACGTGAGATAGATCTGTAAGAAACACCACTCTGGATAACCCAATCTCCAGCATCTAGTCCTTAGTTCCAGGTGTCAAATACATGGATCCATCCTTAAACTTTCCCCAGGATCATTGCTAAAGGCATTGGAGGCAGTCAGGTCTATTTCTTTAGGAAAACTTTTTCTCAAAAGCTGTTCTGGCTGGGAGTAAGTCTGGCAGTCAGAGCTTAGCCTAGGATGACTACAGCCCAGGTCTTATTGAAGGAACCATGATTTCAAATATGAGTCGCTCAAAAGTATAAGTTTTATAGGATTTATTCTCCCTAATACAGAAAGTTGGTGAAGGTGGCCCAACTTAGTTATGCACTTAGTATGTATAAGATGATCAAAGTTTTGGCAAAATTCTTCTGTACATGAGATAAACTCCCAATGAACAGGGCATAAAGTAATGGAGAATCAACTACACTAGTACAGTAGAAAGAGAATCATCCTGGTAGTCTAGAGATCAGAGTTCATTTGACATTGGTATAAAGCAAGTATAAATTTAATCACATATAACACATAGTTCTAGAACAGTTCTAAGATAAAATCCACCAAGCCCTGGCCTTATAGCAAACTGGGAGCTCTCAGTAAACAAGGTAGAGTGACCTAAAACAGGTGAGGTCGGGGCTGGGGCCTTCTATGCTCAGACCAGTGAGACAGTAAGCCCAAGGCCAGTCCAAGCCAGCATGAATATCTAAAATTTCTGATCAAACAGTGAGATAGGACAGCACATTTTCTGAGGGAAAGTTGTTCTCAGCATCTAGCAGTGCCTGAGTTGTTATTCAAAGAAGTGGATACTAAAATACTAAATATAATATTTATAAATAAATATATATAAATAGAAAATACTAAAAATAGTCCAGTCCTGGTCCACTGGCTGGCAGGATCTAGAGAAGAGAGAAAGGGGCAGGGCCCTGCAGACTGGGTGGGAGGCAAGTTGGCCTCTAGTCCCAGAGGGGGAATGAATAACTAAGAGACCTAAGACCCAGGAATCAACCCAGAGCACAGCTAGATTAGAAAATGAGTCGCACCTGCAGGGGAATAGGTAGAAAGGCTAAGGCGTCCCTGACTCCCCCAGCTGCTAGAGGACATCATCTGCGGTGACGCTCCACTCTGTGTGTACGAGTATCACCAACATACCTCCTTCGTTTCTTATAAGAGCCCTCAGAGGTAGTCAAAAAACGCTCATGAACAAAGAGCTCTCTGGCTAAATATATAGCCCGGAAGATGTTGCATGTTATCACTGCTACCCTGCCTTTATCATACTCTTAGAGAATCACAGTGCACATCCAAAGCTCTGAGATGTCCTGTATGAAAGAGACCGTTTCCAATTGCTTATTAACCCAGAATGTCCAATGAAACCACTTTCCCAGCACCCTAACAAATATACTTACATACTTGTACTTTCAGAAACATTTACAATCTTCTTTCTTACCCAGTGTTCTAAGGAACGGACTCTGAAAATTCCCGAGAAATACATGTGCTTTGTAACACAAAAAATTAAACAAATGTAAAATAGTGTTATTGTGGCCAATTTGTGCTGGTAAAATGAGTAAAATGGTGGTGTTGGAAGCCATTAATGGAGTAGTGGTGCTTATGCTTGGATCACTATAGATCTACCAAGACAACAAAAGGTGGCTAAAGGTCTGAATTTTCTGGCACAACATACACCACAGATGAGGCATATATTTGGGTTTAAAAAAACATACAGAGTGAATGAATGAATGAATGAATGAAAGAATGCGTAAATGAGAGAAAGTACAAATAATATCATATATTCCATCCCTGGAGAATACATTTTCCTTTGAGGGAGACAATAAATTTCTTTCACACTGTGCCCAAATGGTGGCATAGTTCTCCCAGGATGAGCCAACCATCATAATTGTAAACTCACAGGGTATTTGCTCCAGAAAAGTGTCTTTTTCCTACTGGCCCCTTCCCAGCAAAAACTATCTCCTTGCAGGGACTTGTGGATTTTCTACCACATCTGTATTCCCAAATCAATAGCCAGCCTTGTGCCATTGCTTCTATGGAAGACTTAGGTCCTGAGCCATTGGATGTATATATTTGTTGAGGTGGGAGAGGAAAAAAAGATGGTCTCATAGGAAATTACAGTTAAAAAAACAAAACAAAACAAAAGTGTTTTAATAAGAAGTTTCTCGGAGCCTTTAGTATGCTAATGGACATTGTGGTTTCCTAAAAACAGGTTGAGAAGGAGTGGACACACTATAAAGCATTTTCTAAGCTGTAAATTTTTCCACAAAACTTTATGTCCATGGAGCATTTGGGGGGAGATGCTGTGCTGGCTTCTTTAACTTTCCTTATTGTGCTTAGCTAGAACTATCTTGAAGGGTTATTTTAAAGAATGAATGAGACAATGTGAGCAATATTTCCTAGCATAGTCACACACAGCGGAGCTTCAGAAAATAATGTTCCTAATAACCTGCAGGTATTAGGCAAACATAATTATCCTCATTTTGTGAATGAGGAAACTGAGGTTCACAGGAGTTGAGCGACTTGTCTTTAGTCAAAGAGCCAAACTAGGGCTTCTGCCTCCACATCCAAAAAGCTTTCTCCTGGGCCACTGCTTCTGGCCCCTGGGCAGCTCTCACCCCACAACTACATCATTACCTACCATGATGTCACATCCACCCAGAAATCAATTTTGCATGAAACACTCTGAGTAAACCAAGTGGGAGCCTCATTGGTTTGAATTCAATTCTTTTGAGGGCTTGCGATCAGAAAACATGTGCTATCCAATTTTTCCCACACATGCCACTTCTTAGCTGGCCTATCACTGGGGGCCTGGGCAGTGTGGTCTGTTTGAGGCCAATAATCATATCACCATTGTAATGAGTGGCAAATCCTATGTAATTTACACATTAAAAGGAGGCTGAGATGCATGGAAAAACCCAGCCCCCATTTGTCTAATGAAATTAAAGCTCTTAGCCAAATACTGGTGCTGAAAAGAGATGTTTGGGAAGGGCTCTCGCAGGCTCTCTCGCCCCTGCCTCTGAAGAAGAGGGTGAGTGTTCTTTATTCATGATCCCGCCTCTACCTAAATCACTCCCACAATGGGACCTCTAAACCAAGGGGCCCTGTCTGGGAGCATGATTTACGCATAGCTGAGGCCAGGCGGGGCTTACAAAGGCATTATGACTAGTTATTTTCAATGACAATTGAAGGGAAAAAGAAAGCAGCAAAGATGTTCTGTGGCTTGGCAGGCAAAGCACTAAACTGCCCCCCCCCTCCTTCCCCAAACGGCAGCAAAGAAAGTTTTGAGACATACCTGATAAAGCAATTATTTTAAGATATTTTTCTCATTCAGTGGTAGCTGGACGGTATCATAAAACAAGTGTGACTAATACAGCATTTGGAGGAGCCGCACGGAGCCGAAGCTCTGGAACAAAACATTGGTCCCATGACAAGGCAAGAAGAGGTGGCTGGCTCTAGCATTCAATGGCTGTCCAACTTCTTCTGAGCTCCCCAAGACTGAAAATCCCCCTTACGTCGGGGAACCAGCCATGTTGAGGTGAGATGAAACAAAACAACCCACATATAATTGAGTGTCAGTCTGAAAGTCAAGAACCTACCGTCATGAAGCTAGTTAGTCCATAGAATGCTTTCATTTGGCCCATGAATGGCAAATACATGGAAATACTGTAGAGTATGTGGATTTAAGAATATCAGTGGAAGCATCAGGGCAATAATGTGTGCAAAGGAATGGCCAGAGTATACAGGAAAACAGCTAACACACCTTATCCCTGGCTTAACCAACTTCTCATAGGCAAATGCATGTGATGAAAAGAAGGGCTCATACACACGTGTTCACACATACACACCTGAATCAGGAAAAAGAGGTGTGTTAAGAAGTATCATTCTCCATTTTCCTCACCTTCCATAAAATGTTTCAAAATCTAGACACTGTCTGATTCCAACCTCATTTCCTACCACTCTCTTCCACTCCCTATACTCTAACTACATCCTTCTTTATCTTCCTCAATCACATCAAATGCATTTCCGTTTCAAGACATTCTGCCTGTAATATTCTGTCCTAGGATCCTCATACAGCCAGCTCTTTCTTTTTTTTTTTTTAATATTTTATTTATTTATTTGACAGAGAGAGAGAGAGAGCCAGAGAGACAAGTGGGGGAAACAGCAGAGGGAGAGGGAGAAGCAGACCCCCACTGAGCAAGGAGCCTGATGCGGGGTTTGACCCCAGGACCCTGAGATCATGACCTGAGCTGAAGGCAGCTGCTTAACCGACTGAGCCACCCAGGAGCCCCCAGCTAGCTCTTTCTCATCCAAGTAGACTTTTGCGGGTTCTAAGTACATCAGATCAAATATATTTAAAAACACTCATATTAAATAAAATGTACATAAAATAAGAACAGTTGAGTTTCAGTTGATTAGCAACAATAGACATTTTGTGTGCATTCAAATGAACATTGTTGATTTAAATTCTGCAGTATTCTTTTCTTTTTTTTTTTCCTTTAAGTAAACTCGACTCCAACATGGGGCTCAAACTCATGACCCCGAGATCAAGAGTCACATGCTCTACTGACTGAACCAGTCAGGTGCCCCTCTGCAGTATTTTTTTCATAAATTATTGGCAATAACATTTTTTCCAGGTTTGAAATACTTTTGTAAGCCCTTAAAAAACTCCTAGCCAACATTAACTAATAGATGAAATATTTCTGTTCTTACCATTTGAGTTTAGGACAAATAGCATCACATACTCAGAAGAGGTGTTTTCTAACTATCCCTTCCAAAATATCCACCCATTTCACATTCAGTGACTTTCTACCATTTACTGTACTTTTTATAGTCACTATATGACTGAATGAATTCACACATCCTAGGTTAATTCCACAATAATACTGATTTAATATAATAATACTGATTTAAATTTGCATTTGTATAGGACTCATAACTAAACTGTAGTAGTTTCAACAGTAACAATTCAAGATGCCATTTCAAAGGTATCTGGTATTGTAGGGTAGGAGGCTGGTCAGTGGCTCAGTTTTAAGTTTTAAATATAAAATAAATAAATGCATACATACATACTTCTAACAGAGAAACTTTAAAATCTAATTTTGTATCTGGTTGAAATTTTGGTTCTCATAGAGAAGAGAAAGCCAACAGAGAGAACATGACCCAGCTCTCAGAGTAGGTGGGCAGAAAACATAACCAGAACCCAAATTTATAGAGACGATTGAAAGAGAGCAAATCTTCCCATTAAAATCGATATATAAAACATTGGGATGTAAAGTCTGTAGTTTCATAAGTGCACCAACAAAATCCAAGCTTAGCAACAAAATACTTTTAGGTATAAATCAGATATCTTGGTGCAAACTATGGGACAGAGAATGTAGCACTCACTCATGAAGCCCCAGACCAGAAAAGTATGTAACGTTATCATTCAGCCTTCAGAAAGAGTAATGGCAAGCAGGTATCAGAGCCGATGGAGTGGTGATTTACATACAACTCCCTTTACAGAGACTGTATTTGAATTACCTTCCACAAAGCACTTTGTTTTTAAGAAAAATCTTTTGTTAAACAACACCTCCTGATATTTTGATAGACAGATGCCAGGACCAAATGAATCTTATGAAATTGTTAGAATTTTAGTTCTGGGATCCAGAGTAGACTAAGTCAACCATTGCATAATTCTGATTTAAATAGTTTGTGTGTTGTATGTTGGCTGTCTTATTTCATTTCCTCAGTAACTTTATATGTAGGTAAAAAATATATTGTCCTTGTTTTGTGGTAAAGAAACAGATGCTCAGAGAAATTAGATTCCTATTTTAGTTAGAATAGGTCAAGCTTATGCGACAGTAACAAGCAATTCCAAAAGAAACAAGCTATGCACATACAAAGTCACACAGGCTGGCTACCTCTTCATGGCAGCTTCCTCTTTACAGCAGGCTCAGCAATATGAATTGTTTTCATTTTGTAGCTCTGTCACCTCAACATGTGGCTACCCTGTAAGTTGGGAAAGAAGGAAGTGAAGAGTTACATAGGAGTGTTTCTTGGACTTAACACAGGAGTGATACACATAATCTCTCTCTATATTTCATTGGCCAGAACCAGTCACACAATCCTATTTAAAAGCAAGGTTGTTGGGAACTATAGCTTTCCATGTTCCCAAGAAAGGGGAATTTGATATGGAATCTGTCTCTCTCGTAGTGTCTAAGATCAAACAGCAAATAAAGTGAAAGAGCTAAGACTTGGCCCTAATCTGACAGCAACCCAGTACTCTTTCCATGACTCTAACCTGGAAAATAAAGATATGGTTTGTTTTGTTTTGTTTTGTTCTGCTTCCATTTCCAGGACCCAGCATATACCTGACATATGGAAGATACTCAAAATAGTTCCTATAATAGAAGGAGGGAAAGCAGGGATGGAGGGAAAGAGAAAAGGATGGAGAGAGGAAGGGAGAAAATACAGAAGATCTTTATTGTTTCTTAATTTCATGATTGATTGATTCTTTGAAGTATGGTAAAGGACAGATATGATATAGCCACTACTTCCCAGCCTTACAATGTCTTTTCACAGCGCTGAAGTGAAGAAGTAAAAATGTAGAGACCGGTATGGCCACCTTCAAGTTTCTGCCCCATACACCCTGCAAATATCTCCATCAATGGAGGAAGAGAGACGGGGAGAGAAAGAAGATTAAGGAAAGGAAGAAAAGATTAAGAAAAAAAGACTAGGTATCTCTTATGGGGAGGAAACAGAGGCAAAAGGAATTCATTTGGAATGTATATTGGTATATAATATGCCTTGAGTTCTTTTCCAGAAAGGTGACATGTAAAGGAAATGCTACGGCAAAATTATTTAATAAAAAGAATACTGGATTTCTTCTGTGCTGTACAATTTACAGTAGAATCAAAGGACCACGCTTTTACACAGCCCTTACAGGAAAAGCAAAACAGGGGCAAGCAGAAATAAATTAAGTATCTGCCATTGATTGTCATGGATAGCACCAGCTTATTGAGCTAATACTTTATTAGTGTGCTATAGCTTGGATGATGATGGTCTTTTTATTGTTTTTGTGGTAACTCTTTATTTTAAGTATCTTATCATTATGAATTCATTTAGTATTGATTGCAATAGCACTGATCATAAAGAATTAATTTGGCCTTACCATGAATATCATACACACTTATATAAGAGTTTAGCTGTAATTCAAAATTAATTAATATGGTAAAATTTTATTGCCTTTGCAATTTTGCAATCTTTTTAAATGCATCTAAGGTATTTTTTTTCAGCAGGTAGTACCTAGCAGAAAATCTACCTAAGGCATTTTTCTCTGGAAGACAACTTCATTTAATGATAAATGGAAAATCTACCTTAAAAAAAATTCTTCATGTCTTAAAATATTTGTGATCCCAGCTCCAGAATTCGGGGTTACCAAAAGACTGAAGCCTTGAGTCCTAGAAAAATGATCATGTCTTCTGGGTGTTCCCACTTCCGTGGCATGGCTAGGATGAGCAACATAATTGAGGGTTTATCTCTCCTCAGTATCTTCTGTCTCTCACCTAAGATGATTTGTCCCTGTCAGAGTGAAGGGCCCCCAGCAAAGGAACTCCATTTACTTATAATGATATTGAATTACCAGAAGGTACAATTCCGGGCATACTTCTAGCTAGTTGAGATTGTTGAATGTAGGTATTAGTGGGAATCTGGTGAGGTTGGGTCTAAATCAAATGGCACGTGTCTGGAATGCCTGTCTATGGCCTTCAGTGACAATCCACTCCACTGTTTTCTGTTGCTGCTACTGTCCGGAATGGGGGCATGTGTAGATCTATTGGGACATCATGCTACAGATGGCCGGCCTTACACAGATCTGGACTAGGGTGTCATTCAAGGACTGCTACTAAAAGCCACCAATGTCTTAAAATAATCTCTTCCCTCCACCCTCTCAGCGTTCGGAAAGTCTCTGAGGCTTCTCATCATCCCTATTGAAAATGTAAATGTCACTTAGATCCAGTAGAATAATCCATTTACCCACCAGGAATTTATCAGTAAGCAATCCAACATATGCAATCACTCTGACTGAATAAAATATTGAAATTTTAATGAAGAGGTGGGAACTGAGAAACAATATGGAGGATGGGAGACTGCCCAAAAGGCAGCCCTTGTGGAATGTCTCTATAGTAGGCCCTAGAATCCCAGGGACCAGCAGAGATCCTGAGAAGAGGTAAAGGAGCACACAGAACCGAAACGGAATCTTGAAGACAAAATTTTGGTCAAGGAAAGTGCAAGATCAGCCAGTTAGCAGGCCAGAGAAGAACTAGGGGTGGCTTAGCCCAGGTGGAGTCAGCAGAGAGCAGCTGGGTGCCAGGAAACTCACAGAGCCCTGGCAAGCATTAAGGGCTCCCTGCTGTCAGGGGATATGCTAATGGAAAATGACATTAGAATACAAAGTAGGTAGTCAGCAGCAAAATTGATTTGGAGGGGGATATAGGCCTGTGCCCCAGTGACTTAGCCCATTGTCAGAGCCCAGAGCCAGAGCAGTAGATATGGGCAAGGCAGGACAACCCAAAACTCATAGCAGAAGTGCTTGTGGAATCCCCAATAGGAAAGAACCTGTTACGGAGTAAGCTAAAAATGCCAACTATAAAGAGACGAGTCCCGGAGCGATCAGGGATTTCTGGGGTATCACTCTGAAATGTTTCTTAGGATTCCTGAATCTGTTTTACTGAAAGCGTCTTCAGCGATACTAAAAATTGGTTTCCTCTTTTCCAATACATAGCACTTGTAACTTTCAAAGGGACCCTTAGAGGAAATTCAGCCTCATTGGCAAAGCCAGTTTCAGGAAGTTCTTCCAAGCTGCCATCCCTCGCAGTATAAGCTCTCCCTTCTTCTAACTTCCACTGTGCTTTCTCTCGGGGAAACCATAAAAATGAAAAGAAGCCACACCTTTCACTAGCCAAACTCTCTCTTACAGTTGTACAGAAATGTAATTATCACCCTTGTCTTAGGTAGTAAATACCAGAAGTTTTTTAGTTGGCATAAACAAAGATTGTCCTACTCCTGTCTGATACCAAAAAGGTATATACAAGTCTATTCTTATCTTTCTAATTACTGATATTTTCTTCGTGTCAGTTAATAACACACTGCAAATCAAATAACACAGCTGCTGAACAGAAGATTCTGAAGTCCAGAATTCACCTGTCCCACCAGATTAGTTAAAGGTTTCAGGAAAAGGGAAGACTAAAGAGAACTGAAGTAATTTGGTTCTTAACACCTTAAATAAGCATGTCATTTGATTAGAGGTGTTTCAGGGTGTCTTCAGTGGCAAAGATGCCCCCCTTCCTGATAAACACCAAGTTCAGCACCTCAAAGTGATTATGTGAGCATATGCATTCGCCCTTAAAACTTAGCAGAGGATCTCACTGAGGTAAGAGGGTATTCTTTATTTGTGCTATGGGAAGCAATAATGGAGATTTGCACTTCTTCAATATAGCATAGGATTTCCCAGAATGCTGACTAACAGAACCAGTCGGAGGTTTATTGATGTAGCGCCGTATTGAAAACACAGGTTTATTAATAAAGAGCTTCATGAGAGTCTGAGAGGCAAAAGGAGATAGCAAATGATACGATGGCACGAAAAATAGGAAGACCGTGTGAAAAAGCGTGTGGCTTGAGAAATGTGACCAGGAGATTAACTGCCGGGATCAACTTAGAAGCTTAAGCATTCAGGGAAAACATTCAAGTGGACTCTATGCTAACAGAGCCTTTTCCTTCTGTTTGCAGGTTTCAATAGCCACAAACGTCTCTTAGCATTTCCCTCCCTTAGGAAGACAATATCAGACGGCTGGCACTGATTTCTTAAAATTATACTGGCAAAAAGATAAACAAAGCTCAAGATAAAGAAATACATTTTACACTAAAAAAAAAAAAAAAAAGGAAAAAGAAAGAAAAAAACCACACTGAAACCAAATCCTCATATTTCTTGGCTCACGGTAGCAGGCTGACTAGTTACCCAAAATGAGCTTACTGCAAAATCACTCTGTTCTCACCACAGGCACAATTTACCAACTGGGTGCAACAGACACCGGGCTGGCTCCTGAACTTCTCTCCTCCAATTAAGCTGCACAACCTGTTACCATTTTGCCAATGGACTCTATTTACTTAGGTTCTGCATAACTTGCCAAGTGCTCACTCTGTGGAATTCCCAGCAAAGAGAAAGGAACAATTGGGGGAAATTTTTGTTAACATCCTTTCTTTTAACTTTCCCTAGCAGAGGGGAATGCATCAACGTGGAGCAGATGTGCTGAGACCAAATGCTCTCTTCCTCATGATTACGGTTGGTTATACCTGTGGATAGGCGAGCTAATTCCGCCGCAAATGTGCAAGAGAGGGTAGTACTAACGTACAATGTGTGGTCCTGGAGGCTTTGTTCCCACGTAATAGGGTGCTTCGTTTCACGAGACCTGGCACGTTGAGAAGAAAACTGAAGCAAAACAGCCCTGTGCCGTTGGAATCATGAGCTATCTCCGTGAGGCTTAGAGAGTGCCCAAGTTCTCGGCGATGTTGACATAAATATCATGGAATTTATTATTTGGAGTTGGAAAATAATGATTCTTTCTGCTTAATGTGCTCAGCGACTCTGCACCCGATTGTTTTCTGCCATTTGAGAATGCCCGAGGATGTCATTAAAACTACGTGTATCAATATTAAACCTTTACAAGTAGTTGACTAAATGAGCTGTTATTATCTTTGTTTCTGACAATAGTGTACCTTTTTACTTCATTTATCAGTAACTAGGTGTAGTCGATTGCACTTTGGTATTGATCCCAATATCCATACCCATCACAGACTACCTTTCTTCAAGGTCATCGTAAGGTCGAGTTATGATCAATATGAATTGACTGTCTGCAAATAAATTTATGTAGCTGACATTATTGCAAGTAATACCTTTTTTCAAATTAAGGTGGACCACTTTGTGAAGCATATGTGTTTGAAATATTAATGGTAACATCATCCAACTCTGCATAATGAACCAGCCTCCCCATAATTTACGAGTCCCCTTTGTAGAACTGAAAGTTACATAAGCTCCCCAATAACCATTCTTAAATAACACCTGCAGGGTTTCAAGCTTCGGATTTAGTGTGGATGCTAATTATGTTTTCCAAGCAATGGTATTCTCCTATGTAGCTCCTATGTGCATTTTGATTTCCAATTTCCAAGTCTCATTTCTATCATTGCTATTTCAAAGTTCAGTGGAATATTTAGTCATCCTAATCAGAGGACCACATTTGATAAAACCAACTTTCTTGATAGTAGAAACAGCACTATCAAAATGCAGCGTGATTCCAATGCCATCTTCCTACCATGGGCCCCTCAAACTGTGGAGAGACGCACTTGTGATCAGCCTATTAGCCACTGGATGTCACTGACGCTTACATAAATGGAGCTTAAGGGGCATTTATCTGACTGTAAAAATCATGACTTCAGTAGAAAGCAGTTTAGCTAGAAACATTTCAATCAGGCAATTTCTAATTTCAGAAAAATAGGCTCATAAAGCTCACAAAGGCGATACCCAACTTCAAGCGTGATTAGTTTCAGTTGTTTGTTTCAGCTTTAACTGGGATATGAATAAACAGCAAGTTTTGGGGGTGCATTCCATTTTGACAGCACCTGCCATTCTGCTTTTAAAGGGACACTGCCCAGTCAGGTTTGTGACATCCTGAAAGGCTTATCAGCAAGTCCAAATCATAAAACAATACCTTGGGAAATCCTTTTAATTCTATAATTATTGTTTTGTGTGTAACACAACATTCTACATTTAACTGTTTTCATGAGAATATATATTCTTATAAAAATTAAAGGTTATTTGAAGCAATTCAAATGTACTTCTTTTGGTACAAATGATTTGGATTCAGATTTTAAACAAGAAATTGGGCTTTGTAAAGCATAATTAATGATGACAAGTGTCAGAAAAACATCATCAAATGTATTATAAAATGGCTTCCACCATAAAATTCATTCTCAAATCAGATTATGGCAAAGGAACATAATTTTCCTTGACTGTTTCATGAATTCTCTTTCCAGGACATATCAGGGAAACCAATCAGATCTATCAGTAGATGGTCTACAGTGTAAAATTGAAAAGATGCAGTAGGTTGGAAAGTTCTAACAAAATAAGGATTTATCTTTTGTCTTGAATATAGACACAAAGCAAATGTAGTATGTGAGTGGCTTGGAGAAAAGGCACTATATAAGAGCAAAGAATTATGACAAATGACATCGCAACAGACATGCTGCCATCCCAGAGCTTGAGCCATTTGAGAAGCTATTTTGAATTAATAACGCATGCCATCGTGATTACATTTGCTTAGCAGATACATTTTAAGAAATAACAGCCTGCAAGAGGAAACTGAAACAATAGTTCTCTATCTTTATGTAACATATAATTGCCATTTTTCTTCAGAGAGAAAAGGTTCCAAGTCCATAGGAACTAGAGTCTAGGTTTTTATTTTTAAGTGGCTATATACTTGTGTATACATCAAAATAAATTTAATATCCACCCCCCCAAAAAATATTATATTACTAGAAATAGAAATTCATGGGGACCAGATCACCCACTGGTAGCTCACATTGTCAGAGCTGAAGCGAGGTGCGGGGAGGGGGCGGGTGGCAAAGTAACTGAAATTGAACCAACTTTTTGCATAAGGAACGCAGAGAAGGCTAAAGCAGCAATGCGTGCCCAATCTCACCCCATCATCATCTCCTCCCATCAAAAACAATCTTGAAAATATGTGAAAATACACACGTACATTTGGGCAATGTTATCTGTTGCTAAGTTGGTTGAAAAGGAAAGCTCTCCATCCACATAACAGAGGCCAAGCAAATATGTTGTCAATTGCTCATAGTTCAGGTAGCGGGGAACACCTGGAATTGCATCTTTAGGCAATTTGGCGCTTGGCAAAAGGCAGAAAGACAACACGGTAAGGAGTTGCCTCCCTCTCACTTAAACGATGTTTCCACCTTAAATTAAAGCTGTAGCAGCAGTAGGTAAGGTGGTCAATGCAATTAAATTCAAAAACCTGAATGTATTGAACTTTCTGCAATTATACATGGGTCATCTCTGGACAATATGTTGGCCATCTGGTAGCATCTGTGCCGTTCCCTCTAATAGAGTTCCTGCTGTGGCTCGAGGCCATGGCAGGCAGCACTAAGCAGGTCACATGTTGTGTCTTTCAGCCATATTTAGGTCACAATTTGGGATGGGAGGAGGCAGGAATTATCTTTTTGCACAAAGGCAATAAAAATGAATACTCCCTTGTAGGTATCTTGTGTTTTTTGTTAAAGAGGGAGAGAGTTACAGTTTGGTTCCATGCTTCATCCCAAGGTGTGCAAAAGATAAGACAGAATATCATATGCTAAAGACTAAACGTTTGTCTGTATGTTTTCTTTTCTCACACAAAAAAATTTAAAAATGGGCCTTTGTAAGTGGTGGCATATCTGGGGTTTTTTTGTTTCTTTGTTTGGTTTGGTTTGGTTTGGTTTGCTAAGGGAAGGGATGGAAGGGGGAATTCAAAATCTATTAATTAGTATTTAGATAATGGATAGAATGCAGAATATTCTAGAATGCTGGTACATTCTAGAAAACTCTTTTTGAGAGAGGGGTGATAAAAAGAATATATATATGCTTGTCTTTCAAATAGAAGTTGCAAATTATACATACTTGTATTTTACCTCTAGACAGTTATTGAAAACTCACATCCTATTAGTTGACTCACAAAATGTGTACAAAAATCTCAGCAACACTGAGAAACACAATGCCTTTTTCCAAAGTAAGATCATTCTAGAAATGTGAATATGAAATAACAGGTCCTATTAAATCTTACTTTTGACATGGGTATAAAGCGTCCACCTGGCGTATTTACTGATTGCCCCCAAAAAACAACTACAGCATGCACATTTTGAAAGTATGAACCTTACATGTATTATCCAAGTTCACTTGATATAGATTTTAAAATGCAATATGGACAAGAGTCAAGTCCGACATAAGCAATTTCAGTTTGACATCAATTAGTGAGTAGCTTTTACTCTTATAGACATATTTATAATGGAAAGGAGTGCATTTAGACTTTAAGGTCCTGCCAACTAATCAATTTGATGAACTAATTGATAATAAATGTTAATTGACAACTAACAGCAGTCAATTAATTGCATTTCAAATGCAGCTCCAGGAAGCTGAGTTGAACATTATTCTACCTCAAGCTACTCAAATAATAGCTCAGCAATGACTTTGCAACAGGCCATAAAGGTCAAAATGGGCGAGCCTTTTCCTTATTAGGAGATCGGGGATCCCAGGGCCCGGGTTTACAAAAACAGGAGCCGCTCATACCCAAAGCTCCTCTCACTGCCCCTGTGCTGATTCTCTCTCTCTCAGACAGTTTGCTGGCCTCCTGAGTCTCCTCTGGCTTTCCCTTTGGGGTGCAACGTGGAAAGCCAGTACTCAAAGCCAAAGAAGCTGTTGCTTCTGCCAGTTATATAATCTGTCTCTTCGACGGAGCCACTTAACTAAAAGCTAAACCTACAAATGAGGACGGTTCTGTTTAGTTATGTGTCTTTGTAGCAGGGAAGATATGCCCCGTTTTCTAATTTCCTACCATTAAAGAGTGTTAAAGAACAAGTGAGATGGACAACTGGTGCATCTGGTACAATTCAGTCCTAAAAAATGCTCTCTGTTAGAGTTCCAGTGTTCTTCATTTTAGTCAGTTGATCCATACTAAAAGCCCCACAACTTCATCTGAAAGCTCTGCCCGTATCCTCAAAAGGAAACTCATTTTGTATATGTAATAAAGGTCTCACTAGCTTTTTGGACTCCAGAGCCTTGGCACTTGTCTTCACTTTTCCTAGAAAGTTCTTTCCTCTATGATCTCATGAATCCTGTCTTTACTTCATTCAGACTTCTGCGTACATGTCACTTCAGAGAAGTCCCCCTGGCCAGTCTGCATCAAACCTACGCACATTCCTTTGTTCACTTTCTATTCTCTTATATTGCCTTACTTCTCTTCACAGCTCATATCGCTACCTGCCATTACATAGTCTTGGTTTATTTATCACCGATTTCCTTTACTTAAATGTAAACTCCATGGGGGAGGGACTTGAAACTATTCATTGTGTATTCCTGATGCCTAAGTATTGCTCACAGTGGGTCCTCAGTAATATTTATTGAATGGATGACACCACTCTGGAAATCAACCCTCTAAGTGAACTGTTAACGATTGCATCTCTTCTGGCTTAAAGCAAACATCTAAGAAGGGCAATATGGTGGAATGGAAAGAAAACTGGAACAGGAGAGAAGAGAACCCAACTCCATCCTTGGCTGCATGAGCCATGTCACTTCGGGAAAATGACTCCACCTTACTGGAACTTAGTCTCCTCATTATAAAATGAGGGGCTTTGACAAGATGATTTTTTAAAATTCCTTCTCACTCTAAGTTTTCTCTGATTCTGTTATTTAATTTGTCCTATTTGGAAGAAAACAATCCTCCATTGTTCTTTTCTGGCTATGTTCTCTTTTGGAAAAAAAAATACAATAGAATCATGTGTGTTTCATAAAAATTGTTACCTCAGAAGGCTTTATGGAGTTAGAAAATGTCACTATAAAGTTAAATAAATGGCAGCCGAGGGAGAAACGAGTAAGGAATACAGGGAGAGGCTAGAAATTTTAAATGAAATTTCAAGTGAGACGTGAGATTTGAAGAGACAGTTGGAGCAAAGTGGGCCCTCTGACAGAGAAGAGGAGAATTTGGGGTCAAAGTACTGAGAGGGGAAAATACAGAGGTAAAATGGGCAAAAAAGAATTGGGAACTGTTTAAAATTTTGGACTTCAAGCAATACAATGTAATGGAGTGGTTTAATTTTAAGGAAAGAAAAACAGCCATAATTCAGAAAGAGATCGCAAAACAGTCCCCAAAGGGGGTGTGGAGGTAAGGTCCGCTGGTGATGTGAGTGGTGTGAATGATAACCCCACACATTCAGACAACCGTGAGCTCTTCAGACGCATCTGAGAATAAATAAATGTAGCTGGAATCAAAGCTTCTGGCTATAATGACATGGATTTTTACATTTTTGTTGCTCTTTCTTGAATCAGATCCAAGCCAAACTCCCTAAGCCCCTAATATGCTGACCAGAAAAACTCACATTTTCCCTCAGAAATGTTAATCAAAGGGTTTAAACTTACCTCCTTTTGAAGGCAGTTGGTTGGATCTTCCCAGTTTTATCAGTCATCCTCTACCTGCCTGACTCTGTGTTTTTGTTTTCGAGGGGAAAAAAAAATAGGAGAGGAGCTGGTATAGTGACCTAAAGTCACTCTTTCATCCTCCTTTTGTTGAAATGACACGCGGATACCCTGGGGTAAGGTGGGAAATCCTATTCCACACGGGATGGAGTCATAAACTCTTATGGAATGTCATTGTCACGGGCGAATTCAGATATTATTTCAATAAACTCCTTTGAGCAACATAATCTATGAGTTTATTAAAAGACCCTCAGGTTTATTTGGTGGACTATAAATAATCTATATGCTCTTTCAAACAAAAAAATTCAAATGACAGAGCAAAGGCATTAAGCTTTCCCCTCCAGTTACATTAGGAGCGGATCTGTTTGCTGCCAGTGCGGCCTCCTGATACGCTAGCAGGGGCTGGATCAGTTCCGAATGTCTCTCTATGAGGACAACAACTGCATCTGGATTTCCCACAGCCTCTGAATGAGTGGTGGGTGAACCAGGGTTCAGAAGCACACAAATAAGCTGAGGCTATTTCTTTCCGCCTCGTCAAAGGGAGCAAGTGAATTTCATTTGCTTCTCCTTTGTGTCCGTCCACAGAACTCTTCATTACCTTCTTAAATTCTTTTTGCTACTGAACAACTCGGATTTTCTTCCAGCCAATACTGCCACCCCACGCCCCCTGCACTCTCTCCCTCGCTGCCTCCTCCCCTCTCTCATTGTCTGGGCTTCCTCACTCACACATACCTTCAGATTCTACCCAGTTGAGTAATGACAAATAAAACTTGATAATTTCCTTTTCCACTAGAATGCAATCTTTTAAACCCTCGTAGGGTATATTTTATGGATTCTAAAACACAGAAAAACGTGCTTCTCAATAATCTGAGGTCTCATTCAAAAGCCGGTCCAGATTCAGAAAAGATGCTATCTTGAAAATGTTCTCTGACCGGGTAAGTTTTTTGAGAGCAGGAATCTGACTTCTTTGTCTTTGCCTTTCCCACCTAGCCTAGCTCGCGTTTTACCTTGACACAGAATGAAGCAAATGCACGAATAAACGGAATGGTCCTTTGGCTATCAGTTGAGTGTAATGACAACATATAAATACATTAATAAATATCCCGCAGGTAGCGTCAGAATATAAATAAATTAGTAAAAACTAAAAAAATACATTCAAAAGGTAAAGTTAATTATAAGCAATAAAGAAAACACGTGGGGCTGAAAGACTAGAAGTCTTTGGGGGAGAGGGAGGACATATGGCAAAAACTGACCCAAGTCAACTCTGTTATAAATGGAGATAATGTAGCGGAGAAAGCGATAGTTGGAGCAAATATTTGGAGTATTAAATAAAAGGAGATGGAGAATTCAAGTAGAAGGCTAGTATAAAAATATTAACTTTGAAAATAATATAATTGCATTACCAAGGAAAGACTTAGACCCACTTTTTCCCAAAGCTGTTTGTCCTTTTCTAATTAGGATCCCATGCAGTTACTGCTAATGCATCCTAATTCATTAGTAGCAAATGGGCCTGATTCTAAAGTAACTCTTCCCAGTAGCATCAGAATAGAATTCTTGGGGCAGAATAGCATATTCTAAAGAAGAAAGCTGACTAAAAATCTACCTCTGAGAAATCACACAGTTAAGTGTTGGTGAATATAAACTCAGTGGAATTGATAGGTACCTGTAGGTGCGTGCTCACCTGCAGGACGACTCTGTTGTACTCTGGCTTTTCTATTATTATTTATTTCAAGTACAGTTTATGGAACCTCTTTTTCCCAATGTCAACTTATTTTTTCCCAAATAGTTTGATTTAATTTAATAAATTTATGAATTTTACAAATTGATTAAGTAACAACAGACCGATGCCTGTTGGAGAAAATCTCAACTATCAGTCTGTTTTTAAGAATGACTTAATTACAGGACTGATTTTTGACATTGATCTGTACCCTCCAAATGATGAGATAAAGGGACACTCAAAAAGAATAATGAAAAAGAATATTTGCATAGTCTCAAAGTATTATTGTTTACAATGGAAAAAAAATAGTAAGTTTACAGGGGAGAACTCCAGAAAAATACTACCTTAACCAAGTGATCAAGGTTAATATCACCAGTTATGAGTCATATCAACATTAATATCCTTCAGTGTGATGACTGAGAATACAGTATCACTTCTGTAGTATTCTTACCAAAAATGCATAACTTCAATTTCATCGTTGTAAAACATCAGTCAATTCGGAATTGAGAGACATGCTACAAAATAACAGCCCATCAAAATGTTATAAAAAGTGTCAACATCGTAGAATACAAGAATAGACTGATGAATTGTCACAGACTGGGGGAAAAAAATAAAAAAAAAAAACTGACATAATTAAATACAGTGTGGGATCCTGGAATGGATCACGGAGAAATGGTTGATCCTTAAATATGGACTGTAAGGTTAGCAAAAGACGCTATACCAATGTGAATTTCCTCGTTTTGATCATTGTACCATGGTTATGGAAGTCAGTTTTGCAACTTTTCTGTAAGTTTAAAATTACTTCAAAACAAAAAGTTTTGATAAAGAGGATAAAGCCTAATGCAGGTAATCTTGCATAAATGTTTTTAATGCAGAAATCTTGTATAAGTAATGATTGGGGAGGTACACGAAAAAAGAGTACATGTAACCAAGAATTTTAAAGTCTACTGAATTTGTTATTAAGAAAAACTGAGCTTGTGTTATAGAATGGCATTACTAAATAATTATTGCAAATCTCCATCTCTCCTGGGAGAAAAATCAAGAAATACAGATATCGTGGTGAGTATAGAAGGAAGTGGTGCATTCTTTTCTTTTCATAACTTTAAATGAAAACCTTCATGGCAATTTGAGAAATGAACTTTCTGTCACTGGTTCAGATTTTTATTCCCTGTGCTCAGAGTAGTGACTCAAACAAGTGGGTAATATCTGTTGAGTAAAAGAAGGTATGAATATTTTCAGAATGACTTCTGAAATTGTCTTTTATATACCTGGGAACTCATTGAGACTTATCCATATACCAGTCCAATCTTCAATCCTCCCTAACCCTACATACATAATAATGCCTCCATTAAAAAGGTTATGAGCTATCCCCCAAAAATAATATGTCAGAAAACTGGCATATTGCAGGAATATTGCAAATTATCCCCATAACCTTAGTCCATTTATGAGAAAAATCACCCAACAAATCCCCATGGAGGGACCTCCTGCAAAATGCCTGACCAATACTCCTTTAAAACTGTCGAGGTCATCAAAAATAAGGAAAGTCAGAGAAAGTGTAAGAGCCAAGAGGAAAAGTCTAAAAAACTGTAGCAGTCAAGAGGAGCCTAAGAAGACATGACAACAAATACAATGTGGAATCCTGGGTGGGATTCAGAGAAAAAAGACATTAGGAAAACACTGAGGAAACCTGAATAAACTATGGACCTTAATTAACAGTAACGTACAGCTAACTCTTGACCAGCACAGATTTGAACTGTGCGGGTCCACTTATACACAGATTTTTTTTTTTCAATAAACACAGTACAGTAAATATATTTTCCTTATGATTTTCTTAATAACATTTTCATTTCCCTAGCTTACTTTATTGTAAGGATACAATATTCTTCATTTCGTGTAACATACAAAATATGTGTGAACTGACTGTTTATGTTATCAGGAAGGCTTCTTGTTAACTGTAAGGCTATTAGTAGTTAAGTTTTGGGGGAGTCGAAAATTATATGAGGATTTTTTATCATGCAGGACGTTGGCATCCTTAACCCCTGCATTGTTCAAGAGTCAACTGAAATATCCTTTCATTAACTCTAACAAATATACCATCCTAGTATAAGATGTTAATAATAGGGAAAACAGGTGTGAGACATATGGGAACTTTCTGTACTTTGCAAAGAACTTTGCAGTTTCTTTGTAAATCTAAAACTATCCTTTAAAAAAAAAGGTTTAAGAGTTCAATGTAAATAAAATTTTTAATAATTCATTTTTAGGGGCGCCTGGGTGGCTCAGTCATTTAAGCATCTGCCTTTGGCTCAGGTCATGATCTCAAGGTCCTGGGCTAGAGCCCTGGCATCAGGATCCTTGCTCAGTGGGGAGTCTGCTTCTCCCTCTCCTTCTACCCCTCCCACCCTGCTGGAGGGAGCTCTCTCTAAAATAAATAAATAAAATCTTTAAAATAATAATAATAATTTATTTTTATAGAAATATTTTAAACATATATAACTGATTTCTCTACTTCTTTAAATAGCCGTTTAAAGCATAATTTAATCTTTTCTTTAAAACTGGAGTACAGGGGCATCTGGGTGGCTCAATAGGTTAAGCGTCTGCCTTCAGCTCAGGTCGTGATCTCAGGGTCCTGGGATAGAGCCCCACCTCGGGCTCTCTGCTCAGCTGGGGGTCTGCCTTTCCCTCTCACTCTCCCTCTGTGCTCTCTCTCTCTCTCAAATAAATAAAATCTTAAAATAAAAAAAATAAAACTAGAGTACATTATAAATATCAGTTTTTATTCCTTATTATAATATAATTACTATTTCTTCCTATCTGACAGTCTGAAGCCAGTGTGTATTTCTACCGCCTCTCTTAGCAAAGTACCCTTATTAATATATATAAAGCATTTAAGAAAGGTGCCTAGAACATAAAAAATTTACAATAACATTAATATATGAAGATAATTGTCACTTACCCAATGTAAGCAGATTATAAACTTTGGATTTTTCTAACAACAATGATGAACTAGTTGTAATCCACCCATATTTGCTCACCCAGTTGCTGTTGTGACCAAATATCGACATTAGTAAATGGTCAGTCAAGGTAAGAAATTAGGTCTTTGATCATGGAAGAGTGAAGTTAGATGACTCAGCAGGAAATTACACCCCTATTTTAGGTCCCTCTGGCTCCATCAAATAAGCTTGGGGGTCCACCCGCATCCCTCTGCCACACCACCACATACACATGCCATTTTCTGTCTCTCTAGACTCTGTTGACTTGCCTCCATCCCCAGGATCAAAAACAGACCAAGAATACTATGGAAATTGGACACCAATTTGCAAAGTACTAAAGTGAGCTGACAGTTTGTTTGGAAAGGTGACTGAATACTTACTGTCCTTCTAAAGTCTCTATCCAACTTTCAAATGTTCATGACCAAAAACCCTTGAGTCAGCAGCATGGAGGAGGTCATGGTTTGGGTCACTCTCAGGCAATGCTTGCTTGGAAAAAATCATTGCAGGGCATTTACAACTACTCCCTGTCTGACTCCAATCCTGCCAATCACAAATGAGGCAGGCATCCCCTTTTGGCAAGTGGCCAGAGGAGGGTGCTCTGTTGTTAGGGGAAGACCCTCCAGGAAGAGAGGGAAACAGACAAACGAGGATCCTCTTTACTTTCCATCTCCCTTCAAACCTGCAAGTGGAGCCATTGTGGTGTTTCTCCTTTTTTGTCTCATCCTGTCACTCTCTAGTCTTCGAACAATAGAGGCAACAATGGTCTTGTCTAAATGATTTCACAGGCTATTATTCAGACACTCAACTTTTAACATTTCAATTTTGTCATTCTGTTTCCACACAAAAGGTGCACTCCTACAGTATAATGTTCTCAGAATTATGTCAATGAGCAGTAATAGCTTTTAACATTAAGTTGATCATTAACAACTACATTATCTGAGGCATAATCTAGTACTTCAGCCTTTTGTGAGATTACGATACTATGGAATTTGAAACTAATAGGAGGATGCACTCATAACAACACATAAAAATATTTACGTGGTAATAAAAGGTTAGTGAAAAGCAAACCATCTAAAACAGTATACTGAATAAAACTATAAACTTACATGTTATTTACAAAAGGTGAGTCTCTAAAGGAGAAAATAGGTGGGCAAGATCACTTCAACAACATGTCTTTGTTCATAAAGGTTTCCGTATTCTATGTAAACGTTCTATATAATTTCAGTAGATCTCTATCAGAAGGGCATATTCCAAAACATTTTTATTTTTAAAACAGTGAAAAAATAGAAAGGGGACTCTATGTGGTTAAGTATTATTGTATCTTCTCAAATTTTCAAACTCTTGGGCAAAGAACGTTTATTGATCATCTTAGGTATTGTTTTTAAAGTTGTTTTATTCTCCTCTCCCCACCCCTAGCCCATCTCTTATGTGAGAAATCATTCAGGGAAAAATTGTGTCTATTTTCCTGCAATCCAGTGCTTGCAACCATGCAGCATCACGATGGCATTCAAGAAACAGGAGAACAACCACAGTGGGGACACCAAGTTCAGAAGTCTGGAAAGAAGCCCAAGTCTAAAGGGACATGTCTTATATATGATTTTGGATCTTGATTAGAATTCATTAATTGTGCAGAGGAAATATACTTCAAAAAATCAAGCCAATGCTCATAAAGAGTAATGTATATGCTATTATTATCCTTTGATACAGTAATCAAATTTCCAGAAATCTATCCTTTAAGAAATTTCTAAATCCAGAAATAACTTAGTGCACAAAGAAGTTTACCATAACATCATTTATAACAGTGACTATCAAACCAACCTAAATATCCAGAAAGAGAGGGATGTTTAAGAAACCAATGGCTACATTTTCACACATGATGAAAAATGGCATAACCATTTACCCAAAAATTAATTAATTAATAAGGAAATTATTAAATTAAATGAAAAAGAACAAATACAAAATTGTGTGTGGAGGGGTGTCAAGTGCCATGCATAGACAAAAAGGGGGAAGTGGGCTGGAAAAAGAAAATATACCAAATAAATAGTGTTTTTTTCACGGTAGTAGTTTTTTCCTATTCTTCTTTCTCCTCTGTACTTCTCTGCATTTCCAAATTTTGTTCAATGAGAATGCATTATTTTTACAATTAAAAAGGGATGCATATTGAACTCTGCTGTTTAGTTGTCCTTATTGGAAGATACTGAACCAAATATACATCCAACAAGAATAATGCGCAACCATGGTTTTCATTCTTCCAAATGTTGAAAAGTAGTCTTTTGACTCGAAAACACAGAAACTTTGTGCAGAATACATGTGTCACTTGCATGACTTCATCCTGGCCCCAACTCTTCCTTGCTGTGTTTGGCCCCATCCACACTGATACATCAGTATTGTTTCCACATATACTTCCCTGTGTGCAGAAGGTTTTGCTTCAGCTCACTCTGGGTGGAGTGAGCTCATTTCAGTTCATACTTACCTTTTCTGAGCCTGTCTCCCAATATCAGTACAAGAGGTTTTATTTAAGAAAGGAAAGCAGCATATTTTGAGGAAGAGTGGACGGCTCTTATTGCCTGCTTCCAGGATCCAGAGAAACATCTAAAAGAATGTGTGTACTCTGATTGCAGGGAGGGAACTTGATATGACAAGTTGTGGTGCAAGAAGGCAGATGGGCAAGAGGGGACTGCTCAGCACACAATCTTTGCTCCAGCCAAAGACTTCAACTTGCTGACCTTTGTATATGTTTCATTCCATCTGTCTCCCTTTTCAAACACCTTACGTATTATTTCTCCCTCCTGGAATATTCTCTCTTACCCTGTCATTCTTACTCAAGCCCTGCCTCTATTTTTCTTTTAAACATGGTCCATTTAAAAATAATACATACAAGAAAGATAGATCGCTATCTAACTTAGAATACTGCTTTTGATCCCAGAGGACTCTTCCAAAATGTTCCAACTGAAGACCACTTCAACTCTGTAATTTTTCTTACTATTTTTCATTCCTTGATTATAGATTGGAAAAATACTGATACATAGAAGCATTATGTTGAAATTATATTAATAAAATATGGATGAGGTTCATTCTCTTGGATATCTTCTTTAAAGCTTCGAAGATACAGAAAAACGCTGTGGACTATAAAACACAGGGATGGTGATTTTAGTTGTATGATTACTTCTGAAGTTCTAAGAGTTTGTTATATGGATGCATATTTAGCTCTGTTGCTCTTTTCTGATTTTCAATCAGTGTTTCTTCAAAATACTTAGGAAATAGAGCTTAGATTTATCTTTGATATAAGGAAAGAATAAATGGACTGAGAAGATATAAGAACAAATCAACCCAGAATCTGTGAGTAGCCAGCCTAGCAGAACACAAGTCACTACGCAGCAACCAGTAGTTCCTTTGAAGAACAGATCATTTTTTCTGCTGATCAGTCTAATCACTTTCTATGATAGAAGAAAAGGACACATGCACACACATGCACAAACAGGACCTCTTTGGTATAATTTTTATCATCCTCAGGAAGCTTTTGGTCTCTGACTTCTACAGTACTGGTCAGAGTTGTGAACAATCCTGGAATGCCTACCAAAAAGTGACAACCTACCTTCCCCTGAGTGGTCTGTCTTTGCATAAAGACCATGTTTCTTCTGCACACAGAACCCCACTTCCACTGTACATACTTCCCGTCACTAGTATGTTTGTCCTCTCTCCATTCCAGGAAGCTCAGCAATGGGAAGGCCATTCAGTGAATGTAATACCATGGCCTTCTTTCTTTCATGATGCTACTAAACTATGAATCAGGTACTATATGGCATGAGATTCACTAGCAGAAAAATCATACACAGTGCGCTCAGGTTATCTCCAAAAATTACCTCTGTGCTAATAATCTATTGCTGTATAACAAATTGTCCCGAAACTTAGTAGTTTCAAGCAATGATAACTGTTTATCACATTACAAAGGTTTTGTGGGTCAGGACTCAGTAACCTCTTAGACAGGTGATTCAAGCCTGAGGCCTCTCATGAAGTCCTGGTCAAAATAATGGCTTGAGTTGCAGTTGCCTGAAGGTTTGACTGGGGCTGAATGATCCACTTCCAAGGTGGCTCATTCTCATGGCTGACAAGTTGGTACTTGATGTTGATAATAGGTTTCAATTTCTCTCCATGTGGCCTCTCCAGAAGGCTGCTCCATATGGGGATTAGTTCTCCTCAAAGAAAGTGATACAAAAGAACAAGGTAAGAGCCATGACTTTTATAACCTAGCCTGGAAGTCACAGACCTTTCCACTGTATCATATTGGTTACACAGGATCGACCCTATCCAATATGGAAAAGGACTCTACAAGGGCATGACAACAAAAGGCAAAGATCATTGGGAGTCATCTTGATCATCTTGCCATTGCTTATGAAACCCTCTATCAAGATGTGTAGTTGTTCTTTAAGCAGTTTGGGTCTGGACTGACCTATGAATGTTTTGACCAAATGAATACAGTGGAAATGATGCAATGCCAGTTCCAAGTTAAAAGTCCTTTTAAAAGACAGGCAGTTCTTGATTTCCTGCCTTTTGGAGTCCTGAGCCATTAAGTAAGAAGTTCAGGTTACACTGCTAAAAGTTTGGCTGCATGAAGGTGACGCATCAGGCATATGTGCAGAAAAGGCCATCCTGGTTGATTTTTCAGATGACTCTGGTACCTGTGGGTCAGGACTGTAACCACATGAGAAACACTCAGAATCACTGGCTAAAGCCCAGCTAACGCATAGAACTATGACCCCTTATATAATAAATTAGTGTCTTTAGCAACTAAATTTTGAGGTGGTTTGTTATGTAATGACAGAAAATCAGACAAAACTTATACAAGTTTTGTTATTGATTTTTCATATTTTCTGCACAACCTTTACATCACAACATAAATTCCACAATAGCAGGAAACACACCTAGGCCTACTAACTGGTTTTTTACATTATTCTTGCCCCCAAACTTCCAGTCCCCAAATAGCAGAGTGACCATCATTATAACATATATCAAAGTCTTTTCTGATCCCCAGACTAGGCTATGTTTGTATTATATATTATCATTGCAGTCTATATATCTATTTCATAATACTTATTGGACTGTGTTTTTAATTATAATTTGCATAATCACTTTTCTAATGTTGGTATCCCTCACTATATCCTAATCTGTGATAGACAAGGTGCATAAATATCTTATTCATTGGTCTGTCCTCAGTGTTAAGTACAGTGCCTAGAACATAGTAGGTGTTCAGCAAATATGTGTCGAATGAATCCTTTCCAAAGTATCTGTGCACTTGATTCTGTAAAAGAAACTTATTTTTTAATGTTTTTAGTTTGCTTCTTGGGGCTATTTCTAGTGGCAAAGGAAAAAACAAAACCAATGAATGTTACAATTTTTCACAGGTTTCTAGAAATAGGTCATGAAAATAGCTACCCGAAATGTGACAAATACTCATCTCTTTCAGCCATCGGGTTGACTTTGGATCCTCCTACAGAAAGCAGAGATCTAGACAGTCTTTATTGTGAACAGGTCTTCAGATTCTTTGCTATTCATTAACATAAAATAAAAAATAGTTTGCCCACTCCCTTTCTCCAGTTTTCATTTTACTTTCTAAATTCACTATAATATTGTATTTTTATTTGAAATACTGACTTTCTACCTTCTCTGTTGCATATTTATATTTATTAACTCATTTAGACTAAGAAGAAAAGATTCTCCAACTCTTTCTTTCAGTGACCTTGGAAAGAACAAAGCTTTGGTTAATAAAATTATACCAATCCTAGAAAATCAAAATCACTACCCAAAACTCTTCAACACTAATAAAAGATGGAGCCAGACAGACTGTTAGGTAAAGCATATGCTAATAAAGCACAGAAGTGGTTAAACACAAGGACACTTCCCTCTATAGGAGACCAAAGGCCCAAATATTCAATAACAAAAATTTTAGCCATATGTGCACTTATGTAGAACAGATTATTAATGGTTATCCTCCATAAATATAAGAAATGCATTATAATAAATCTTAATAATTTTAAATTATTTTTCTGAAATCACAGCCATTAAACAGTGATGATCATTCAGTGGAAATATTCATCAAGATACATGTATGACAGAAATACCAAGTTCATTCTGCAGTGTCAGGTGGAAGCAAATTCTACAAATGCTTATATTCAAAAACATTTTCAAGTAATTATGTTTTTTTGGACAACACTTTTAGCATTCTTTTTTTTTTCTTACATATGCTTCTAAATCTGTGTTTGGAGTCCAAATTTTAAATTTAATTACAAGCAGAAGAATATGCCTACTTAACATTCAATTTAGGCCTAAATTACCCTTAAATTTATAGAGATTCATGGAAGTTTAGGGTTGCAAGTTTTTTAAAGTTTACCTAACCCAGTGGCTTTCAAAGTTTAACGTGCATCAAAGGACTTCTCAAACACAGACCGCTGGGGGCCATCCTCAGAGTCTCTGAATCCGTGGGTCTGGGGTAAAGCAGAGAATTTGCTTCTTTAATGAGTTCCCAGGTCATGCTAATAATGTGACTGGTCCAGGGACCACACTTTGAGGATCACTGATCTCACCCACATTTACATTTTATAGATAAAGAAATAAAGGCCCAGAAAACTTTTTCAAGTTTTGGTTGAAGGATTCTGCCACAATCAACGGCAGAAATGGCAGGAAAAGGCAGAAGTAGGACGTGGCTATTTCTACTTCCGGGTAGAGTTTCCTCAATCTGAGGTGTATTCAATACCACATGAGGTGTTGATGAATACACTACAGAAAAAAATAAGTCACAGCCGCCAAAGAGGGAAGGCAACCTAAACATCCTCTCTCCCAGATGACAAAATTAAAGACATGCAGGACCGCACCAAAAATGGTATGATTCAGGTATTTCTTTGCGGCCACCACTCTGCTTTTGAAGTTCACTTCCCTCTAAACATCTAAGGACTCACTTTGCATTCTTACATTGCAACGTCTTTGTTGATAACTTTTCAGTAATTCCATTACAGCAAATCACAGGGTTGTCAAATCTTCAAGGATCAGAAGATCATGAGTTGACAAGTAGCAGATGCACAGAAAGAAGTTTAAATAATGTGCATTCATTCCCCATGTGGAGTGAAGTAGAATACCTATTACTCCAGGATAGTAAAAACCATCCGTAACAAAGAATGGAGTTACGCCACGATATTTACTGTTTCTCCCACTTTTATTCAGTGAAGAATCAAAGAATTCAGAAGAAAGAAAACTCTTAGGTTTTCAAACAAGCTGTTTCTGTTTAAGGACAGAAGTTTCTGTTAAAATGTAGTATAATTGTGATGTCACTGAGCACAGTGAGGGCTGCAGGCAAATGGAACATTCTCATTTAATACCACTAATGTAGGCATATTTGAAACACTATAGCTTCTTCGGACTATAATTATAACTGTCTGTTGCCTCTGTGCTTTCAAAGATAATAGAAGTTGTTCACAAAATTTACACAACACTGATGTGTTGCATATAAAATGTAGACAGTCACGTGTAAAATATCCCATTATATATTTTCTCATAGAGAGAAATAGCTGAGAAACCTACAGACCATCAAATTATGACTCCAGTGTTTCATTACAAGCAATTAGACTCCGGAACCCAAAGGTACAACCAAAATATGTGGCGTAATTTGGTTAATACCATTGAAGAGCGGGGCCACAGGTGCTTGAATCTGTAGAAAAGAAAAATTCTAGTGGCCATAGGGTCTTATTACTACTGTCTTGGTTAATGACTTCTAAAGACAAGAGCATCAAAGGTGGAACTAGGGAGAAAATACATGTGAAGTGTTTCATGTTAAGAGATTCAAAATTATACTCGTTCTTTCCACTGAAAGGCTACTCTCTGTTAGACACAGTCCTTGGCCTCAATGAAATCAAAATCCAGCCGAGATGTAGGCATAAATTCATTCCTTTGTCAAACATTGACCAATGCTGTAAAGATCTCAGTACAGCCTGTTAGTAATATGGAACAGAGCAGCTTACACGTTCAAAGGATGGGGAAAATAGGAAATTATCACCAATAAATGACACGGATCTGGGTCTAGAATAATTAAAAAGTAGTTTCCATTGGGAAAAGGAAATCACCCAGCGGGAGTTAAAGTTATGAAAGACAGGTTGAGGTCATATCCTCAGAAAATTATGCTAAGGAATTTGGATACTGTTTCCAGACAGTAGGAGCCATGGAGGGTGTTTGAGAGCTATAAAGCAGAGCAATTTCTGAGAAAATTCTTCTGGGAAGCACACCTTAAAAAGTGGCCAAAAAATAAAAGACACCTTTTGTAATGCCTGAATGAGCTTTTGTAGCAATAAAGGACTACCCAGGAACCAATGGCAAAATAATCCAAGAGGCTAATGAGATTTGGATGATCTTTGAGCCTGAGGCATCTGCTGGTGATAGAAGCTAAATTTCAATGAGTCATGCTTTAGTGACGTGACACAAACCTGAGGCCAAGGCAGCAATGGGCATGAACACAGCAAAGCAAATAGAAGGAAACAATAAAATAACAGAAAATAACTATACGAAAGTCAAAGATAGGGCGCCTGGGTGGCTCAGTCGGTTAAGCGTCTGCCTTCAGCTCAGATCATGATCCTGGAGTCCCGGCGGCATAGAGTCCCACGTCAGGCTCTCTGATCAGTGGGGAGTCTGCTTCTCCTTCTGCTCTTCACCCTGCTTGTGCTCACTCTCGCTCTTTCTCTCTCTCAAATAAATAAGTAAAATATTTTCAAAAAAGGAAAGTCAAAGATAATACAGAGCATCAGTAGAACCAAAAGTTAGTTGCATAATGAGACTAATAAGGAACAAATCTCTCTCAAAAACAATCAAGAAAAAAAGAGAGATGAATGCAAAATATACAATATGAGGAATGAAAGGGGGACTTAATTAGTGATGCAGCATATACTAAAAAGATTGGAGAATATTATATCAACTTTATTGTAGTAAATTTGAGTGATTCCATAAAATAGAAAAAAAATCTAGAAAAATGTGTAACCAAACATACTTACAAAGACCTAGAAAAATCTGAATCACCTAGTACCCTCTCAATAAACTAAAAAAGCAGTTTAAAATTTCCTGCAAAGGAAAACACTTCCTTGAAATACTCCTTCTAATGCATTCTACCAAGCTGTCAAGAAGCAGATTATTCCACTTTTTTAGAGACGAAAAGAAGAAGAAATACTATCTAACATATTTGGTGAGACTAGCATATCTCTTACACCAAAACCATGCGGAGTCAGTCTGAAACAGAAAATTATGAGCCAATCTCACATGAAAAAGGATTTTGACAAACTAAATCCAGGGAATATACGAAAAAAGATAATACATTATTACCAAGTTGTGCTTATTTCACAAATTCAAAGCTACATTAGCAAACTACGAGATGACTTCATTATACTAAAGATTGAAGGAGAAAATCAAAATCAAAATCCCCCCAATAGGTACAGCAAAAGCATTCAATATAATGAAGCCTCCATTCAGAATAAAATTCTTAGCAAACTAGGAATAGAAGAGATCTTCTTTAACTGAATAAAGAGTATTTATAGGAGTACCTCTGGCAACAGTCATATAGATTATCTTTCAAATCAGGAATGTGACAGGATCGTTTTCTACCACTACTTCTATTTCACATTGTGTGGGAGATTCTTAGAATCAGACAAGGAGGGACGCCTGGGTGGCTCAGTGGGTTGAGCGTCTGCCTTCGGCTCAGGTCTTGATCCCGGGGTCCTGGGATCGAGCCCCGGATCGGGCTCCCTGCTCGGTGGGGAGCCTGCTTCTCCCTCTGCCTCTGCCACTCCCCCTGCTTGTGCTATCTCTCTGTCAAATAAATAAATAAAATATTTTAAAAAGGAAGAAGAAGAAGAAAAGGAATGGAAGTACGCTGTATAATTTCATTTATATACTACTTTTAAAATGACAAAATCATACCTGAAGGGGCACATGCACCCCAAGGTTTATAGCAGCAATGTCCACAATAGCCAAACTATGGAAAGGGCCTAGATGTCCATCAACAGATGAATGGATAAAGAAGACGTGGTACACACACACACACACACACACACACACACACACACACACACAGTGGAATATTATGCAGCCATCAAAAAAGTGAAATCTTGCCATTTGCAACGACGTGGATGGAACTAGAGGGTATTATGCTAAGCAAAATAAGTCAATCAGAGAAAGATAAGTATCATATGATCTCACTGATAGGAGGAATTTGAGAAACAAGACAGAGGATCATAGGGGAAGGGAAGGAAAAATGAAACAAGATGAAACCAGAGAGGAAGACAAACCGTAAGAGACTCTTTTTTTTTTTTTAAAGATTTTATTTATTTATTTGACAGAGAGAGACACAGCGAGAGAGGGAACACAAGCAGGGGGAGTGGGAGAGGGAGAAGCAGGCTCCCCTCAGAGCAGGGAGCCCAATGTGGGACTCAATCCCAGGACCCTGGGATCATGACCTGAGCCGAAGGCAGTCGCTCAACCGACTGAGCCACCCAGGCGCCCCATAAGAGACTCTTAATCTCAGGAAACAAACTGAGCATTGCTGGGGTGGTGGGGGGTGGGAGGGATGGGGTGGCTGGGTGATGGACATTGGGGAGGGTATGTGCTATGGTGAGCTCTGTGAATTGTGTAAGACTGTTGAATCACAGACCTGTACCCTGAAAAAAAAAATTTTTTAATGACAAAATCATAGACATAGAGATCAGACTAGTGGTTAGCTGGGGTTAAGAAGGAGGTGAAGATGAGAGGGAGGTTGAATGTGCTCAAAAGGAGCAACACGAGTAGCCCTTGTGATAATAGATGATTAAAGATCTTGACTGTATTAATGTCAATATTCCAGTTGGGATATTGTACTATACTTTTGCAAGGTGTTAACCATCGGTGAAAACCGAGTAAAGAAGACATGGCATCTTTGTATTATTTCTGCACTTAAATCTACAATTATCTCAAAATAAAAAGTTTAATTGAAAAAAAAAACCAGATTTTTCATGGAACTTAACAAACTGATTCCAAAAGGGATACAGAAAAGCAAAGACCCTAAGAATAGGCTAATGGGGCAGGGACATCATCAAAAATGGCAAAGTAGGAACTACCAGGCTCCGTCCTTTTTCAAAAGCAACTAATGAGCTGGCAAAAACTGTCAGAATGAACTCTAGAAGAACACGGAAATCCAATCAAGAACTTACAACCCGAGGATAATCTGGGTGAAGAAAGACACTGCTGCTTTGTAGGGAGAGAGTGCTGTGGCATTTTAAAGTGCCTCCCTCCCACTCCCACACCTCAGATCTGCAGCACGAGGTGGGTCCTGTACACCCGCCTCATGCCCATTGCTAGTGCTGGAAGGACCAATACTGACCTTACTCTCAAAGAACTGTGCTTTGGGGTCTCCACAGGTCTGGCAGTTTCCTCAATGACCAGCGTAAAGCCTTCCCTTTGTTTCACCCAATTTGGAGCCTTCCCAGGGCTGGGGTGGCTTCCCGGGCAGCTTTTTGCAAAACTTTTAAAGGCATAGGTCCTGGCGGGGGGCTGGGCAAGGGAAATACTGGGGACAAGCAATGGATATTGAGAAGTCTGGAAAGGCAGAGGATGGGAAAGGGGATAAATATAGGGATAGGGATTTGAACAGCTTCCATGTAGACCAGGGAATGAAGAATGACATACACACGGCCAGGTTGGGATGTACGTCAGAGAAGGCCTCAGAAGACCTAAGCTTCCATTGCTGGTGAGCCTTCAATCTCCACATGAGTGGGAAGTTAAGGAGTAAGGCCGAGTTTTAAATAGCCAGGCTAAGCATCAAAGGAGTGCCCGGACACAGAGCCAATCCACAAAGTAATTTGTAATGCATATTTGGTTTGAAACTCCTATTTTTTTCCTCCTTTTCCCCCCTAGATTATTTAGAAGACTAATGCAAAAAAGAACTATAAATAATTTTAAAACTAGGTTAAAGGGTGAGAGATGGAGCTCTAAATGAATAAAATTTTTCTCTACAGTTGAAGAATAGTCTGAAGAAATTTTTATCTAAAGAATAATAACCAGGGGGGGGACTTGACCTATCAGATAGCAAGACTTGCTACAAATATATAGTAACTGAGACAGTGCAAGATTAGGTTTATGTGGAGATAAACCTATAGACAAGTGGAATAGAACAGAGATTTCAGAAGCAGATCTACACACCTAGGTGGAAACTTGATATAGAGAGAAATAGTATTGCAAATCAGTAGCAGAAGGATGAATTTATCATTAACCCATGCCAGGACAACTGATGATCCGTATGGGGTGGTGGGAACATGGTGAACACATGAGCAATCCATTCAGGATGGATCACAAACTTACAGGGCAAAAGCAAGACTTTAAACTTCTAACAGAGTACACAGGAAAATACACTTAACACTTCAGGGTAATAAATAATTTTTAAAGTAAACAAAAACATAAACCAAAACGGAAAAGAGTGATAAAGGATTGCTGCTGTCCAGAATAAATTTTGAAACCCTATGAATTAAAATGAAAATGTCAAACAACCCATAGAAATGGGAAAAAGATATAATGAATAGTTTTTCACAGAAGATGAATGGAGAGTAAGTATAGGAAAAATTTCTCAATGTCAGTTGTAATCAAGGCAATGTGTATTAAAACTACCATGAAATACAATGTCATGTCCAAGCAGACCAGTAAAAAGTCAAAAATCTGGAAATGCCAGGTATTGGTAATATGTGGACTAGAGATACTTGTCATACACTAGTGATGTAGAATAAAGTGGTTAAAACTACTTTAGAAAACAATTTGGACTAAAATTTAAATAAAAAATTGAAATAAAAAACAATGTGGAAATTGCCTGGTACAGGTGCGTTTGTGCATACCCAACAATACCACTTTTATTTCTTTTTTCTTTAAGATTATTTATTTATTTATTTATTTGACACAGAGAGAGAGAGAGAGAGAGCACAAGCAGGGGGAGGGGCAGGCAGAGGGAGAAGGAGAAGCAGGCTCCCTCCTGAGCAGGGAGCCCGATGCGGGGCTCGATCCCAGGACCCTGGGATCATGACCTGAGCCGAAGGCAGACGCTTAACCAACTGAGCCACCCAGGTGCCCCAACAATACCACTTTTAGATATATATCCTAGAGAAATTCTTAAAGACAGGAACATGAGGAAACTTATGCAAAAACAATTCTAGTAAAACTTTTTTGCAACAACAAATTAATCCAAATGCCCCAAAACAGTAGAATAGAATACAATAATAAATTGGAATGTATTTTTGAAATGGAGTATTATGCAACAGTGAAACACAAATTGCAGACAAATGCATCAACATAAATGGATCTCAAAAACATAATGTGAATGAAAATACCAAGTTATGGAATAATATATTCTGATTCCTTTTACATAATGTTCAAAAACAGGCAAAATGAAATAACAAAGAGATATACATTTTGTATAAATATATACATATATAATCTCTATATAGATTAATATATATTCCCAGATGGTAAACTAAGGAAAACAAGGGAAAAACTAACATAATTTCTGGATAGTGGGTACCTTTGGGACAGAGAAAGGGGGATGCAATTGGGCAGGAACTAACAAAACAGAGGCTTTCAAAAGCAAAGGTAGTACCTGATTTCTTAGGCTGAGTTGTGAGCAATGATCATATTATTGTTTATTAAATGCTACTTGTATACTATATACATTCTTCTAGTATGCTATATTTCACAATACAAAGCATTGTATTCACAATAAAATCAAAAACATTTTATTTACAAAAAAAGTAAAAACAAAAAGAAAGTCTCAGTGGGGGAAAAATGGATCAAATACATGTTTTAGAAAGATTATTCTAGTGGACATGAAAAAGAGAAACACCATAGGCTACTATTTTATCTAGGAGGAAGAAAATGAAGTTCTAACCTCAACAATGCCAAGTGAGTACAGATTTAAAAAAGAAACCTTATGAACATATCATTGACAGAATAGATGAGAGGGTATTGATGTGTTTTGTGCCTGGCTCATTATTACGGTGGTGATGATGACCAAAGAGGACTGTAGGGAAGCTCTACTTGAAGGGTGGAAGGTAGAACAGGAGTAAGTGATGGAAAGATAGACCCAGAGAAAACAGTGTTACCAAAGCCAAGCAAGGAAGAAGAAGTTAGAGTCTACAGTAGTTAGCTTCAATCACGTAAAGTAGGTTCTGAGGTCATCTGCTAGTATGAAATGCACAGGAATGGTTTTCTGGACTTGAGGAGCAGGAAGGCTTTGGAACAGCAGCTTTGGGAAATATAATGGGGGAAAAAACAGGGACAAAATGCTGAAGAGCCATGAGGGTCCAGCTGAAGTTGGATGGCATGAACCTGTAGGAGGGCCATCTGGCATGATTCCATACCTAGTCCAGCAACCTTGACTATCATTGAGCGCTTATCAAGACTGCAAACATTCTCATGTCTAAAACATACAGACTCACACACTCAAGCACTAGCACACACACTCACACACTCCGAAGCCTGAGCTAAGCAATTTGGCAAAGGTCTATCAAAAACCATAGACCACAGCATAGAGGAGACTTTGTAAAATCCCGTATACTAGGCAACATAATTTCTGTGGATGGACAAGTATTTCCATGTAGGCACAGCTTCTTCAGGATTCTGGTTGGACAGCATTTCTGGGAAAACTTACAAGAGCAAAGTTAGTGGAACAAACTCCAACCCCCACTGCATCCGTGGACTCCAAGGCAGTAGCTTGGATGTTCACCCCCTTTCTCCTTTACTTATTACCCTCTCCCGCCTTGGAGAGGTGGTCCAGGTGGCTTGTCTGGTGGTTTGACCTAAGCCCTCATCTCTGAAATCTGTTTCTGTGTCCTTCTCAAGCCATAACTACTGTACTTGTTTTTGACAATGAGCAGGAGAGGTACACATAGTCCCCTTTAGGGAGTGGCAGGCCTACCTTCTCATGATCATGCATAATCATGGTCAATTACTCCTGCCAGGATGGTAACCTTCCTCGCTTGCTGACCTGCTGTCATAAGTGATGTGGTGGCAGCCATGGCTTTGAGTTCCATGATCCATGATGGAAGCATCCTCATCTAAGAACAAGGACTTCAGGTTACTAGGAGTGATGAGAAGGAGGACTGTTTCTACTTCCACCTCTAAATTTCCAGACCCACGTATTTTCCCTATTGAGTCCACAGAACCATATAATGGTTTCAGTTGCAGTTGTAGAGCACATCCTGAAGAATAGGACCCCGTTTTTTTAGTGTGTCATCTCTAAGCCAGCCCCTTAGCTTTACCTATGTCTTCAAGAAGCCATGCAGTATACTCCACAGTCATATGCCAACTGCCACACTTCATTGGCTGTGAAGTGGTCCCTTTTTCCAAGGTAATGTTATGCAGTATTGCTTGTCAATAAGCCAGGCACTCGGTGAACCCTCAGATAGTGGTGCCGACCAATGACCAGCAAGCAGAAAATGCAAACCCAGACCTGGAGCATGAGAGGATCTCACTTAAGATGAAACACTGCACTTTCTATAGTACAAAGGATCTGATGTTGTCAACTGCCAGCAAGTAGCTTGTTGGTCTCCTCAAGGGGTATTACTGTATCAGGGTCTGATAATACTCACCTATGATGGAAAATTCTGGTTACATGGTCACTGGATGTCCTATGTTTAGAAGCTCAATTTCCACCAGGGCCCAGTATCATGCCAGGAGTTGCTTTTCAAATGGCATATAGTTCTCTGCTGCCGATGATCTGGTCTTGCTCTAAATCCCTAGGAGCTTCTCTGTGACTCACCTATTGGTCCTTACCAGAGGCTCCACATGCTGTCTTTCTCTTCCATAGATATCTCTATTACCATGGAATCTGCCATGTCATTGGCCCAAGGAGCAGGCATACTTGCACCAGAGCCTAAGACCTAATCAAAGCTAGAATCCTTCTCAGTCATCCCAGAAATGAGTTATAGTATTCCCAAGTGCAGGCTATGCTGCTTCCAAACCCAAAGATGCCTACCAAATGTGCTTCTCTCATAGTGGTAATAAATGCAAGATGCCATTGGATACCCATCTATCTTGTCTCTAAAAACATGTTCTATGAGCCATTCACATAGGTTCCCAAGGGTCAGGTTCTTCTTCCTGCCATTATGAACTTGTTCCTCACTATGGTAATTGTGCCACCTTGTTTCTGACAGTTAAGTGTTGCTACCTGGCTTCTCCTCGTTGGGGATCCTATCCTCCCCACTGTTACCAAGATCAGTTCTTTGACAACATCCCCCTACAATTAGCCTGAGACTGCAGAGGACATTCTACCACTGGGCTCCTTAAAGACCCTGGTATCCCCATCACCACCAATACATCCCTTATTTCCTTGGTAAACTGAATGTCCTCCAGCCCTTGTGAAGAACTCAGTCAGTCAATATATTTTTCAGCTTTATGTGGTAGATTCATTGTAGCATGCCTTCTTCTCTGAGCCTTGGGATCCCTTCCTCCACAATTTCTTCCACCGGGCTCCATAGAGGTTCTAGGACTTCTGCCTCATTTATTGTAGACCATCAGTTTTACCTAGCTTCCAAAAACAATCCCAACAGTATATTAGAACTATCCTTCAGACCTTTGCCAGGGTGTTAAACCCTGTATCATGGGTGAATGACCCATATCAACAAGTTCTCCCTTGACTGGCTTTTTCTCCCCCTCTCCCTACTTTTCTTCCCCTCTCCCTACTTGACCCAACACTCTAATGGGCTCTTTCTGGAATGTGCTAATAAAGCCTCACAAATCTCTATCCTTTTCTCAGTCAGCCTAATCTGAGATTTAGCCATTATTATAGGTCTGGGGCCAAAAGGAGAGATGGGGTAAGATCTGAGAAGCAAAACCATTGTCTTGTATGGGGTCAGTCTCATTTGAGGTCTCTTCATAGTTTTCAAGCAAGAGGAGAATTTCTATCTTCCAACAAGAAGTAAGTCTTCTATAGAACCCAAGGTTTCAGGGGAATTGGCAGATTCAAAGTCTCAGGATCTCATTTGCTTCTTATCAGGGCCTAATTTTTACACAGAACTGTCTAGACTGAGGATGTAGCCCTCTTCTACCAATAAGTATAGGATGACTGAGAGTTGTCTAATTGTTAGCTGTGTCTATCCTTCAACTACAGAAGATGAGAGCCTCAAATGCTTACAGAAGGCCTTCTAACAATTTGCTTTAAATTGGTAGTTAATAGATCTAAGTGGGTCATTTTCTTTCTTTATTGAATCAACAGCACCTAGCAACAGCCACCCAGTTCCACAGTCCTTACAGATACTATTTTCCCCATAGCTCTCAAATACTTGAGACATTTTACCAGTTATTATATCTCTTCCACATGTACTCCATCCCTGTTCCTCACAGATAAAAGTCATAGCAATGGCACTGCCACAGTGTACCTGGGATGATCACTATGCCCCCTACCATGAGTGATGGGGCATACATTGGTTGCCATCTAGCCAACAAGGAATCCAGCTTCAGAATTCCACCCTTACAACTGCTTCCTAAGACCACTTCTGCTTTCAACTATCTTAGATTTTGTGCCCTGGAAGCAGGCTAAGAAGAGGATTCTTCTTTGGTTATTTATTGAGAGAGGCAAGGCAGGGCAGGGCAGAGGAAAGAACCAAGAGAGGATATGGTCTTGGCTTCAGTCTGTTCCCATAAGAAGCTCTGGAGCAGAAATGGTACCGCAGAGTTGGTCACAGCTTGAGACAAAAGGTTAGCAGTTTTCTACCCTGTGTCAAACAGTCAATGTCTATAGCCCATCACAGGAGGGCGAGAGTTGGAGGTGGGTGTGTAGCCTTCCTGCATGCAATATCTCCTGGTCCTCACTGGTCCAGGACAATTCTGCAGAGAAGGGGACATCTGTGCATCGTTATCAGCCTACACTATAGCAGCTAGGAAATGGATATATCACAGCATGCAAGAGACCCAACAGCATCTACTAAACTACAATTTCTTAAGATATCCTTAGTGTTCCAAATTATGGTAGCACAGAAGAGCAATTCCATCAAATCAAACCATAAACTTAAAGCCATGCAGTGGTGTATTGGGAGCTGGCTTCTATCAAACCACAAGAGTGGATCATACACAGCTCTTCCCAATTCAGCACTCAGTGATGTCATGTTGGTAGCTTGAAATTGTCCATGGTGAGAATATTGACACCATGACAACAGGAAGAAGCTACACACCAGGTCTATCTATCATCTATCTATCATCTATTCTATTCTATCTATCTATCTATCTATCTATCTATCTATCTATCTATCTATCTAGTGGGGGGAGGATGGTCAAGTTGTGAGATATTTACCAGCACATACAGAAGCAGCGCAAGATAAGAGTCATTATTCCTGATTTTAAATATGAGGAAAATAAGCTAAGAAAGTGCAATTAAATGACAGTTTTAGAATTAAAACCTATTTCTATCTACTTCATTGTAATGGGAATATTAGGTTTAGTTCACACACATTTATTGAGTGACTACCATGTGCTGGCACCATTGTCATTAAGATAACATTCTCAGTCCAAGGGAAATCGGATGGAAGTTTCAATCTTTGGGAAACCAAGAACATGGTATCTTGAAAATTTGATTGAGTCACTTCAAGTTATTTTCATATTTTTGAGATTCTAATAATGTTCTAAAGATTTTTCCCTTTCAAATTTATAAAATGAGGATTTAAAAAAATTGAATCCCAATGCCTCCGTTTATGAGATACATACTTTGGAAATATACAAAGCTTAATACAAATGAATGAATTGTTAATAAGAAAATCAATAGTAAAGGTAACACAGTCCCGTTTCAATAGATCTCTTAAAGATGAAGGTGACTCCAATATATTCTTCAACTGAGTCAAGACCACTTTATGTTGAGGTGTTTCAAGTTGGGACAACTTTAGGCTTTTATTTTAACAAGTGATTTTTTAATGTGATCAGAATTCTTCCAGCCCTGGACAAAAAGAGCAGCATTTCTCTATTCCAACGTTTGGTTCCATAATCTTTTCAGAGGCAGAACTAGAGAAGTTCTGAAGGAAGTGTTTCAAAATTAAGGCAGCTCCAGCTCCTTGTGGTACACCCACCTTTGCACGCACATTCAGAAAAGGTTGACGAGGTCAGTGCTTTTCTCTCTTTGGATGTTTGCTGGTTTGCCAGTCTCAAGACTCTCATATTTCAAATCTTCCCTTCTGTTCCTCCCTTTCTTTTTCTCACATCTTTGTCCATAACCCACTCTCTATCTGTCCTGGGAACTCCACTTCATTTTTCATCCCAGCTACACTTGCTTGCTCCTCTCATTACTATTTCTGGCAGAATACTACATTATGGTCACACTGTCATTGGTCTTCAGTGCCACAAACATTACGGGCTTTAGAAAGCAAGGATACTCTGATGGAAGGGGAGAAATTAAAAGGTGGCTTTCTATTGCCACAGTCAAAGGTACAATCACAGCAACAGGGAAAGTCATAATGCTGGCAAATGTCCCAATCTGAGCACCTTCTTGGTTCTTTGAGAAACCAATTAATTCGTATATATAAACATTCACATTCACACATACGCACACCCATGCACACACGCGCGCACACACACACGCACACACACATACTCCATATGATTATATATCATTTTCCTCACTGAGCAAAGCAAAGGCAACAGTACTCTTCAGAAGACCTTCTCTTTCTGTGCAAAACTGTGTAAGGTTGCTATCAGGGAAGGTTGAATATGACAGATAAAGACAAAAAAATTTTGCTTGTTCCAAGAATTTACTGAACGATTTCATATTGTTGAATTCCACCCATTAACACATGGGTTTAGATCCTAACAATGACTGACAGACATTTGGAAAGCAAAAGTAAAAGTTGACCTGCAGACAGTTCAAATTTGCCATATGCTTGCTGTCACCATTAACAGTTTGTAGACCATCCTAATTTATGCTTCAGCTGACTAACCTGATATATCTTAAAGAGAGTGAATACCTGTTCCTTTTTCAAATAAGGCATTTTATTTTTCCTTATTGCTCATAAGTATGACAACCTAATAAATGATTAAGGATAAATTTAAGATAGTTTGAAGGGGGAGGAATGGTTTTTTGCACCCTAGAACCGATCACAAATGTTTCCACCTGAATGGCTGCCTCCCTAAGGAAAGTCTCTACCAATATTCATCAGGTACAATTTCAGAAATAAGAAGAACTTCCTTCAGCATGGCCTAACAGAATTTTTAAAGGGGACTTCTTGGCACTTAGAAATCACTACAGTTTAAATTGTATGTCTGTAAACAAATGGCCCAAAATACTCGGTCTTTAACCCAATTTTTGCCATTTTCAAAAAGAATTGTATTACCCTCTGGAGTGTTTAAGTAACCAAATATCCCGTTAAGTAGCCGCCCTTTCTTTTCTCTCTTGAAACTTCATTTCCTAGGCACTATTACAGATGGAAGAGAAAAGAGGAAGTTAGTGTCAGTTGTTTTAAAATTTGACACCTCAGCGCGAACCTACTCATCCTTTCCTCTCCGTGTACTTAAGGATAGGTCTTCGACTTTTCCAGTTTTAATCAGATAGCCCAGATGGTCACGCTCATAGTAAAAATGTTATTAAAGCCCGGGTAAAGAAAAATAATTAAGAGATTTACTAATTAATTTTTAAAATATTCATGATTCTGAGCAAGGGCTATGGATTGTGTTATACAATCTTTGTCCCTTCTGTTTTTTAACATAGTTGTTGGTTATTTGGTAATACTCAATAAATGAATTTTAATTAGTTAGTAAAAAGTTATTTATAAGTCATAACATGTATTCTGCTTCTGAAAGTGCCATACGCGTGTCAAAATATTCTAAAACAATTAAACCAACCGTCCAAAACATTTATGACCATTCATTATTTTACAATAAAATATTTTGCGGCTCGCATTGTAACAAACGTCACTTTTCACTTACCTCTTCTGAGGACACTGAAGGCACGAATCAGGAAAATAAAAAACAACTTCCAGTGAGTCGTAGAAATCAAACCTGAAAATAAAATAAAAATGGCTTGACGGCAGGCCCGCGCCGGTGGTCATACTGACGGACGGAGCCCTTGGAACCATTACCAAAACGACCCCCAACTCGCCCCACAGCATCTAACTGGGGTCGCGCTGCGGGCCCTCCGTGTCCCTCCAATGCTCACCCAGCGAGGAGGCCGGGAAGGACGCACCGCCTCGTCGGAAGCTCCAGCCAGGCTCTCGGTTCCTCTGTGGAAGCGAAAGCCCTGGGCGACTGGCACCCTTCCACGGGGGGCTGCAAACCCCCCTCCGCCACACTGCAAGTTTCCTCGGGCAGCAGATGTCTTGTTTACCCTGTTACTCCACTTGAGGTGGTTTCTAATAGTTTACCCTGTGCAGGTCTCCAGCTCCACCAAGCCACCTGTACAACAGATTTAATGCACCAGCGATGCTTTTGTGGCCACTTGGGAAAGATTTTTTTTTTTTTTTTAACTTAATTTCTCTCTCAACCCCTGTATGATCGGTGGGATTAAAATAGGAAGCTCGGCCTCCGATTGCACAACTTGTTATTCAACAAAATAAGGGAGAAACCAAAGCCCTTCCACTTCTCCCCTACCCTCCAAAGTCCCCCAGACGATTCAGGAAAACGCATTCACCTTCTGTAGCATTACAATTACATTTCGTTCCTTAAAAACCCATGTTTCCAAAAGGCAGTTTTGCTGAACCATGGCGCAGAAAAGTTAAGCGACTAACTGTTAAACTGCTCACCCTTCTGCATTGCTCTGACATGACCAAACTTTAAACTGTGGGTGCCATCCTCTTTGAACATTATCTGGAAAACATTCTGACTTTTTCGGCTGCGAAAGTGATACTTACAGTACCATTGTGTCTGTTTAGTTTAAAAATGAGGTTGATAACGATAATGCTTTTCCATAAGATGATCTTCTACTTTTTAATGATACCCGTAGTTTCCCCTACATAAATGACTAAATCCTTACAGAATCTCGGTCTTGATTAGCACTCCTGCTAGTAAAATTTCACATACTAAATCAGCACCAGCTGTAGCAAGAAAGAAAGAAAAAGGCAAGTGTAAATGTTCCATATGCCCCACCAAATTGGCATCTGTGTCAGTAACCCTTTTTTTTTAAACTATTGTATACATACATTCTCTTAAGTGTTTTGTTCACAGAATACTGCTAACAAAATTTCTCTGTTGGCATATCAAGGAAGGAGCCTGTCCTTGATACCATTCAACGGCACAGAACGCAACTTCTCCTTCTCCTCATGGTCACACACACACCTGAAGGTTCTACTTCCGTAAGTTGCTTCAAGTTAGTGAACCTTTATCTTGACATGTGTTCTCTGTAATGTGACACTGCAGTGCCCTTATTAAGCGGCTTTAGAGTTGGAGTCTCATTGGTAGCAACACCAAACGGGGTCAGAGACACGAGAGAATTATTCTGGTGAACCTGAAAGGTATCTCAGAGACCAAACAAATAACGTGGGGTGTGGTGGGGGTAGAAAGCAGTTCCGATCACTCTTATCTGGCCACGCATTTTCTTCAAATTATGAGATGCTTCAACATAGATGATATAGATCCAACAGAAATAGTCCTAATGACGTAGCTAAGATACTCTGTTACTCCACTTTAGGTGGTTTCTAATAGTTTACCCATCAAGGACCTTAGTACTTGTCTGAAACTTGTTAGAGTTCTTCGGGAACATATTCAAACTGTCCATATGAATCCGACAATAGCCATCAGAAAGCTATAAACATAGAAGAGCATACTAATTAAGTGGTTTACATACAAGGAGTATTGGTTGGATATGTCCCAGAGAGCTATCTCATCGGAGAAAAAAAAAATGTATTTTCTTCTCTCTTTGGAACATGGTTATGTTGGTGAAGGCCAGCCGACATGGAAAAGAAAACTGAGCACTCTTCTTGGTGACACACATTGATTCTTGCTGGTACCTTCTCTCACAGATGTGGATCACTTCATGTTGCTCTTGTCTACTTACGTGTCTGTCTCTCTTGATCTAACTCTAAGTTCCTGGAGAGTTGAGATAGTATCTGTCTCGTCCTATATCTATCTTACTAGAGTATCAGAGTTTAGTACATAACCAATAAAAGTTTGCCCACCTCAAAATGGTTTAGGAGTACTAACAGTTTTTGTTCAACCTAAATGACTGGGTTGGTAAGCAATTTATCAACTAAGATCAAATAACCCAACTAAATAAAGACAAGGGACAATGGATGAAGATGTCCTTTACTTTTCTGAAGTTTTCTTACTGCATAAGTGCCTTTCATCAAGTGTTATCATAGGGTTCTTCAGAATTAGTGGAAGTTTCACTAGATAACCCTTTTATATCTAAGGGTGAAAAGCAGAAGATATTTTGGCTATAAGTTTCAAAATCACTTCCGATCTTAAGATCCAGTTTACCTGAATCCTTAGTGAGTGACTTACAGAAGGTTATGTGGGAAAATCCACAATTGTAGTGTATCTTGTAAAGTGCTTTTTAAAATTCATTCTCTTAAAAACGTGTAGCTTCTCTTATACAATGGCTTCTCTGCCCAGTATTATAAGTGGTCCGACAAATCTGCTAGCCACCTCTTGGAGAAGCTGTGATAGAAATTCCCATACTGAGAAGTTTGGGTGAGATGATCCAATGTTTATACACATGAAATTCAACTGCACTTACCCACCCTAGCATGATCTTGTAGCTGTTATAATGATTACACGGAACTGATTCTTAAAACATTTGGTCATATTATAGTTGGTGATAGCAGTGGTAAAATTTGTATTTCTACTAACCTATATGCTCCTGAAAAGTAAGCACAGTTGTTTTTATCTCTATATTCCCAAATATCAGCACAGCTATGCAGAGTATGCATTTTAAAATGACTATTGAGTACATGAATTTTTGTTTTTGGACAACTGATTTCTTACTTGGTTGTCCCCTTATTTTTAGACCTTGGTCTGTAATCGACATGCTTATTTTAATACAGTTGTATGGCTGATAAAGGACACACTGATAGGGGATTTCCCCAAATGACAGACAGGTATAGAAATGAACTTGGGGAGTTAATCAGTCAAGAAGTCCTTTCCAAGAACACTGTGTGTATGTGGTCTTACCCCACTTCTTTGTGTAGAGTCATCAACCCAAAAGAAGGAGGGCACCTGGTGCAAGCCGAGACTGTGTCAGGCTGACCCACTGTTTATTCTATGTCTGTGTCTGGTTGGTAAGTGTTTTGAACATCAGCTTTGGTTTCTGATCTAAGGCAATTTGTGACTGTATTGAAAAGACAATAATCTTAAAATAATTAGGCAGTGTAAGAAAAATAGGGTAGTTTATGCAATGCCTATAAGGACCTTATGGGAAATGATCGTGTTTAGAGGGCAAAGTTGTAGAGGCGGTGACATATGGAATTTTCCTTTGCAGCACTGATCTTCATATCCCAAGATGACGTTTGGACTAATATGGTCTATGCATACTGGGAACTGATGGGTACCAATTGTCATTGCCTTTTCTAATTCCATAGTCTTTGCTCACCTAAAGTTACCTCATTCTCTAGAGATGCCTGCCAGGGTGGTTTGTATGGGGTGCTTGCTTCTTAAGAGGCCACAGCCAGGTCACATACTATTTAAAGCACTCCTTCATTTAAGACAACTTTCAAGTGTTTCTTCTCCCTTTGCTATCTACGATTGCCCCATTTCAGTTTGCCATAGAACAGCTGTTTCGATATCCAGCATTTATCCATTCTCCACATGCATCCAGCCCAGAGGGATTGTTAAGCAGATCATTGTTTTAATTCTGGCTACATTCCAGGTCCCCATTATTAGTGATCCTGTCTTAACATTTACTGTTCAGTTTGGCTCACAGGTGATGTTGATTAAATTGGATATGCCATCTGGGGTAGGTTTTCGTCTGGTAGGCACATTCAAGGCTGAGCACACCACGGTTTCATTTCGGTGTGAAGCTTTATGCCACATTTGATGGCATTCTGGACATGGATTTGTGCAACCTGGCCTTGACTCCTAGCTTATTCATTTGGTAGTTGTGTGAAATTGGGCAATCTACTTCACTATCCAGGGTTTTGGTTTTCTAATGAATAAAACAGAGAAAATAATCATTAATTCATTTGTTCACTTAGTTCCTTAATTTTTTAACCATTTACTGGGCAGCCACTTTGTGCAGGATACTATGCTAGGGGTAGAGAAATCAGAGATAAATAAGGAATTGAAGCAGAGGAGAGAAGACACATAAACAGAATGACTGCAATACTACATGTACTATTCACAAAACACTGCTTTACAAACAGATATGAGCAAAGAGCTATGGAGCCTGGAGGACCGAGCAACAAAATGTGTCCCCAGGAATTATAAGATTTCTCAAGAAGGATATCATCATTGGACTACATCCTAAAGACTAAGAGTTCCAAATTTTGCTTTTGTACATCTCATCAATTAAAATGTCTGTGTCAGGATAACACATAATAATTTTATGTCTGTCTATTGGGGAAAAATATCAACTATGTACAAATTACTCATTTTTTTATTTCATTAGTTAATTTAAATAAGCAAAGCAGACTTGAAAACATGTGCTACATATGACATTGGATTGTTCTGAAAATCAAATGACATGATGGGTGAGCAAACATCCTTTAAAGTGCTGGAGAAAGTTCTTTTAAACATGTGAGTGATGTTGTTTGTCCTGCCTATCCCAAGAGGCTATCACAGAAAATGAATGTGAAAAAATGTTGCAAATGTAAAACATAGATAATAATAAGAGCAGTAACAGCTAACACTTAGTTTGTTCTTACAACGTCCTAGGCACCATCTGAAGTGTTTTACATGTATTAGCTCATTTAATCCTCACAACAACCAATAATGTGGGTTCTAGAGGTAAGCCATATAAACAAGTCAATATTGGACCATTTTGACCTACAAAAATGACAGTTTCATATGGTTCAACTTGTTAATACTTTGCTATATTACAGATGAAGAAATGAGGTGCAAATAGGTTAATTTACCCAAGCTCACAGTATTATGAGATCATTATTTTTCTTATTATTTATGGACATTCTGAATCTGTTAGGGTTCTAGGATTGCAAGAATAAAGGTCCAAAATGTCTAACTTTACAGAGAAAAATAATTTATTGAAAGGAACTGGAGTCGCTCATAGAGTCAAAGGAAAACTACAGAATATTTCTAGAATCCCACGGTTTTTCATCACCTAAAGGTCTACACTGTCTTTCAAACCACCCTCATTCCACACCTGGAAATTCAAGAACCTCTAACTAATTCCCGGGCTTCTGCCCTTCCCTTTCCTCAGGCAATTTCCAACCTAATAAACAAATAGATGATATTGAAATGTAGGTTAAGTAATGTCACTCTTCTACTTAAATTTTTCAATGGCTCCATTTCACTCAGGGGCAAAGCCAACATCTTTACTCTGACGATGGAGTCCCCTTGTGACCTGTCCCTGGCCCCCAGACCACTCTGACCTCACCTCCTACCACCCTCACTCCTACCACTCTGACCTCACCTCCTACCACCCTCACTCCTTCCCTCTGCTCCACACGCATTTCTTGAAGACCCATGGCACAATCCCACCTCATACCTTTGCATCTTTCGATCTTTCTCCAGATAGCCATGTAGCTCACTCCCACACCTCCTTCTGGATTTTTCTCACACCTCACCTTCTCAATGAGATCTTCCTTCACCACCCCTCCCCCATTTAAAATTTCAATCCCACCCCAATAGGGAAGCATCTTATCTTCTTGCTTTCCTTAATTTTTTTTTCTCTGTAGCACTTATCATTATTTCACATACTTTATGTTTACTGACTTATATTTGATTTAAAAATCAGACTTTCCAGTGCAGACCATTATTGTTTCCATTTTCTTTGTATTGATTACCTTTCTATAGTTCTGGGTAAACTTTAAAACATATTAGACATATATTAGAATACCTATGCATCTTCTAGAAGAGCTTTTGAATTCTTGCATTTAGCATTTTTATTTTATCTTAAAGAAAATACAGGAATTATCAGCTTTTGGCGTTTCTTTTATTCCACTCAAAATAAAATGATTATACTACTTTTGCTGATAAGAATGTAATATGTGTGGGATGCCTGGATGGCACAGTTGGTTGAGCCACTGACTCTTGCTTTTGGCTCAGGTTGTGATCTCAGGGGTGTGAGATCAAGCCCCACGTCAGGTTCCGTGCTCGACACAGAGTCTGCTTGAGTTTCTCTCTCTCTCTTCCTCTGCCCCTCCTGTTCATTCTCTCTCTCTCAAAATAAATAAATCTTTTTTAAAAAAAGGTTATATGTGCTAATTAAAAAAGAATTGAACAACACATAGATAAGTATGTAATGTAAAGTTACCTAGATCATGCCTGACTCTTTGTTTCCATCCTATCCCACAGATATACTGTCTTTTAACATGTGGGATATGTATTTCCAGTATATTCTTATATCCAGCATATAAAAACTCTAGACAGAACAGCATATGCACTACTCTATAAACTGCATATTAGATAAATTAACATAATGTACATTATTTTACAACTTGCATTCTTCACTTTACATTTTATCATGGACAGCTTTTCATGTCATGTTGGTCTACTTTATCTTATTCAAAGGCCATACAGTGTTCCATCATGTGAATGAATCACAACTTATTTAACCAATCCTTTAATAACAGATATTGCTGTTAAAAACAAGGCTACAACTGATACCATTGTATGTAAATGTTCATTTTATTTTTAGGGTTAAGTCCAAAAAGTACAATTACTGAGTCAAAGTGTTGACCTACTTTATATTTTGATACGTATTACTAGAGTATATAAAGAAAATTTATCACAACGTACATTTCCATCAACAATACATGATAATGTTCACTTCTTAACACTTAACCATCATCTCGTAGAAGGCATGTAATCTATTAGTTTGTCTGCAAACCCTAGACTCTAGATACCAGAATTTACACAGTTCCATCTTCCCTGGTAATGGGAGATGAGTTAGACAAATTAGAGTTACTGGGGTTTCAACATTTTCATCCAGACTGGATCCTATCTGAGGTAGACAGATGGATGCAGAAATGTAATATTTAGAAACAGAGTGTAAGCCAGCAATGGCAAGTACAGGACACATGCACCTCTAGCCCACGTGTTCTGGCCTTTGGCAGACAAAGATGATTCCAGTGATCTGAGGCTCTACCTCGGAGTCCTTCACAGCCTGGCCACTACAAACTCACTGAGAAGACACGTCAGATATAACGTATTTGCCATCCCTGAGCTAAACTGTTGGTTTTACCAGGTGAATGGAATTCAGAAGGTACAGAATTTCTCATCAGATGTATTTTAGGGGACAGGGGAGGTGCACATGGCATCTGATCAATGCTTTTAAAGATTTTTTTTATTATTATTTGACAGAGAGAGAGACAGTGAGAGAGGGAACACAAGCAGGGGGAGTGGGAGAGGGAGAAGCAGGCTCTCTGCTGAGCAGGGAGCCCGATGCAGGGCTCAATCCCAGGACCCTGGGATCATGACCTGAGCCGAAGGCAGACACTTAACGACTGAGCCACCCAGGCGCCCCTGATCAGTGCTTTTAAATCCATTTTTGAAAAATGCTTCCCAATGCTCAGTAGTATCAAAGATGTGAACAGGTGGAAGCCTAAAGCCTTATTGTGATTTGTAGGTACACTTAGTGGCAAATGACAATAAATAGTTGATTCAGAAAATTCTGGTCAGAGGGCGCCTGGGTGGCTCAATTGTTAAGTGTCTGCCTTCGGCTCAGGTCATGGTCCCAGGGTCCTGGGATCGAGCCCCGCATCGGGCTCCCTGCTCGGCAGGAAGCCCGCTTCTCCCTCTCCCACTCCCACTGCTTGTGTTCCCTCTCTCACTGTGTCTCTCTCTGTCAAATAAATAAAATCTTTAAAAAAAAAAAGAAAAAGAAAATTCTGGTCAGAATCTTGCTGATGACGGAGATAAAAGTTACCAGGATAGCAACTACATTCATTTGATTTCTTAAAACAATTAGAAATCCTGTATTTTTTGTCTAGTATATTTTCAATGGTATATATGTTTCAATAGATAAAATATAGTCAGTTGTCCCAAATTTTTTAAATGTCCTTAGTATTATAGGGGCACTTGGGTGGCTCAGTCAGTTAAGTTTCTGCCTTCGGCTCAGGTCATGATCTCGGGATTTCTGGAATCAAACCCCTTGGATTAAGCCCTGCATCAGGCTCCCTGCTCAGCCGGAAGTCTGCTTCTCCCTCTCCCTCTGCCCCTCCCCCCCCAGCTTGTGCGCACTCTCTCCCTCAAATAAAGAAATAAAATCTTTAAAAAAATAAAATTTAAAAAATGTCCTTGGTATTATATGAGTAAGGACAATTATTGCTAGTTGCTATAACAAACAACCACCAAATCTCAGTGGATTGACACAATAAAATTTATTTCTTGCTCCCAAAAAAGTCAGAGGGTTTTCCTGGGTGCTTCTTTCCAGTGGTTACTATGGGACCTAAGCTCTGTGTATCATATGACTTCAACATATGACCTCCATTTTTACTTCCAAAGGAGAAGAGAAATCATGAAAGATCACGGAGATGGTTTGCTGGGCAGTTCAGAAGTGTTGTATCTCACTTCCATCTGCTTCTGAATGGCCAGGACCTAAACACATGGCCAAACATAAAGGAAGCTGGGAAATGGAGTCTCCCTGCCCAGAAAGAGGAAATGGGATTGATGAGCATCCAGGCAGGCAGTCTCTGCCACAGGTACACAACCAGGCTCAGGAGTTTCAGTATTCTCTGTAAATCTAGCAGCAATACTCACTTCTTAGAAGACTGCTTTGGTATATTTTACTGGGTTCTTTATGCCATACAATTCTTCATTCTTGGGGATGAAATTGTATTATGAGTATGACTGAATTCATAGATTCTTAGAGCTGAAGCCTGGAAGTGATCTCAAGAGACTTCTTAGTTGAATTCACCTCCTCATGCAGCTAATATTCTCTCCAAACCCTCTCAACCTTTTTTTAATCACCAAGAGTACCTTTAATTACTGCTCTCCAAAGACCTTATGTTTAGAAATAATTTGTCTACCAAACCACATTTATGGAGCAACTGCATCCATTTTCACCCTGTGTTACTAATCAGAAATGGATAAAACTTCACATCAGAAGTTCCAAAGAGAATATGGAGACTAGTCTTACACTGAATTGACGTTCAAAGCCAGCTAGATACAAAGAAACCTGGACTTCCAGTGAGCCTTTGTGTTATCTCAGTGTTATGGAGGAAACGGTGTCCTTCCCCAAATTCCTATGTTGAAGCTCTAACACCCAATGTGACTATATTTAGAGATAGGATCTTTAAGGAGGTCTTGAAGGTTAAGTGAGGTCCTGAGGGTATGCCCTAATCCAGTAGGACTGGTGTTCTCATAAGAGGAAAAGCACCAGAGATTCTCTCTGAGTTCACACACAAGAAAGTCCATGTGACAACACAGCAAGAAGGCGCTGTCTGCAAGGCAGGAAGAAAGGTTTCACCAGAAACTAACCCTACGGGCACCTTGAGCTTGGCCTTCTAGCCTCCAGCACTGTAAGAAAATAAATTTCTCTGTTCAAGCCACTCAGTGTGTGGTATTTTGTTATGACAGCCTGAGCAGAGTAATCCACTCAATTAAAAGTAAAAGTTTTGTATATCTGTAAAATATGAAAATAGACCTCCAATGTTTACTCTGTCATAGTCAGTTGTGATTAGGAATAACTGTATTATCATCCTGTGTTGTTGGTTTTTTTTTAAGATTTTATTTATTTGAGAGAGCACGAGCAGGGTGAGGGGCAGAGGGAGAAGCCGGCTCCTCACTGAGCAGGGATCCCAACGCGGGGCTCGATCCCGGGACCCTGGGATCATGACCTGAGCCGAAGGCAGACGCTTGACGACCGAGCCACCCTGGCGCCCTGTAGTAGCATCCCGTTGTAAAGAGCTTTACTTCTGAAGCGGTAATGTCAGCTCCAATCTCCCTTTTGCTAGGTGTGACTCTGTATATCAAGCGCCACGTATCAGAAAGTCCTATAGCCGGCAGGAGGATGAGCTCCACAGACATGTTATCATAGAGGGTCTGGTATTTGTTCGTTGGCTTGTTCTTTAATATGATGTCCCACCTTCTGGAGATGCAGTTTCTATCTGTAGTATCCTCACAGGCCATCCTCGTGTATACTCAGACACGTATGCTAAAGGATGTTGAAAGTGTCGACCCAACTTCTTGGCTTTAGGTTAGTGCAGAGGGTAGGATAAAGGAATCATGACAATTCAATAAAACATTTCAATCTGCCACGGACAGATCGTTTCCCCATCCCTCTTCAAGGCAAGGATAAGTACATACAGGTGAAGGAAAGGTTATGAGGCAGAATGCCAGGTCGTTTTTAAAAAAAAAAAAAAAAAAAAAGCTCAAAACCATGTTTTGCGGCAGGAAAGATGTTCATAGAGGGCATTTGCCGGCGGTCCTCTCTCCCTCCAGCTCCGCAAGTGACTCTCATTCACGGACCTGGTGCATCTGCTTCTCCGGGGCCAACACAGCCTCAAAGAACGTGAAGACTGCTAGAAAGCAGGATTTAGCATCCCCATTTTAATAATAAATACAAACACACACTTACCCAGTACGGTTTATGCCTGCCTGCAACAAAAACAGCTGAACAGATTGTGATGAAATTCAGAGACTGACAGTCTGACAAAAAAATCCCTTTTTGTCTAAAATCTGGCTTCCATAGGTTTTTGCAAATCTAAATATTTGATTTTGCACTGGAAAAGGAGCCAGTCTTATGTACAATTTATAAAATAAATGTGTAGATACATGTTTAAAAATCTCCAAATTTTGTCAACACATACTGTCCAACTTTAAAGACTTTTCTCCCCCATTTTTTTCCCTATGACTTGGGTGTATTTTCCTCGGGCCTTTTAAGGCTTTAACTATATTTATCTAATAAGAACTCTTTTGTGAACCAGTGTTTCAATAGTGATTTAACAGCAGTTTCAGTGTCAAATTGCCCTTTCCCCAGCAGGGAGTTTTAAGCCTTGCTGTATTATACTTCCAAGACACTCAGGAGCTGGAGTTAGGAGATATAATATTTTCTTTGAAGTTTGCCTTTCACTACACACTGGGATGCAAACAAGCGTCAGTTACTCAGCAGTCAAACAATTCCACCACACAGCGACCAGGGCTAAATATTGTACCAAATTTTCTAATTATGTCTCTTTGTGCTACATGAGGTTAGGTAAAAGCAGACCAGAATCAATATAAAACTCCTTGTCTAAACAGGACATGTAGACTTTGAGACATTCTGTTTATCGCTTCAAAATTCCTTTGGCAAGTCATAATTGCAATAAAAATAACTTAATGAAAAGCTTAAAGATAGTTCTGATCGATTAACATATGCTAAAGGTCCTCATTACACCAGAGATTTATATGACTGGATTACATATGCATGGGAAGTTCCAGGTTAAGGCAGATATATTTTATCCCCATGCATGTGATGGTATGGCTTTTATGGGCTCAGGAATCGTAGCAATTCAGCGGCCTTGGTGCTACTATTCCTATAAGGGGTTTCTTCATCATTTTAGACCCTAAAAATGAGAGCTTCTCCTTTTATAAGATTTCTAAAGTTTATGCCTGATTCCTTTCTTTCTTATTGAGGCATCTCAGCCATGACAGAGTAGTAAAGTGTTGAAAAGCATTCAATGACTCAATAAAAAGTATCACTCACTAGTCCCCCCAGGAAATGCAGGCGAATCGGAAGGGCCTGGAGAGTCGGGCCTGCCCACCAAGGCATCCTGCAGTTCTGAAGAGCTGAGGAGCTGAGGGAAATATTTTTTTGTTTTATTACCCAAATGTAACCATTTCAATAGTATCCTAAAATGTAAATAAGAATTTTGATGTATTTTAAAAGTTACGAATTTACAGCAACATCTAAGCAATCTGTATTGCAGAAAAGGGAAGACTAAGGGATTTCAGGAAGTTGTCTGGGCTCTTCTAGTGGGATCACGAGTGGGGTGCAGTAGAGAAGGGAGAGAGATTTCGACTCATGAGAAGATGACACTAGCAGGAGGTCCTTGACAGCAACCTTAGCTAGTAAGGAGAGCCCACTCTGCTACGGGCACCAGACTGCAGCCTTGCCTTCCGTGGGCTGGAAATTTCTAATAGATCCTGGAAAAGAGGGTGAGGAAAGGTATACACTAACAAAGTAACTGGCAGTCATCTTGGGACCTAAAACTCTGAGGAATTTTTTTTTTCCTTCTGCATACTTATATTATTCTAACATAAAAATGAGCAGGTATGAACGATGTCATCAAAAAAAGTGTACCCAGAAGCAACCAAGATGTTCTCCAGTAAGTGAACGGATAAACTGTCGTATACCCAGACGATGGAATATTATTCAGCACTAAAAACAAGCGACTGATCAAGCCATGAAAAGACATGAAGGAAATTTCAGTGCATGTTACTAAGACAGTAAAAAATCAGTGGTTACCAGGGATTAAGACAGAGGGGAGATGAAAAGCAGAGCACAGAGGATTTTTAGAGCAATGAAACTATATGATACTACAGTCACGGATATATGCCATTATACATTTGTCCAAACCCATTGAATGTACAACGCCAGGAGTGAACCCTAAGGTAAACTATGGACTTGGGGAGATTATGATGTGTCGGTGTAGGTTCATCAGTCGTAACAAATGTACTACTGTGGTGTAGATCTGGGAGGTTGATCATGCGGGAGGTTGTACATGTTTGGGGGGAAGGGGTAATGGGAACTCCCTGCACTTTCAATTTTGCTAAGAACCTAAAACCACTCTAAAAAAATTAGTCTTTAAATATGAAAAAAAGCAATTAAAAGTCAGAATAAAAATGGCAAAATATCATGTGCTTTAGAGAATTAGTATTGTCATGTCCTGTCTCTTGTATCCAGTAACTAAACATACACCAAGTTGTTATCCTCTGCAACCCTGTAAAAAGAAAAAGTCAACTAAAGGTGGTTAGGTAACTCAAGAGGGTGAAAAAGGCAAATGCTCAAAGTAGTCAACCACATGGCCCTCAGTGTATTTTCAGAAAAGTTTATGAATATAAAAATAAGTCTCATTTAAGCCATATTTGGAAGAATTACAAAAATGCACCCCAAACACCCTCCAGATTAAGTTTCACAAATGAAGTCATTGACCTGCATTGAGTTGAACACCAAACAAGGTGACCCTTCTTCTAAAGTAATGAATATTCTTCAAATGGCCAGGGAGAACGGGCTGTGGTTTGATGCCGATGACATTGAAAATTTAGGAGAACAGAAAGCCCATCATTTTTCATTTGTATGCAAATTTGCCTGTTCCAGAAATTAACCCCTGGACCCCACGTCAGTTTTCATCTCCCGGAATTTTCTTTGCCAGCACCACACGGTGTAGTCTTGTCGCTATCCTGAGGTCACCCGGCTTCCCCAGTTTAAAAACAACCACCATCCCCAAAGTCACAATGGTGCTTTGTTCACCCTCATTACTGGGGGATAAAGAGCAATAGAAGGAAAGGCCTGTTGTAAAATGCACATCTCTAATGGCCAGCCCCGGTGCCCGCAGCATTGCAAGGCAAACTGCATACTCCTCGGGCCAAACAGCTCGGGTTGACCACTGCTCCCAGTCTTGAGGTGAACCCAGGACAATAGACCAATCCTATTACCCTCCTTTTCAGCCGGATCATCAACTGCTAAAAAGTTCCTTTGTCATTTCCCACCTTAGACAAATGTCACCATCTACATGTGAAGGGGAGAGAGGTGATTGAGGTTTTTAATTGATGTGGATTTAATTATGCTAATTTAGACAGCTGTAAAGCATTTCAGTATAGCTGCATAATAGGAGGAACAAATACAGGTGCCCTTCCCAGTAGGAGCTTAATTTTTAACCTAGGTAGCTTTAAAAGAGAAAGGGAGTTCAAAAGCGTGGGCAATTTAAGATTTGTAGAGGGAGGTCCGGCCTCCTCTGAAATACTTAGCAGGCTCTGAAATACAAGCACCTAAGAGAGAGCCGAAAGAAACATTCATTCTCTCTCGATTGAAAACTCCAAACTTGTCTCTAATTAGAATAGACCATTTTAAATGATGGGTTTATCGAGAGATGATTTGAGATAACACTAAACTAGAATTTGGGGATTAGAAATGACCTTTATTTCCATCTCTGGAAATAATCACGCAATTAAAATGTGATAAAAATTAGCATGAATTTTTTAGATTTTCTTCCTTCCTTCCTTCCTTCTTCCCTTTCTTTCTTTCTTTCTTTCTTTCTTTCTTTCTTTCCTTTCCTTTCTTCCTTTCTTCCTTTCTTCCTTTCTTCCTTTCTTCCTTTCTTCCTTTCTTTCCTTTCTTTTTCTTTCTTAGGAAGGGAGTTGTGATTTTCCGAACTTAAATGACAAGGTGAGTCTACCGCACCATATAGCTAACATGACTTCCATGCCACCACAGGCAACATGGAGGCGTGATATATAGCATCATCAGTGGGAACTGAGGATTCATTTAGTCTTGAAATTGTTTTATAATACCGCGTTGGGGTTTTGGAGGGAGGAGGGGTTGGTGAGTAATGCGGCAAATCCTATTGAAGTTGTATGGCGTCTTAAACAAGAATGACATGGGATCCTACGCCCCGTACAGATGCCGAAGAAATCCTAGCTGGTGAATTCACTGCTCTAGAAGGAGGCTTGATTTTAAAGGGCAATATTGGGCAGACCAGTATATAATAGTGTGAATGGAGAGGAAGAAGAAGTTGAAGATCTTTACGACTTTTTTTGCAGCTTGCTGAAGTAGGGAGGTCTGAAAATGCTTCAGCTCTTCTGTTCCCATTCACCTCTGGGTTACACTTTCTTCAGGCTCCAGCTGTCCCTGCAGACACTGAGGGGCTCCTCCTAGGAGGCCTAGTACAATTCTAGGGGACTATATAGTGAATAAAGTAATTTGAATGAATTTGAAGCCAGATCTGTCTAAACCCATAATTCGTGCTCTCTTCCTTCCCACCACGTGACTTTCTGATTCTTTACCCTAAAAACTAACAGGTTTCTGACTTTTAAAAAAATAAATAAAGGCCAGTCCATTCAAGCAGGTAATGAGTGACTCTGTCTGGGTATCCTTGGTCAAGAAAAGAATCATCTCTTGCTTTTTGGGTAACCATCGGCAAGTCAATTGACCTCCTTACATCTCAGGGTCCGACTTCAAGATATTGTGGTAATTAAATGCGATAAATTATATTGTGATAATTATAGTGAAATTAAATGATAATTAAGTGACGATTTCCTGTACATAAAAGGGCCTGACATCTAATAGATGCTGAATAAAACCAAGTTTCCCTTCCCCTCCTCAAGCTGAAATTATACTAAGTCATTCTACTGCAGTCGCTTCAGATATAATGAAACTTTTCGTATGATTGACGGTCTGATATTCCATGTGCCAATTCAAAGCCATCTCATGTTTATTTATTTAAGGTATTCTTAGTCTTGTCACTCATTCCTCAAATCAACTAGTTAGTTTCCATTCTTATGGGCTCTGATTAGATTGAACAAAATGCCTTTTCTTATCAGAGCTCACTGTCGTCATGAACCTACTCCCCTGGCGTATTAGGGTTCTCCAGAGAAACAGACCGAGGGGATGTGAATATACGTAGAGAGAGAGAGGAGGATGTATTTTAAGGAATTGGCTCAGTAGACTGTGGGGGCTAGCAAGTTTGCAATTGACAGAGCCGGCAGCAGGCTGGAGACCCAGGATTGATGCTGCATCTTGAGTATGAAGGCAGTCTGGAGGCCAAATTCCTTTCTTGGAGGGGGACCTCGATCTTTTCTCTTAAGGCTTTCTTTCAACCGATTGGAGGAGGGCTACTTGCATTATGGGCAGTAATCTGCTTTTCTCAAAGTCTGTGACTTAAATGTTGATCACATCTAAACAATATCTTCACAGCAGCATAGAAACTGGTGTTTGACAAAAATAGTGGGGTCCATAACCTAGCCAAGTTGACACATAAAATTACCATCACGCCTGGCCAGGCCCATTCAACGTGAGACGAGTGCTTTACCCAAAGGCTGCTGTCTCCCCTCAGGGACTGGGTCTCTGGGCTGGCCTGAGGAGACAGAGGTCCTCCCCCTGGTAGGGATGCATGCCAGCTGACACCTGGGCCAGTCTCAGAGGCATGTGGATTCAAGACATCAGCGAAGGCCACAGTGACAGAGAGGTTCAGAGATGGAAAGGCATCCACACAGGAAGCAGGAAGGGAGCGGAGACCATGTGGCCATGGAAGGCGTGATTGCTTAGAAGTCAGCGGGGAGAAAGGAGCTAGAGTACAAGTACCAAGCAGAAGGAGAAGTACCATCAGGGACAGAAAGGGGCACGAGGATGGCAACACTCAGCAACAGGATGCCACAAACACTGTTGTGGAGGAGTCAGAACGATAACTGGATCTCTAGAGGCACAGTCTTAGCCAAGTGATATTTCAGTTTCCACGTGAGTCCTAAAAGTGCAGCTGGGGTTATGCCTGAACATTGCTCCAGAACCCCCAGTCCTACGACTGTAAGATTACTGTTCTTCCATACTGTTGTACATTGTCTTTGTCTGTTTGGAGGGCTACAGCAAAAAAAACACAGACAGGGTAACTTCTAAACAGCAGATAATTGATTTCTCTCAGTTCGGGAGGCTGAGGTCCAGGATCCAGGTGCCAGCATGGATTGTGGTGAAGGCCTGTTTTGTGGTTCATAGAAAGCTGCCCTCTCCTTGTGTTCTCACATGGCAGAAGGGGTGAGGCAGCTCTGTGGGGTCTGTTTGATGAGGGCGCTAATCCTATACATGATGGCTCCATTCTCATGACCTGATCACCTCCTAAAGACCCTGCCTCCTAATATCATCACAGAGGGCATTAGGATTTCAACATACGCATTTTGCAGGGGACACAAAATAAACATTCAGATCATAGTGTTTTCTGGCTACAGACCTTGGCTTGCCTCCCTATCCACCTTGGGTAATGATTTTGAAATTTGAGCCCTGGCTTTCATATTTGTAAAATGGAAATAATAATGTTACTGTGTAGTGAAAATTAAATGAGGTAATCAATATATCAAAAGTTGTTAACATTGTGCTTGGCCGGTAGTAAGTGTTTAATTAAAAGTTAGCTGTTATCATAAATTGTATCCATCTCCTCCATCGGAACCATGTTGGAAAGTCAATCTCTGGCCACTACAAATGCCTCTTCCTTATGCATGTGTATATGATAATTTTTAAATTCTGAGTATGTTAGTATTTCTATTGTATTCCTTTTGTGTTTGTTCTGTACCCTCTGTATTTCCCACTAAAAGTTAAGATCTTATAATGTCTTTCATACTCCCCAGAAAGTCTCCCAATTCCTGGTGACTATTATATTTATTGAGAACATACTATGCTCAGGGTTCCAAACCAGATGCTATTCACTACAGTGGACTAATGTGTTCATCAATAAGGAAAATTTTCATAAACTGCATACAAAGTCTCACCACCAAAGTGAGAGTGTAATAATAGAAACCTGGAGGCCATACAACTGGATGCCTAGGAGTAATCTCAAAGACAAGCTCAAGATTCAGTAAGTCATAATCAGTTTTCAACATTGAGGAAATGTCTGCTCTATGCGAGCAGGACACTCCTTAACTTCAAAGGTGTTGTAAGATGACCTGACATAAAGATATATTCTCTGTTGAGTCATTTTTGTTTGAAGAGGTGATCTATGATTATAAATTTTTATTATATACTAGCAGCGTTCTTGACACTAAACAGACACAGCGAGTTGCTAATCACAGCAAGGGTCATTTATTTTCTATTTTGGGTCACTTATTTTCTCTATTGAAAGAAAGAAACATGACAGCTCTCGGTTCATAATGCCAAACTCAAAAATCCATTTTCTTTTTAAAATCCAAGTATCATGTTCCTTCTAACCACACCTCCCCTTTAAACCTGGTATTCACTACTCCATTGTTTGCAAGATCCTCCTTAGCAAACAAGACACACTCTCTGCAGGAACCGAAGGTTAAGGAAAAACTGAACCCCATAACCAGGTTGTATGAGCAGAGGGGTAGATTGTGTTCTCAGAGTTGCTAGTGCATTCTCCACGGGCCCTCCTTCCGCATAGAACCCAAAAAGCAAAACCGTGTATCTTCCCATGGATATATTATCAGTACTAACTTGACAATCTTGCTGTCTACAATATGGACTGTACTTCACTTCACTCCCCTCCTGTGGTCCAAAACCAGATCCAACACCCTGGGCCCACACTGGGGATATACACAGCAGCTGAAGGGCCAACTGCCAATGGATCTGGAACAGTCTTTCCAGCCTCGGCACCTGACTTCCTGGCTGCCTCCTGTTCGGGTCTCATTGGCTGATGTGGCAGCTGTGGTTCTGACAATGAGCTTGGTGTTGGGTCAAGTTTTTGTTTGGCTGACTTACTCCCTTGTATGCCATTTTCCTTGACTCACCCTTGATTACAGGGAATGTTCTTTATTACCTTTTAAAATCATATGATATCCATAAGCAAAGCTTTGGATTAGAGTTTTTGAAAGCATTACCCATGACTGATTTTTTTTCAATGCTGAAATGTAAGAAGAAGGGGCTAGAGCCAGCCCAAACCCTGTGTTCAGCCCAGCAGTGTATCAAATATCATTTGTAACAGAATAAAATGCACAGAATTTTTTCCCTTCCTAGGAAACTGAATGTAATGCCTGCTTGTGTAAACAACTTATAAATGCAAAAGTAGTAAGCGATTTTATATATTAGAAAGGGTGTGAGAAGCTCCCTTTCCCAAAAACTGTGAAAGAATAAATATGTGTGTTATAATATAGGGAATGTGAAATAAAAATAGATATAACTCTCTTGATGTAACAGAGCTTTTATTTAATAGTTATAAGACAGGTCACTTGCAGAACTTGCTTACACAAAGAAAACGGTGTCAGAGTTATTGTTTTTTAATTGATTTTTAAAATATTTATTTATTTATTTATTTATTTATTTATTTATTTATTTATTTATTTTAAGTAGGCTCCACGCCCACTGTGGGGCTTGAACTCGTGACCCTGAGATCAAGAGTTGCACAACTACTGACTGAGCCAGCCAGGCATCCCTGCTGGTTTTTTAAAATCATCCCCCTCAAAACAGACTGTGATTATTAATTTCCTTAGCACGAAAATTCTGTGATATAATTTATTTCTGCTTTGTTATAAAAAGGCCAAATTGACTGCCAGCATTAGAAATGTTGAAAATAATGCTGTTGGGACGCCTGGGTGGCTCAGTCGGTTAAGCGTCTGCCTTCGGCTCAGGTCATGATCCCAGGGTCCTGGGATCGAGCCCCGCGTTGGGCTCCCTGCTCGGCGGGAAGCCTGCTTCTCCCTCTGCCTCTGTCTCTCTCTCTCTCTCTGTCTCTCATGAATAAATAAATAAAATCTTTAAAAAAAAATAATAATGCTGTAGGTTGATGAAATAATTCATTGCTTTTATTGATTCTCCTAATTATACATCGATATTTTAAAGAACTATCTTGGTTGTTTTTTATCATATATATAAAGTATTTAAATATTACAGAAATATATAAAGTAGAAAATAAGAGTCCTGCAGAAACTCTTACATAAACAGTCTGGTGAATATTCCCTCAAACCTTTCTCTCTATATTCTAATGTACATGGATATAAGTTTTACCAAAATGATAGCATACTATAATTCCTCTTTGTGACCTCATTTTTTAAAATTCCATTTAATATTTCTTAGACATCTCTTCCATTTCATGATGCCTAAAACTGTCTCATTCTTTGAGTGAGATATGTACAAGCATTGTAGTAAGAGATTCATGGGCTCTGCAACCAAACAGCTTGGTTGGGTCTGAATTCTAGTTCCACCATTAGTAATGCTATGATTTTAACACATTACTTAATTTCTCTGGACTTCACTTCCTACTCCCGTAAAATGTGATGTTAACAACATCTACCTGAAAGTGGTTGCTGTGCAGAATGAAGAGGTGTTGGTTAGCGCTTGGTGAGTGAGCAACTATGACCATGTTGCTGCTGGGGACACTGCCAGTGCCTTGTTAACAGTGCCATGTTGGTGGCATTTACACTGACCGCAGTTTTTATTCTCACACATCGTGCAATAGTGAACGACCTTCTGACTACAGCTGTACCAGTGTTGTAAGTATTTCTAAAGGTCAAATTTTGGGAAGTATAATTTTTTAATCTGATTTTTTCAGATTTTCAAATTTTTTCAACTAATAGATATTGCAGAGTGATATCTACAAAACTATTTACACTATAAATAAGAGTGAAATAGAGTAAATTTGGCGTTATGAGAAATACCTTATTAAACCTTTTCCCTGGGGCCCCCAGGGGGCTCAGTCGGTTAAGCATCTGCCTTCGGCTCAGGTCATGATCCTGGGGTCCTGGGCTCCAGCCCTGAGTAGGACTCCCTGCTCATGGAGAGCCTGCTTCTTCCTCTCCTCCCCACTCATTCTCTCTCTTACTATCTCTCTCTCTCTCTCTTTCTCTCAAAAAAATAAATAAAATCTTTAAAAAATTAAGAAATCTTTTCCCTATACATAAAAATGCACAGATTTTTTTAAACACATGAGCAGAGGATTACTATAATACAACATATGATAAGTTAACACTTATAGTATCCATAAAAATCAGAAACCATTTTCTATATAATTCCCACTATTGTCACAGTTCTGCAAGTCTTTGAGCCCTCTTTCCCCAGAGAAAGAATTCATAGCAACTTATCTATGTTAACTATGAACTGTTACTATGATAATCGGTTACTATGAACTGCAGAAAACGATATTCCATCAGACAACTACTCATTAATATTTACCAATCGGATATGTAACAAATGTTTATGGAAATTAATAGGTTGAGATATGGAATAATTATGTCTATAAGTATGGTAACAGTTCTGAAACCCAAATTGAACACATCACCTAACAACTCTACCCCATATTCAGAATTGAGATTGTTGCAGGCTACTCTTCTATATGGTTACCTCAGATCTCAAAGAGGGGAAGTCATCATGATACCAATTGCCTTCAATATTTAGTAATAGATGTTATACGGTGGCGTGAAAGTATTCAGTGAGCTCTGAAGAGCAAATAATTTACAACATCAGGAAATACATATTTCTAGTTCTTTGGCATAAAGCTACTTTGACACTTTGTCAGGGATAAGAACATCTGATACAATGACAACATAAGAGTCATTCGATCTCTCTTTATCAACATAAGTTCTGTAAGGGAGGAAAAAGTTTTCTTCTACTTTTCTAGGTTCTTTGGCTGGTCTAATAATTAATTTGACATGAGTCAGATTAACAAGAGAAAAATTTAGTTACATATGTACAGGAGCCCCATAAAAATATGAGACCCAAGGGCAAATCAAGCAGTTGAGGCTTATCTGCCATCCTGAGCTAAGAAATGGGATGGGGGCCTAGAGCTTTAAGGGGAAGGAGGGTCATCCACAAGACAACAAGAACAGATGTTTGGTAAGTAGATGTTCGTTCTGCCATGCAGATAGGTCTTTCAGATAAAAGTTATCTTTGATAATAGCTTTCTTTCTGGACCAGGACCCCTACATAAATTATTTTAGGTAGTCAAAGGAGAGGTAAAAGTTTTCCTTTAGTCTGATGGATTTTGATTGCTTTCAGCTCAAAATAATCCACATGCCAAAGCGGCATATTTTGGAATCACATATTTTGTTCCCCTTCAAGCCAAAAAACTTTAATAATGAAGAGGTTTTGCATCACATTAATAGAGAGGTAAAGATAAATAGTATATAGAAGTTTTCCAAAGGTAAATCTGTTCTTATATACAGCAGCAAATGTGTTCTTTATAAAGTTTTGCTTCCATACTCATTGTTTACAACCTTAGAACCTCTGCACAATGGAATTTTTAAATGAAATAAACACTTGAATATTATAATGGAGAATTTTATTTCACCCTTTCTAAAATAGGTTAATAGGTGGCACTGATATCTTTCAACTTCAAATGTAGTTGAACTTGCCTTTCTAAAAATAGGAATTGGGGGTCAAATAAAAAATTAAATGCACATCTATTTAAAGAAGAGTTATTCAAAAACAATGTTTACTTTATATAGTTTTATATTTAACACGTTTTAAACATAATTCTCTATCTCATCTTTTAAACTATAATTTGTCTATAATAATAAAGCCTAATTCTTTGGAAATAATGCTCAGTTAGCATAATTGGCACTTATAGAGTTTAAAAGTATATTATAGAATATTCTGTCACTTGACACTAAATTGAAATTTTAAAGAAAATGATGGAAATAGCTGTAAGGGGAAAAAAGTAGCCTTTTAAATCTAATTTGTTATGCACTGCAGTAGGGTAATGGATGCAATGAAAGTTCTTTTATGGAGTTCCCATGTCCAAAAGGTATTTAGGTAGCAAAAGATGTTAAGCAGACCCCCTGCAATCCCCCTTTAACTGAAGATAGCAGGAAGTAAGGAATATAGGTCTGTGTCCTCCTGATTTTTATTTCCTTAGGAGTACAACTTATGCAAAGGACACCTTAGGCTGCTTAGCAGATCACAAAGGGTGCACTAGACCCCCTTGCTGTCTGCTTAAATAGAGTGATCTAAAGGATGGCTGAAACCATACCGGGAGTTCAATCCTTCAGGTGGGTCTTTTCAAATTCCAATAGTGAGGAGTTACTGGAGAATTGGTAAGGATTTCACTAGGCCCCAGCAGGTTTGAGATCAAAAGCTTTGGTTAAATAAAAGCCTGTTGGGAAATCTTAAAACCTCTTTGTAATGTAACTTTAAAAAGTTAATACAAAGAACCCTTAGACTGAAGCCCCTAACAGCATGAACAAAGAGTATATCAAAACTGATTCCATTAAGAGAGAGCGGACATACAAATTCACTTAATTTAAAGAGCAATCCAGTTATATTACTATGTGAGAGAATAGAACTTATACCATACCATCCAGCCCATTTAGAAGATGTGCTCATTTTTTGTTACATATGCCAGACTTCATTCTTTGTCATTCAGATATGCTTTTTAAATAACATATATATTCATTTTCTGAAAACAGAAAGAGCGACGTGCATTTAAATTCACTCCTAAAGAAGATTCTTTTAAAACAAATTAAAATTAAACTTGATGGGGACCCATCAGTCAGTTGGCTATCTCTTTTTCATGGTGTCAAACTGCCAATTGCCCATTCTCCTTAAAATAATAAACCTTCAATTGATATTGATTGGTAGATCATTAATGAGTGCTTTAATTATAATATAATTTTTATAATTAATACCAATCCATTTCTTCACAAGTCACACACTTTTATTAACTGAACTCATCCATTAACATTTTAGTGATAATATTTTGCTCAGTCAACAACCATCCCCTCAAAAAATCTTTATTTGGTTTTAATGTCTGAATTTTGCAATTAGTTCTGAATCTTTCAAAACACTTTCATGTCTTCGGTGTGTCTCCCATTTTCACATTAGGTAGGTGAGACGGGTGCTTTTAGCATTGTTTACCTTTTTGTTTTTAATAAATAGGCATGCCAAAGCATACTGGGTAGGACAAATAATGTGCTCTTGATTGCAAAGCCATTTTGAGATGGCTTGGATTAGAACCTTTAGCTCCCAATGTCAAACCTAGAAATTTTTCAACTGAGCAATGTCTCACAGATCTCAGAAGGTGATTATAGCTTATGTTAAAAGATAAACTGAGGCATATGAACATTAAGAGTTTATATGAACAACAATTGGTTCAAATAGGGCAGCATCCAATCTAGCAGATAGAAAAGAGTTGTGTGGAGCTGTACGAAATGAAAGACTTATAGGCTGAAGGGAGCAGGAACAGGAAGGACTTATAGGCTGAAGGGAACAGAACAGGAAGTTACACAAGACAAAAAAGGGATTTGGAGTGCAAGGTCACTTCCCTTTAGGGGATAGCAGGGGCCTATCTAGTGCTCATCAGGGGATCCCCAACTGACTGGTTTAAGATTCCATTTCTAGAAAAACCAAAACTGTAATTAGGTTAAGTCTCAATTTTGGCATCCTAGGGTAATAGAAATGATTCCATCTTGGGCCTGCTGTCTAGTTTTTAACATTTAAGTCACACACAACTGTATTTGTTCCAAAGAATTCTTTTCCAAGTGTGGTCATTATCAATAGCAAATATCCTGAAATTCTCATATTGATAGATGGAGATACTGTGGTCTGTGTATCCATATTCAATTTCTTATCTGCATCTTCTCCTGTCTTCTTTGCTCGTACCTTCTTTTATTATTTGCTTCTACCTCTGTTCTTCTCTCAGTGTGTCATCTGATTAATGACAGGGAAATGAAAAAAAGGAGAGTGGCTCTGGGACTTTCTGTGGGAAAGATATAAAAAGCTTTGGGAAAAGGTCAATTATTCCTTGAATGAACCATCCCAGTGAGTTGGGGGTTTTTTTGTTTTGTTTTGTTTTGTTTGTTTTTGTTTTTGTCTTACCAAGTACCAGCAGGCCCTTAAAAAATTATGAACAAAGATCTCAATTAACTGGCTCTACTGAAAACAACAAATTTACATTTGTGAGAATCCTGCATCCTCACAGAGTCTCCACTGAAACAGCTGAGGCAGCACCCCACTCTTCACAGGTGTGCCATCAGACATTGGTCCACTCAAAGCTCTTCAGTGAGCTCCTATGGATGTCTGTCCTGATGGAATGTTGCCTCACACAGTTCCTCCATGCAATTTGCCATTTGTGATATATAAAAAACTTTAAATCAATAGTGAAGGGTGCATATGGTTGCTAAATCTTTGATCCCCAAATATGTATATATAAGTACGCATTGCGTGAGTATACTTACATCCATATTCCATATGGATTACATATATGCTCATACCAATATAGTTAACTGATGAGGTGTTATTCTGCTCCAACACTGACTCCATGCTCAGTGGGAGCTCTGTGACTAGGCTTATCCCAATTGGATATTTTGGATACTTTTATAGACATACTAAGACCTTACTATTCCTGAAGTTATTGCTTAATTGTTTAGTGGGCTTTGAGTTTTTAAATCCATTCCAATGCATATTCTAGTATTTGAATTCAAGTCTTGAATTTAAAAAGTTCAAAAATCACTCCTTTAGCAATAAATAACTTGAACGTAAAGGTACTCTTTGAACCCTTGGCAACCATCAGCAAGATTCTGGCCACTGAAGAGATTATTTTATTTTATTTTATTTTATTTTATTTTATTCTATTTTATTTTATTTTATTTTTAAGATTTTATTTATTTATTTGACAGAGAGAGACACAGCGAGAGAGGGAACACAAGCAGGGGGAGTGGGAGAGGGAGAAGCAGGCTTCCCGCGGAGCAAGGAGCCTGACACAGGGCTTGATCCTAGGACCCTGGGATCATGACCTGGGCCGAAGGCAGACGCTTAATGACTGAGCCACCTAGGTGCCCCAGAAGAGATTATTTTAAAAGTAGATGCTATGGAACCAGTTTTAGGACATTTATAATTTTGTAGTGGGTGGGATACCTGCAAAGATGACACACAAATTCAAGAATTGTTCCATATTGTTTCTTCAGTGACTACCACAGGACACATGATAGCTGTTTAATAAATGCTAACTGAGCTAATGAATAAAAAATAGATGAACAATTAGAGGACAAAATGAAACAGATGATTATGTGTTGAATTTTTTTCAGTGACCAAAGGAGAAAAAGCAAAAATTAATATCTAGAATTTTTCAAAGTGAAAATAGCTGTCTTTTCTCACTAATAAATAATGTATGTTCACTGGAAAGTGTTCAAATATCTCACAATAATTCCTCTATTAAAGAAAACCAGTTTTAATGATTTAGTATATGTTGTTCATCCATGCACATTGAAGGTTGACATTTTTTAAAACAAAACTGGAACCAAAATATATGTATATTTTGTTAAATGGCTAACTTTAAAATTTTAACAATATATTGCTGGTACCTCTCCATAATACAAGTGTCTCTCTTTAACTGCCTAAGGTAGCTTATATTTTATATATCTGATAATGTATTTAGCTCTTTTGACAGATATTTTGGTTGCATTAAATTTTTTATTCTTATAAAGAACATTTCAATAAATATCTTTTAATATTTTTCAGATTTCAAGTTCAGATTTATTTTCTTGGCATACATTCTAAGACATGAAATGGGCTTAAAACGTTGAAGTATTTTGGTAGAATTATTCTCTAAAAAGGTTGTGTCAGTTTATACCCCCACCAACTATGTATAAGCCATTTTCCCTATAAATTAGCCTGGATAGAATTCATTTAAAAAATCTTTGTTAATCTAATAAGGAAAATAATCTCATTGTTTTCTTTGTTCCTTACTGTTGTTTTAAATCTTAGACTACTAGGGAGCATTTAAATAAATCAGTTATTTGATAAATCACACATGGCCCACCCATGGAACATGTTCAGTACCAAATTGACTTCCCTCTCCTATCCAACACCTTACTGGAGTGTGTCTTTGCAGGAGATACGAATCAAGGAAATAAGATCTCAAAATTACGTTAAATGCACTTAGGAAAGATCAAATCTATGTGTTAAATCTTAAAATAAAAAGCTTTTGATTATTGACCACTATAATTACTTTTCATCACCATTCCGCTCTATTCATGTGGATAATTAAGTAAATAAAACAGTTCACAAAGTATAGACCCTGTTTTAGGATGCATTCTTCAAGTCATCTTGCTACTAGTAATAATAAGACAACCTACCTGTAACGGTTTTGAAGGCTCCAGTGGGATTGTCCACCACACCCTCAAGAAGCTGCTGACATGATGTGCTGTTGGAAGAAAGAATCTGTGAAACAAAGAGATGTGTCTAAGAATATACCACCAGCGACATGAATAAAAACCATTTTATATTTCCATAGTCCCAGTCTGTTTATGTGCCAAATCTTGTCATGGAAAAAGAAATTGCACTTTTATAATCTTATCTCAAAGAGTAAACACTGGTCTATATCTCTTGCCCGTGAAGAACGGCAGGATCTTTGTGGGAAGGTCCTAAAGATGTCATCTGTCTCTTTATGGACTTGGTCAGCACTTCCATGTAACCTGCCCCTGGATATGAAACTGTCTATATTTTGAAGAAAAAATGTAAAGATTTCCAGCCCCACTATTTGACTACTCATTATAAAAGGAGTGTAGTGAGCTACCTACTATGTTCACTAAGAGATAGTAGTTGTGTCAGCTGTCTATTGCTATGTAACAAATAAATGCAAAGTTTAGTGGTTTAAAACCCCACACATTTACTATTTCACAGTTTCTGTGGGCTTGGAGTCTGTGTCCAACCTAGCAGAGTCTTTTGCATCAGGGTCTTGCAGTATAGATGTTATCTGGTGCGACAGTCACATCGAGGGTCAGCTGAGGCAGGATCCACTTCCAAGCTCACTTTTACTAATTGGCTGGACTCAGTTCCTCACTGGCTATTGGAATGAGAGTCTCAGTTCCTTGCTGGCTGTTGGCCAGAGGTTACCCTCAGTTCCTTGCCATATGGTGCTCTCCAACATGGAAGCATGGTTCATCAAAGCCAGCAAGGAAGTCACTATGACAGAAGTCTTTTATAACCTAATCATAGAAGTGACATCCATATTCTATCACTAATAGCAAGTCACGAGGTTCAACCCATACTCAAGGGGAGAGGATTAGACAGTGCTGTGAATACGGAGAGGCAGGGATCGTTGGAAGCCATCTTGAAGGCTATCCACCACAAGTGATTTCTCAGTTAATGGCAGTAGAGGAGCCTGGGGGAAAGTAGGAAGGAGAATGCCAGGAAACATGGAGAGGAGAGGGATTCCTTGGGAAAAGGTGCACAATACCCCAGTGATATACACACTGTCAATAAACACGGTTGAGGGGCGTCTGGGTGGCTCTGTTGGTTGAGCGTCTCCCTTTGGCTCGGGTCATGATCTCAGGATCCTGGGATCGAGCCCCATGCTGGGCTCCCTGCTCAGCGGGGTGTCTGTTTCTCCGTCTCCTTCTACCCTTCCCCCCTGCTCGTGCTCTCTCTCCCTCTCTCTCGCTCTCTTCTCTTTCTCTCTCAAATAAATAAATTCTTTAAACACACACACACACACACAATACAGTTGAATCTGGACGTATTAGCTGCCTTGAGAAAGTGTGTTAAGTCCCAGGTCAAATTAGTATGTACCATGTCAAAGCAATAATGGCTCCAATTATGTATACATTGGGAAAAATCGAAACAACAGGTATTACTGGGTGATGATGGAGCAAAACCTAAGACAAAGACAATAATTGATAACAAAGAAACACAACCTCAAGCAAGAGGGAAAACATTCCATAGCCAATGTAAAAAAGATCATAACTCTTATTGCCTTAAAATGCTGTATCTAACCATTAACAGCAACAAAATGAAATTAATGACATTCAAAAGACTCTTAATCTGTATTTACCATATCAAACATATCCATATACCATTTATTTACCATTTGGCAAGTGGAAATTTTGAGTTTGTTTTGTCAAGAACATAGACCTAGGGGTAATTTAATGTTTACCCTTACTTTGCACCCACCCCTCACTTTGATAGGGCAGTTGGTTCAAGGGAGGGGTATATTTGGGGACCATAAAACAAAATATAGAAACAATAGCTTACTGATCCACACAGAAGTAAGGGGCTTGTTCTTATGATATCTTTGTTATCAGCACGGCTGCTCTAATAAGTTGAGCTAATCAGCTGAGCATATGCATGTATGGGTTATATACATATTCTTATGATAACAAAAATGAACAGAGATACAGCAGATAAATTGTCTTAACAGGTTATGCTTGGTTTTCATGTAAAAACTTACTAATTAATGCAAGTGTTGCGATCATTTTTATGACATTCCCCAAAGATGGCACTTTAAGGGTTATGCCATATGCTGATTGACAGCAGATGTAATTCCATACAATGAGACTGGATCATATTGTTTGAAGTGAGGTGATATTCATCTCTTGAAACTGATCAAACATACGACTGCATCAAACAGTATTACAACATAATCACGCCGTATGTGGGGACTGCCAAGTTTGATCACCATGTTGTCCTCCATTCCCTCGGACTTCTCTGATAGAAGTTGTGACAAACCACTGCTTCCACATTTTCCTTTAAGAACTGCAAAATCTAAGAAAAAAATCCTGCATAAAATTGTGATTTGGTTATGCTGTGTGAGTGTACATCTGCAGACTGCTTTAGAATAACAAATTTGCTCCTGCTAAGATCTCTCTAAATATACAAATAAACATGTAGTAAGGCCCAAGATAAAAAGTGAAGATTCCAAACAAGGTGAAAATAATTCACATGCCCTTTGTTTTTTTCAGCAAACTTGGAAGAAATCTTTTTTTTTTTTTTTTTTTTTTTAGTACTTTTCAGTGTCTGTAACTCCCAATGATAGTTTTTTTTCTAATGTGCTGTTTTGCAAAGCCACTTGATTTTTCTACTGACCTTGGGGCTCTTTTGGCTTCGGATGAAAATGATTAAGAGTCTGTTCCTCTCCTACTCGCAGTTGCTGCTGATCTTGGAAAGAAGGAGGAGGATGGGCGTGAGTGAATGAGGGTGATTTAGCTACTCGCTTGGTGGCATTCTTCATGGCATAGAGTCTGATAACACAGGGGTTTGTAGAGTGATGAAATTTAGGGACTGACCTTTTATTATCTAGGCATCTACCCATCTGTCCATGCATCCATGCATCCATGAATCCACCTATCCAATAACCTATAAAAGAGCCATTGAGATATTTTGGGGACTATGTTCCGGATAGTTTACAAAGAAATGGGGTGCTCAGATGAGAGTCATCCATTCATGATGATATTCACTGAGAGATATGTTAACAATCCTGATTCTCCAGTGTGAGTCCATGCAAGTCTCCAAGATGCCACCACCCTATCTGGACTTCATTCACTTGTGTAACTCTTCTCTAATCCTGACCTCTTAGGCTAAACATCCTGTCTTTTAGGCCTAAAGAAACCATGTGGCTCTTCCAGAGACTCATTGGGATGTCCAGAACGCAGAGGCTGTCTCTGACTGGTTACCCGAACACCCACACAGCCATCTGTCTTCTGCTGCTCCTATGTTATGGTGGGCACTGGGGAATCTGTGAGGCCTCTTTGGGTTCCCTCAAGACACAGGATCAGGTAGCTCTCTGCTCCCAGATTCCTTTAACCATGGGCATTTCTCCAAGCTTAGGTGTGGGAGGGTTAGACCAAAGTCCCTTCACAGAAGCACCACCAATATATAAACTCTGTGTTTCCCTTCTGACTGTTTTCTCCTTTTCTTCCCTTCTTCAACCTATCTATGGGGTCTTTATTTAATATGAGGTGAAAAACACTGGCTTTTCATCTATTTTTCCCAAATCGTTGGCTTGTGATATTAGTGTCATGCTTTGAGATCTTTAGGGCCTTCATGCTTGATATACAAGTACTCAGGATTTCAAAATTAATATTTAAGAATTGCCTCTTCCTCTCTCATTCTGCAAGAGAATACATTTCCTAAGCAAGTAAGGAAGAAAGTCCTAGCTGCTGCCCCAAGGTGGAGAAGGGCCACTATGTACCCTCTCTCTTACTTCTTTGTCTTCTAATGGGTTCATTTTGTTGTTTGACTTTTTACTTCCCTTTTCTCTGGATTTTTTTAGAGTTCAGTTGGCTGTTTTGTTTTGTTTTTTTTTTCCTAGTGTATTGAATGGAATAGTTAATTTGCTATTTTTAATCTTTCTTCTTTTGAATTATAAATTGTGAAGACTGTCCACTTACCTCTAAGCACTACTTACTCTACATCATAGATTTTTTTTTTGTTTGCTAGTGGTTGTTTTCTTTAAATTTGGGGGTTTTTTTAAGTTTCTATTTTAATTCCAGTTAGTTAACATGCAGCGCTGTACTAGTTTCAGGTGTATAATATAGTGACTCAACACTTCCACACATCAGTCAAAAATTTGCAAAGAAATCTAGACACAGAGTACAAATAAGTCATTTTTTTCTGAATACTTCTAAGTTGCTAACCTGCTGTTCTGTAAGCCCCAAACACTTGAATATGTTTTCTACAAATGAGAACATCTTCCTACTTAACTGCAACACAACCAGTAAAAGCAGAAGATGAACTTTGATACACTCCTGCCCTTTACTCAACAGACCACATTCCGGAGTCATCAACTGATGCAATAATATCTTTTGTTACCAAAAGATCCAGTTGAGAATCACAGGCTACATTAAGTTGTCATGTCTCTTTGGTCTCCTCCAGTCTGGAATATTCCTCACTCTGCCCTGGATTTTTATGACTCTCATGCTTTTGAAGATAAATCTAGTTATTTTGCAGAATTTCCTTTGGTTTAAGTTTGTCCGATGTTTCCTCATGATTAGATTCAGGTCACAGTGTCATAGAAGCAAGACTGAGTTCCTCTCAAATCATCACACCAGTTCATGCATGATTTCAATAACTGATGTTTTCTTTGACCTCTTTCGACCATCACAAAAGTGAAGTCTTCTAGGCTTTTCCAGCATAAGTTACTTCCCTCCCTTTTTGTGGGGAGGTACTTTGAAATTATATAGATATCCCGTTTTCATAAAACTTAAATTTATTCATTAATGTTGGTATGGTCTCATGGCTTCCTGTTTTACTTAATATTGTAAATTCTATAAGCTATTATCATATTACTATCTATATTAATTTTGATACTCAAATTATGGCCAATGGGGTCAGTAGGAGCCCCTTTAAGCTGGCTTCTAGGGCGTTTTCATATGTCCCCATCATTTTTTTTTTAACCACTTCATTGGTTTCTGGCACAAGGTCCAGGTTCTTCTTACACCTTTCCTCTCTCCAGCCCCAGAATCAGCCATTTCACTAGGAAGTCCTATTTCCTTTTACGGGACAATGGTATTTAGAAGCCAAGATCTGTGTGCTGTATGTGCTCATTGTTATCAGAGTGTCGCTGCTTCCAGGCCCTAACAGAAGACAGAACCAGGCAGTATATGTATGCCTATACCATATATTTACATCTAAATTTATTTCTATCTATCTATACATATTGAAAACCATGAGTTCATGCTGACACTTCCAAGTTCACATGTTTACTCCAGTTTTTTGCCTTTCCATATATGTAACTACATTCTTTATTAATGAGAAGCCTAGCCTCCATTCTTCTTCAGATATTTACTTATGTGATCAACCTCACTTTATGCAACCAATCTCCTATTCACACTTCTACACCCTTCCCCACACAGATGCCCTCCTTTTCCTGCTTGGGCTCTGATTTCTTCTGTGTGGACACTTTCTCACTGGGTGCAGGCTGATTCTCATGCCAGAATGCCTGCCATTCTTGGTGGATATTCTCCTCATCCTTCTTGGGCTCTGATAGCCTCCTCTGAGCCACTGCATCTCCACCTACCTGCTCTGTCCCCCTTAATAGCATTAAGACTGAATTATTCAAGAAGTGGAAGAAGTATCACTCAATGTTTACCATGTAATACTTGTATTATCCTTCAGTTCTTCAAGTCATAAATTAGTTTATGTGTATTTTGCATTTTCAAATGGATTTTTGTTGTTGAGTTCTAATTTAATGACATTGTATTCAACTCTATTTTCTAATTTCTACATTAATCTTATTTAGATCAGTTCTTGTATTTTTTTTGAGACTTCTTTGAGACCCAGTGAGTCATCAGTTTGGTGAATGCTTCAAGTTTGCCTCAAAAAATTCATATTCTCAAACTTTTGGGTTCAAGGTTCAATATATATCGATCATAGCAGGCTTGTAACTTGTCCAGATTCTATATATCTTTACTAAGATTTTTGTTTCCTTGATTTGCCACTCACCAAGGTAAGAGCCTTAAAAATATTTTCACTGTGATTGTATGTTTGTCCTTTTTTCCCCCTAAAATATGATCAGTTTTTACTTCATGTATTTAGAGTGTATGCTATTTGATGAATATAAGTTCAGAAGAAGTACATCATCCAGGTGACTTATTCATTTTATCATCATGAGCTGGCCACAATTAGTTATTCCTAACAATGTTTCAGTAATGATTTTTGTCTTAAAGTCTGTTTTTCTGATATTAATACAGCAGCACCAATTTTTGTTTTTGTTTTTGTTTTTTAGTTGATATTTGTCTTGTGTTTCTTTTCATAGAACTTCACTTTCAAACTTTTTATATCCTTAAGGTTTGAATGCATTTCAGTAGAAACTATTTACCTAAGTGTTTAAAATACAAATTCAATCTTTTAATATCTGTTTTTAGCTGAGCAACTTTAAGTTGTTTGTATTTATTGTAATGTCTTCTCTCTTTGGATTTATTTCCACCATTACATTTTGTGCTTTTATTTATTTTTATTTTTATGTTTTAACTATCATTCTGTTTTCCTTCTTTCTTGCTCTCTTTTGGGTCAATTGAGTTTGTTATCTTTTAACATTTCTTCTTGTTTGGAAATATATTTTATTTCCATTCTTTTACTCTCACTTTGTAAGGTCTAAGGTTAATGAATATGTTTACCCTCTTTTTAACTAATGCAAAAATGTAATGACACTTAAAATCTGCTTATTCTCCACTTGTCTTATTGTTTTTCAGACTTTCATAGCTACTTTGCTTTTTACAAAAAGAAGATAATTTATTGATTTCTAAATTTCTTATGACACATTCATATACATAAAAAGAAATGAAGAGTTATAGAATCATAACCTCTGTCCAGTATCTAACTTAAGAAATAAAATTTTACTTACATAGTTAAATTACCCAGTGTAGCTCTCCTCCCCTCAGAAGTACTTACTGCAAAGTCAAGAGATGTTTCATCTTGCTTTTATGCCCCAAATGGTTACTTCTATTATTTTATCCAGAAAATGCTTATTTAGACTTATTATGTACTTACCATTTTATCTTGTCACAATTGCTTCTTACATCTCATTCTTGTTTGGATTCAACTTCTTTCTATGAAGACCATTCTGACTTGGTTCTTTCAGCAAAGTTCTGTAAGTCATAAGATTTCTCACTATTTATCTGGAAAGAAGTATTTGCTTTTGACCGCATTCTTGAATGACATAGGTATAGAGTATGAAATGTACATAAATATAGAATTGTTGATTGACACCTATTTTCTCTCAACATTTTGCAGACATTATTTTATTTTGCTTATTATGTTGCAACTGAGAAGTTTGTTGTCAATCTCTTTAGCATTCCTTTGTAGATAATCTGCATTAAAAGGTTGAGGTTTGTCCTATTCCCTTTATTAAATCCTTATGAAATTTCTACTACAAGGGATTTTTTTCATTCAAACCTCCCTTTGTGTATATATTTGTGTGTGTGCATGTGTGTGTGTGTAAATTATATATACAAATATATGTATAACCTCAGATCTATTTTCTTTACAACCTCAGATTTACTTCCAAGTTCATGAATTCCACATAAACTGTATCTAATATGCCCTTAAAACCACTGATTGCATTTAACTTTGAGGGCAATATTTTACATTTCTAGAATTTCTAATTGGTTCTTTATCAAATCTGTATGTATCTTGTTTTTAATGCTTTTATTTTTCTTTCTCTAATGCTTTAGACATTTTAAATCCATATGTGTTACAGTCTCTCTGGTTATTATTACCTATTATTATCTGATAGTTTTGTAGTTCCTGGGAGTATAATTCTCCTGCTTTTTCTCTTTTCTAAATCTCTCAAGGTGGATTGTTACCTTGTATGTTTTGGAATTTTGAATGGTGAGCTCATCTTTGATCAGCTTCAGCTGGAGACATCACATATGGCCTGAGATAAGGTTGTATAGCACTAGATTTGTTCTCAGTTTGCTTCTGCTGGGAATACATTGACATCTCAACCTGGAGTCTTAGAAGCCATGCAGTTTGAACACCAAGCTCACTTGATTGGTGTTCAATCATATAAATCACATGACATGTCTGTGTTTACAAATTCTCTGGGAAGGCTTATTTTCCACCTTGCACCCAAGGCTAGATAGCTTACTTCCTTGTTTTCTCTTTGTGCTAGTTTGCAGATTATTTCCTGTCTACCATTTTACTGAAAGGGTAGCCCTTAAATGATCCTGGATTTTTGTTAAGTTTCAGTTTCAACATCCCTCCCGCCCCCCAACGCCCTCAGAATTTCCAAGGCCTTGTTTTCTGTGTATCTCTGAGTATGAAAATGAAAGCTCCTAGGCTAGGGTGATGGTTCTGAGACATAACCATCACCCTAGACTACCCCAGCTAGTTCGTGTCATTATCACATGAGCTGTGAGTTTTCTCTTCCTTTTGGTCCCTGGTGATGTTTCTTATTTTCTTGTGACCTAAACTATGGATTGAAGAGCATTTATTTTATTGTATCTAGAATTTTAGTATTTGTAGTTGGAGAATTTTTAGGGTATCTACACCATAATAATCCTGTAACTGGAATTCTCTTCTTGACATCCCATAGGCATCTCAATTTGCCACAAACCATTCTGGTGGGCTTCCTCACAAATCTGGATCTCTGCCAGGGTTTCCCATCTCAATTTCACAAACCAGAAAGCCATTCTGACCTCTCCTCCTTCATTGTCTAACCAGCCACAAAGCCCCCTTGATTCCTCTACTGAACATGTCCTGAACTAATCCACTTGTCTCCACCTCAACTGCCCCAGCTTTAGTGTAAGCCACCACCATCTTCCCCTGTGACAACCTCCTAATTCTCCTCCCCTCCAATCCATTATTTATACTACAGCCAGAGAAAACTTTTTAAAACCAATCTGAAAAATTTACTTTCCTGCTTAAAACTATCAATAACTTTCTATTGATCTTTAGATAAAAAAAATTTTTAAATCCTTAATATGGTGTATAAAGTATAAAGAATAAATTTCTGTTTTTGATTAGCCACCCAGTGTATGGTATTTTTGTTAGAGCAGCCTGAATGTACTAAGACAAACTGCCATAACAAAGTGCCAGACTAGCTGGCTTAGTTAACAGAAACTTACCTTCTCACAATTCTGGAGTCTTTGGAGGCTAGAAGTCCAAGATCAAGGTATGGATAGAGTTGATTTCTGGGGCCTCTCTTGTTGTCTTATAGATGGTTGTCTTCTCCCAGGTCTTCACATGATTTCCCCTTTGTGTGTGTCTGTGTCTGTGTTTTAGTCTTCTCTTCTTATACAGACACCAGTCAGACTGTTATAGGGCCCACCTCAATAACCTTATTTTAGTTTAAACACCGTATCTCCAAATACAGTCACATTCTGAGGTACTAGGTGGTAGGACTTCAATAGATGAAGTTTAGGAGAGCTATAATTCAGCCCATAATACTGTAGTAAACCTCACCAACCACCATTCTCTTGGCACTTTCCTATTTCCTCTGCTTTCCAGAAACTTCTCCGTAAGAAGTGAGCTTCTCTTTCTTACCTTAGGGACTTTGCAAAGATTGTTCCCTTCATTTGGAATGCTTCTCTCCCTGCCCCCAACATTGCTTAGCCAAAGGCTAGAGCTCAGCTTCAATGTCACTTCCTCAGAGAAACATTTCCTGACTCTCAGATTAGGTCTCTGTGTTTTGTGTTCTTTGCATCCTTTTTGTACCACTTCCTATAATTCTAATTAAATGATTAACTGTATAATTAGTGAATTTCCTTGATCCTACAATGCTATGAGTTGTTAGATGCACCATCAATTTCAAAACACTTTTAGGGAGAGGAAAGAAATACTACTCTATTAGTCAGCTATTGCTATAATAATGCTGCATTAAAAAACCACCCCAAAATTCAGTGACTTGAGAAAACAAGCCTTTATTTTTCTCTCATGAGCCTGTGAGTTGCTGTAATTCACTTGTACAAGACTCAATTCCAGCTTCCCAGCTCTGGGTTCCAGGCTGACAGCTGGGTTCAGGTCTACTTCATGTATCTCCATATGTTCCTTGGAATGCAGGTTACCCAGCCCACGGTATTCTCCTGGTGAGTGCAGTTCATGTGGAGGGCATACGCAATGCCTGTTAGAGCCTCAGCTTAGAATAGGTACACTGTCACTTCCACCCAACTTCATTGTTTAAAGCAAGTGACAGCCAAGCCTAAATTCAGCATGTTGGGGAGAGTACCCTGCCTCCCCTAGTAGGGTGCACTGTGAAGTCACTTGGAAAAGGGCATATGTGTAGAACGTATAATTCTATGATAAGAAAGAATTGGGAGCAACAATTCAATCTACCATAACTATAGTAAAGACTATGTACATAAATTTTTATTTTGTTGTCTTAAAATAGATTATCCAAATAGTTTGTCTCTACAAAGATATACCACTTTCTTCTATATTATGAGCAAATCTTCACAGTCAGAGCCTAAAGTATCTTCTGAGTCACTTGTGGTCACCAGTAGTTATGCACTACATATGACCAGTCCTTTATATAACCCAGGTGTGGGTCTGGACTTCTTTAACAGTTGTGTAAGTTTTAGGCAGACAGAAGAATAGTAGAGTCCCATTTGCACTCTCAATTTAGTTACACTCAGACAGTTCCCTCCCATAACGAACTCTCTTATTAATGGAAATTAAACTTTTTGTCAATAAAAATCAACAAATAGTTTTTGACAGATACTTGACACCTGAATGAGAACCCTTCAAATGCTTGAAACTCTCTAGCTTGCAAGTTCTACAACCAGTTTCCAGTGTCAATTGTACTGACTAGTATGTGACAGGCAATTCTTTTGAGTGTATCTTAATAACGAAAGAAAACACAAGTTTATCTCGTGGTGAATGCCTTTCCATCTTAGGGGGTCTGCAAAGGACTTGAGTGTTTCTAGATGACATTTAAGTGCGAGTGCATCATTTCTCCAGTGATGAATGTGAGCTTCACTTAAGCCATCTCGTAGCTCTATCTCCAGGTTTTTCTGCTGATGCAATAACTTTCATTTCAAAGTTACCTTGGAGTGTGATCCTTTGAAAGAAATTTGAAAAGACAATTAGAGATCTAAATTTAAGTTAAAATTCCACCCTGTATGGTGATAGTGGTGTAAATAACTCAAGCAAGAAAGTATTTGTTTAACAAGAGATACGATGTCAAATGTATCACAACTTATTCCTCTTCTTAATAGCTGGTAAGTTTTGTTTGTTTGTTTGTTTGTTTTTGTTTTTGTTTAACATGGATTGAAGGATCCATCCCAAGGTAACACTGGTGTGGTCATCTGAAATTATGTCCTGTGTTTCCTTAAGTCCCCTACTACAAGTGTGGGGAAAGTAACCCAGGCAGGGTGAATAAGGGTCCTTTTTACCAGGGTTTGAGTTGGATGCTAGAAATGATAAATTCTCTCTTCTGAGGTTGTAAGGATCATGTGAAATATACAAGAGTCATCGTTCCCACCACACACACATAGCCTTCTAGAGAAAAAAACCAAAACCAAAAAACAACAATCCAGACGATGACCTAGAGAAAAACAGAGAGAGAGAATGAGAGAGAGAGAGAGAGAGAGAGAGAGAGAGAACTGAGCCAGATCCCAGCTTGAGCATGGAATTCTCTCCTTAAGGCCCAAGATCATCTTCTAGGACTTTCTGACACATAAGCCAAATGTTATGCCTGATTTGTGTGAGTTGATTTTCATCACTTGTAATCAAATAGAGACACAGAGTCCTGTTTCAAAATATATCAAAATAAAATAATATTACAAAATAATAGCTGCGGGAACGGCATCATGGTTAGAAAAAAAGCACAATAGCGCAGCTCCCAAAAATAATTTCTGAATAACTCAAGTTCTTCATTTGTTTTTTTTGAAGATGAGGGGAAGAGAGATCCTTAAAAATCCCCCTGCACCCCCCTCCCCCAAGTGGTTCACGCGCAGCAGCTGCTTCTGCTCCTTTACATCTGTCTTCGAATTCCAGTCTCCTGTCTTGATAACCTCCTCCCCCCTCCCCAGATTTAACCTTTGGAACTTTTGTTCTCTCTCCCTTTCCTCCCTATTCTCATGCCTACAGCCCCAAGGAACTTGTCAGTCAAAGCAGGACTCTCAAGGCAGGAGAGCCTCAGGACACAAGAAACTGTTAGCAAGATGAGAAAAGACTGGGAAGGTCCACATGCTCCTCCTTTTCATCCCATTGCCCCCTTCTTACAAATGTTATAAAATGAAAAAAATTTACGCCTTAGGTTTGAGGTTATACAAATATTGTTTAACACATTTTTTCTTGCTAACCCCATGCCTTCCACATACATATTAAGTACCTAAAAACAATTTTTTGAGTCAACAAAGAAGAAATTACTGCCCAAATGAATTACTGAGTGAATGAAAAAGGAATATATGAATAAATGTAAAAATAAGACATTAAACATTTTGCGGAAATTATTACTGAGAAATTCATGGTCAATAAATGTTTGATTAAAAAATACATTTCTAAAACCCAAGTCTTTCCTTTGCATACATTTAAAAAAAAAAAAAGAATGAACAAAAGGACTTAGAAAGTAAAAGCAAGTCATCTATAAGCCAGAATAGAGTAGCACATTTTGTCTGCGGTTCTTGACTGAAAGTTATTAAAAATATTTAAAGATACTTAAGTTATGAATTGAAATTTTTTGCGAATAGGGTTAGGTCCTTACTGATAGGAGTCATTTCCATTCTCAATGCCGGTTTATGCATATGTGATGCAACAAGGCAAATGGGGAATTCTAATGGGCTTTTGGGAAAAGCTTTCCTTGATTGCAGAAAGAGACTCAAGCAAGAGAAAGTCCCTTCTCCTGTGTTTGGAAAGAAGGATGTGGTAAAAATGTGATGGCTGGATTGCTGTGGCCCTCTTGTGAACATGAGGGGAGAAGTCAAAGGGAAGGTAACATATCAGGATGGAAGAGTGGAAAGATGCAGCCACTCTACATCTCTACTTCTAGCTATCTGAAATGATCATTTTTCCTTACTGAGCCATTCAGTTGAGCCAATCTTTCTGTTTTTTTTTTGCAACTGACAGAATTCTAGTGGATAAAGAACCATATAAAAGGAAGACTAGACATCTGAGTTTGGGATTGAGGAGAACCTTACAAACTGGAGATTAAGAGGCAGAACCCAACCACTGTCTTTTGGCGGAAATAGTCTGGTGGAGCTGCTCCAGGTTGGATGGACTGGAAATCCAATGTTGTCTTTTTTTCCTCTGTTCAAGGCAAAATTCAATCCCCAGGCCTGACTACATTTACCAAGAAAGAATTAATTCCTTAAATAGACCTTTAGATTCTAATAGAAGCTTAGGTTGATGTTGAAAAGCTTAAAAATGTCAAGTGTCTACCACAGAAAAATTAGCCGTTTTTTTTTCCCCAAGGCTTCCTGTATTATGGGTTTCCTTGTTTCTTTGTATTCATTCTCAGACAGTTTCCATTTCTCCTAATCATCTCTTGTCCTTATTTCCCATTCCCATAAAATTCTATGCCTTCATTTTAAATCATGCCTTCTGCAATGTCACCCTTGTCTGCCTTCCCTATGCCTTCATTCCCCAAATGTGGAACTAAATCAAGCCAGTTTTGTATCTCAGAATTTCAGTGGTGATTTGGGGTTACAGCTGGAGATCACATTGGAATATAAGCTTAGAATGGAGTATAATATACTCCTTTAATACAAAAATAAATGTAATAATCAACTGTATCTCACCATGGGGAATTTGTTGCTGGCTATGTTATCTTTAAGATAGTAGCTTATGTCCCTCCATCCTTTGACCATTTTCTTTTCCTCTCTATCAGGTGTTTTTGTTTTGTTTTGTTTCTCAATTTTTCCAAATTCCTATTAATTTCTTAAAAAGAATAGTTCTCCATCTTGTATTCAAAATCAAGCTTGTGGCCTACTCATGCACATCCAAGAATTCATTAAGGAGCTCTGTCAATGGATTATCTACTTCAGACTTCTATCCTTTAAAGCACAAAGCACTGTAACAACTTTGGAATTAGCTTTTCCTTAGATGATACAAATTTTAGCAAGTGCTTTCCTCAGTCATCTTTGAAAGCAGAAGGGGAGCAATTTAAAGATGTATCCTTCCCCACCTCACAGAAAACCCTGTGGGGATTGTTGTTGTTTTTTTCCCCTTCCTGTCTTCTTCTTCTTTCCCATCTTCCTTCTGCTTCTGCTCTTCCTCCTTTCCCTTCTTCTTTCTACCAAACACAAAGACTGCAATTATAATTTATTGTCATAACCATAATTCAAATGAAGAACTGAGTATGAAATCCAGTCTAAAGGAGAGGGAGAACCTGGGTACCAGGTGGTATGACTCTCAGTCCCAACTCTGCAATGTACTAGTGGTATGATTTTGAGTTGCTTCTTCTGAAGTTTGGGACTAAAGCTATGGTTTCCTTATATCACAAGGGCATTACAAAGACTACATTAGAGAATGGATGAAAAAAAATGCATCTTCAGCTCTCAAAGACTAACCCAATGTGGTAGAATGAATACCAGAGAGCTGATTCTGTCAAGGGAGGGCCAAGAGAACAAGGAAGAACCCAGCTGTTGACTATCTGTATTAAGGGCAGGAATTCAATCAAAGAGCAAAGCACTCAGGGGCCGCCATGCTGGGGCACCAACATCAGAGTGGGGCCAAAAACAAGGTTGGAGCTTGAGCTGCAGAGCTACTAAGATTCCTTTTATTTTATTTTGTAAAGGCAGATTTGATCTCTGAGGTGGCTGCCGGTCCCAAGTTAAAAGAAATCTTACCCTGCTCTCTCTGCTTTAAGGCTGAAGGAGCAAAGAGTTAATTACCTTGTTTTATTCATCTCTCTTCCAAATTTTTCACATGGACTTTTTCCTTAATTAGCCATCATATGAAACTGAAGAATATTTATTATTTATTGTATGTATTAAATTTTATGTCTTTTCTTCTTAATTTTTAAAATGGGTGAATTTATTACTTTTTCATGTTTTTCTCCTAAACAAGTAAGGTTTGTTGTTGTTGTTGCTGCTTTTATTGTTTGTTTAGTGGTAGTCGTCATTTGATTTTTCTCTGGGTCAGTAATTCTTCATAAAGAGCAAAATGAGAAAAAGCTTCTGGCATGTTTTATATTAATTGGAAGAAGCAAATAGTTTCCCATACCTTTTTCTTATTCTTAATTCTTTTCTTTTTATCTCTTACTCAATTTAAATATGATACCTAGAAATGCCCACTCAGTATTGATTAAGTTATATGGTTTAACTTCAGGGCTCTATGATAACTTATTAAAGTATATTTTATAAAGTGATTTTGGTTGTCAAGATAACATGACTATACAATGCCTTATGTGCTCGTGTGATCATTGCCATGGTTCTAAGTCAGCTCTAAAGGGAACATGAAATGAGCACCTACATGCCAATTTCAATTTTGAGTATATTACCTACCACAATTCATTAGACTCCTCGAGTTCCAAAGGGTTTATGCATTTAAGGACTTGCTTAACTTGTTTAGAAATTCACTGCTAGCCAAGGTATTCAGAAGGAAAGCATGCCTGAATAATTCCTCCATTTAAAACGGTCTTTATTTTTACATGTCCAGTATGTAGCATATAACGATGCTCATACATAGTCTCATTTATTTTATGTACCCATGGCTTACTTCTAGCCTGTAGATGCCTTAAAAGAAAAGAATGCCTCTATGGCTCTTTCTGTCTCCCGCAGTGTAAATGTGGATATCGAGTACAGACTTCACTTAAGAAGGTGGAATGGAAAACCTGATCCACAGGTCTCAATCCGATTTCACTTAAGAGTTTCCATGAGCTGGTTAATATCTGAATGCAACAGTCTAGGTTTTACTTGGAAATGATGATTCTTTTTAATGATTATGGCTTATGGCACTCAAGCAATGTTGAGTTTTGTTTGATGAGCCTCTTTATCGCACTTCTAGTGTCTGCTCTCTTACCTCTTTCCCTACACTTTCTCCAATTTTCCTTCTCTTTATCCCCCACATTTCTTTCTTTTTTTTGGTACTGTCTCTTCTACTCTGTACACTTGAGCAATTACTTAAGAAAAAGGAGTCTGATAGTTTCTTATTTTAACTCAAAGGAAAAACAAGCCGGGGTATATCTCTGTAACATAAAGACCCAGTGGATTCATTATTTGGGGGAAAAAAAAATCTGACCAGAAAGACAATAAACAGACTTCCAAAATGTAACAATGAGACTGTAAAAAAAAATGTATGTATAGATCAGTTCGTTTACTCCGGTAAGGTATTCTTAATGTTCTTAATTATATGTAAGTAAATATTCTTGGTTGATAGAATTTTAGAGGAAGCTGCTAAAACTAAAATGTTTGAGAAAACAGTTATCGTTACATGAACAGAGAAAGCACTTGATAGAGCACCCGTTGAACACTCAACTGAGAAGTAAAACATCCAGAACGTGCCCAGCTCTTTGGGAGTGTGTTTTCAGATTTCTGCATGTGTTTGTCCATAAAAGCATTTCAAGGGGTAGCTTTTTACTGATTCTACCTTGCCAAAAAAATCAATCCGGCAACCATCATTGGCTAATAAATGTTTTTATCACATTTTCAAAATTTATCAGGACATCTGACTTTTTAGTTCCTCCTTCTTGAAAAAGAGAGCCCATGACGTAAGACGCTAAAGCCACCTCTGGCCTTCAGCACAACGTCCGCCCGGAATTGAGGGCTCAGTTGCTGAGTTTCCCTAGTTTGTAAAGGAAGGGAAAGATGCCTCACTAAATAACTTGAGTTTGTAACTTTAAAAAAACCTCCAAACCTGCTCATCTAGGGCAAGTAAGTGTACTCCCTTTGTTATACGGTATGCAATTGGATGCATTTGAAATAAAAGGTAGGTTAAATCAGAAGTCTCCGGGACAAGAATGTACTATTTTAAAACAGGGAGTGTCAAATGTTGTTTTTCAACCCAGAACCAAAGGGTATTTCACAGGTAATTTCTCAGGGCTGATGTTAGCTAATTATTAGCTACCACACCCTGCCTCCCATTCTAAGTGACTATCTTCTGGCAGAAAGACACAGCTAGGAGTGTTTTGTTTCATTTGTCCTTGGAGTTTTTATCAGCATCAAGAAGGTGGACTGAGCCAAAGTTAGAAGAATTCTGGAGCTAAGCAAAAAGTGACCCGTTTAACAGCCCCCATTAATTGGGGCTGTTACATGATTAATTTGAGAAAAACAGAAGAGACGGATTCCTTTACAACTCACAGTTGGATGCAACGCACTAAAAGTAATCCTGTAAATTACATTTTAAATCTTCAACATATTCCGAGCAGATAAAATAGTGGCATGATTGACCAAACTCCTTTTAAAAGTACACATATTACGATGCATCATAGTTATAAACAGATGGTATTTGGCCTCCTTCCTATTCTCAACATTTGGAATTTCTAAACTATGTGAATTAAACAATAATATTTTATAAACATACAAGGGATTTTGCTCACTGCTTTGTTAACATAGAAATTATACAATGCTGACATTTATTTAAATTTTAAAAAGTAAACAACAGTGTGCATTGAAATAAAGCAAACTAAAATCAACACAGAGAAGTATGTTCTGTGTGCATATTACCTACAGTGGCCCTGGCCTTTTTAAGGAAAGACATAATAGGTTGAAGAACAAGTGGTAGCTTAGTGGTGGCCTAATCCTTTGTACTCCAAAGGCTCATTTAACACCCCTCCCTAAACAACGGATATTTATACCATAATTGGCTATTTGACCATCGCGCTCCTTTACTATGTAACCTGCTATTATGGAGTTAAAATAAGTTCTCCTTCATTGGCTCGTCAGCTTTCATAGTAGTGAAAGTGTCCTCGCAGTTTTAAAAACACTTGCACAAACAGGAATCATTATGACACTTGTACTCATAATGAGAAACATTATCATCCTATCAATAAGTATATATATTTTTTCTTGGGGGGATATTATTGCCAGAAAGAAAGGGAAGTGTATCAGATCTTAATGTCATTTCCTGAGATACTTTTCTAAAATTATAGCTTTAACCCTTTCGCTACATTTTGAAAGGGAGACCCATCTGCCGAGTTGATGTACAAAATAGAAGGCACTTGGTTTTCAAACACTATTCTTGGATTTGCAAAGTTGTGCTGTGGTGAATAAATAATGAATCAGATATTTCAATCAGTTTTATGATTTTTGAAAGCCCTGATTATCATTGTTTACAGACAGTCTCTTCTCGATGCACTTCCCATGCACTCCTCCTGTTCAGCCTTTCAAGGGTAGGCTTCTGCAGGCCAACCTCCCGGCCCTCGGCTTATCCCTGCGCTGCTCTTCCCACATTTTAAACCAACCAACCAACCAGCCAACCAACCAACCAACCAACCAACCAACCAACCAACCAGCCAGCCAGCCAACCAACCAGCCAACCAACCAACCAGCCAACCAACCAACCAACCAGCCAACCAGCCAGCCAGCCAACCAACCAACCAGCCAACCAACCAACCAACCAACCAGCCAACCAGCCAGCCAGCCAACCAACCAACCAGCCAACCAACCAACCAGCCAACCAGCCAGCCAGCCAGCCAGCCAGCCAGCCAGCCAACCAACCAGCCAGCCAACCAACCAACCAACCAACCAGCCAACCAACCAACCAACCAACCAGCCAACCAGCCAGCCAGCCAACCAACCAACCAGCCAACCAACCAACCAGCCAACCAGCCAGCCAGCCAGCCAGCCAGCCAGCCAGCCAACCAACCAGCCAGCCAACCAACCAACCAACCAACCAGCCAACCAACCAACCAACCAACCAACCAACCAACCAGCCAACCAACCAGCCAACCAACCAGCCAACCAACCCGTATGTCCAAGTCTACAGTTCGAATAATATTTCAAACAGAGGGGTTGGGATCTTGAGAGAGAGAGATGCCAAGTACGGTCATGGACACTCCAGATGAAGGATTCTTGTATTTGGTCTCGGGTACACCACTTTAGCATACAATCTCTACTGGTGGACACGAGAGAGGAACTAAGCTACAACCCAGATGGAAAGGAACGCAGACGGCGTTGGTGAAACCGAGGACGAGGGGCATCTTTTCCTCGTATACGTATAGTTCTAAACGTCTACACTCAGCTAAGTGTCGAGTGATAAAAAGTAATACTGGTGCGGAGGCTCTTCAGACATTTTAGAAGCCTCAAAACGATATGAAACATTGGAAATTCCAAGTTTCTCAGGAACTTCTTTTGACCAAACGAGTGACAGATCAACACGGGGCTCCTCAATATTCTCCTGCCTACATACCTCTCCACGCGTCTTCTCGTCTCCTCCTAAATAACCCATTGGTGGTTGAGAGGAGAAACGGAAGTTTGTAACCCAAAGCACAGGTATGAAGAGAAGAGGATGGCGCTGGGGGCTTGGGGTGGGATTTAAACACACGCCTGGACAACGAAAGAGGGAGAGGAGTATTTTTAAGTTAATAGCCAGAATCTCTGCTTGTAGAGTCTCCGCGCCCATCCCCACGCCCTCCTCGTTTTTTTTTTTTTGTTTTTTTAATTAAGGTGATCTTTTTTTAAAAGGGGAGGGGGCATAGAAATCAGTACTTTTGCTTTTGCTCGGTGCATCCTCGTCCTAACGTCTCACGGAGGGCAGACCGGCGACTCCGGGAACCCAGTTCAGTAAAGCACTTACGACGACCAGGGAGACTTGTGCCCGCCAGGGCTGCGCCGCCTTCCCGCGGGCCCGACAGGGGAGATGCCGGCCGTGCGCAAGCGAGCAGGGGCAGCCGCGGGCCACGCGGCGCGTGTGCGTGGCAGCGCGTGAGTGTCGAGCGCGCGCGGCGGGGCGCGTGCCAGTGCGCGCGCCAGGCGGGGCGGCGAGCGAGTCCCGCGAGCGCGGGCGCGAGTGTGAGCGCGAGCGCGGCCGCCGCCCGGGGCTCCCTGGGCTCCTCGGGCTCTGGGCGCTCCGCCGCCGAGCGGGCTCGGCTACGCCTGTGACCTCGCCGTGCCTCTCGCTCCTTTTTCTCGCGCCAGGAATGGTGCGGCGCTCCCTCCGCCCGCTCCGGGCCGGGCCGAGCAGGGCGTCAAGGGGGCCGCGGTGGGCCGGAGCTCGGGCTCGCCGGCCGCGAAGGCGCCGCGGTGCGGGGAGGGGGCGCGGAGAGGACGAGCGGCGGGGGCGGCGGCTGAGCGCGGGCGGTCCTTGCCCGCGCGGGGCAGCCCCGGCGCAGCCGCCCCGACGCCCGGCACTGGCTCGCCGGGGGCTCGGAACCGCGCGGGGCGGGGCGCCGGGGTGCGCGCTCCGGGCGGGCGAGCGCAGGGCCCGGCCGAGGCCCCCGCGTCCCGCCGCCTCCCCGCTGCCCGCGGCCCAGCCGGGCGACCTCGAGCGCCCCGCCTGCGGCGCGGGGCCAGACCCGACCGAGAGCGGAAGACCCGAGAGGCAGGGAGGGAAGGCGAAAAGAGGTAGCAGGCCCCGGACAAGGAATCCCTAATTACAGATTAAAGGCAAGCAAAACCGTACACCACATTTTCCCTGTGTCAGCTGACGGCCGCGACAAAAGGAAACACAGAACGCTGAGGGGGAAAATGGCCCCTTCTCGGCTTTTTTTTTTTTTTTTCCCTCCCTCTTTTATTATCTGTGCAAATGTAAAATGCATTAGGTAGTGACTCTGGGTAGGTGGTGCCTGGGGCCAAATCGCAGCTGCACGCTCCAGTAGGAGGACAGTTTGCTGATGGACCCAGAGGTCTGGGGAACCGCTCACAAAAAAAGGGACTATAAATACTCTGCTCGAGCACATTTTGCTTCTTCCAAAACTCCATTACTCATACTTTTTAAGTTTTAAAATTTGGTGATTAGTGTTGCAATTCATTATCTCCAGTGAAATCCTACCGTGCACGCGCGCGCGCGTACACACACACAAACATACACACGCATTTTGTTTTTCAGTTTTGTAGATTCCTTTTTTTTTTTTTTTTTTTTCTGGCCTGTTACCACAGCATTAGAAATCCAGGGGAAAAGCCAAACCGATTGAAAGCCAGGGAACATAGCAGCAAGCACCAGAGAGCACAAGTTCCCCACCACAGCTCTGCAGCTCAAGAGGAAAAAGGAAAAAGGTGTGTGCTTTGATGACTTTCCTCTTAACTACGATCACAAAACACCCTGTCCCAGGGATTTAAGACAGAGGTTCACCTCCACGCTATCCTGAATTCTACATAGATGAAGTGTTCCAAACTGACCATTACAGACCTCTAGTTCTGCGTCCTCATTTTTTAACCCTAGAGTTAGATGACCTTTGAGGGTCATCCTGAGCCACCATTGCAATGTCCTCTTCTGTGTTTTCTCCCTCTTGTTGCTAGGTCAGCTGTAGAAATAGAAGACTTCGCCTCTTTGTGAGTAATCTATTTACTGATAGAATTGATGCAGCAGGTGGAAGGCAACAAGGCCACCTTGTTTAGTCATTTGACAGATCTTCCTCTTTGGAGATGATATTTTCCCTTTTTCATTTGTGTTTTTCACCAATGTCATCTCCTCCACAGCATTTTATAAAAATTTTTTTCAAAGTGCCTTTTCACGTGGTTCCAGTGATTTGCCCACACCCCAAATCATGCTATCTGCATTCAAGATTAATAGCTGCATATCAGTAACTCTTAAATACCTCCTAATCCATATTTTCAATTGAAATGATTCCTAATGTTATTGGCTGGGCAAATGCTTGAACCCAGAACCTTTGTGGACCGATCGCCAGCCACATGACAGCAGTGTTACACTCGGGGAATATGAACACAATTGTTTCTGCCTTGGTCTCTTCCATTGTAGAAGGCAGAGAGCCTTCCTTATTTCCCACCTTCCCCGGAAATGGTAGTAGATTAGCAGATTAATAAATTGATATAAATCATACTAGGTTCCAAGCCCATCTCATCTTCTGATGCCTATTTAGGAAAATTTAAAAATCTCCTGCAAGCTTCTAGTCCTCTGATTTGGCTCTGCCCTCCCCACTTTTTGAGTTTATCCTTCAGTAAGATAAATAAGGTAAAAGAGCATTATTAGGAATTTCTCTTTCCTTAGAGCTTCCCAGGATTGGAGAGAATCATCCTGTTTTAGGCCAGTTGTTGTTAGTTCATGTTTTTACCACCCACCAAAGAACAGCACAGAATTAAGTTTATATTAATAAATGATGTTCATGACTAGGTTTCTAAATGCCAGAGTTATGATTTATTTTTTTAAATGGGTGGAGAAAGGAGAGCAGCAATAAACTAGCCCCTAAGTCGCTCAGAATCCTTGGCTTGACGCATCTCTGTGGATGTTTTTGTCTTTTTGTTTTGTTTTGTTTTTTGTATGTACCTCTCATTTTCCTTTGAGTTCTATCATAATGAACTAAATATTTTGTTGACTATTTACCTTTGTCTATAGCTTCAAACCCTATATTTATTTTAGTTAAATTTATGAAGAAGTATTTTATGTTCCCCCTTTCTACTTTCTGACTGTTTATAATTGTCCTTATTTATCCCTCCACCCCATTAGGAATTTCACAATAAAACCCTGCACCAAATAAATTAAAATCTGCAACTTCAGACACCCAAAGAAGAGGACATTAATCCACTTAGTAAAATACCCAGACCTCCCCCTCTCAATTTCAGCTCTTCTTAATGTAACATTTAGTAATTGCAGCTGGCTCCTTATACTTTCCTCCCTCCCTTTCATTCTGAATCATATTGGCCTTGTTTAACCTTCATTTCCTTTCCTACCCCCCACATTTGTCCACGTACTTTTCTTTGACCATGTTTGTCTTTCTTTTGCTGCCCGGATTGAAAGCAATAAATAGAGCTTTCTAAGAGCGTAATACGTTCTGTTAAAATCCCATTCTACCTCCCATTCACTATTAATGCTTTGTACAATTTTTATGTATCCTTCAGTTGTGTAGTTACTGCTCTATATTTTTTCTGATTGATCATTAAGTTATGCTGGCTTTTGAGAACTGCCTCCATAATCCTGAAGCAAAGGCTTTTTACTTGGCATGCTCTTTGCCTTTGGAATGCCTTTCCTGGCAAGGACAGGCATTTCAGTTGGACTATGATTCTTAAGTTACAATTCAAGGCTAATTTGTTCAGTTAGGCTTCTACTATAAGCAGCTCTGGTTCTCACTGTTGAGTGCTCCAGGAGGTTGCTTAGTTGAAGGGTGTGTTGTAAGTACAAGATGTAATATACTTATATTGTACTTGATTATCAGTTTTCAAAAACAGCTGCATGCTTTGATATCTGTGTAAGGAAATATCAGAAGATAATATACCATTGGTATTTATTACTCTATAATTAAGGATGTGTCAGTGTTTCCCTTTAAAAAAACCCATTTTCAGAAATTCATATCTCAGGCATAAATTTCCCTATGAATTACAGTCTAATACCATATTAGAAGTATTTTCTTTTTAAGTTATCCCTCCCCTTCCTTTTCTTTCCGGGGAAATAGGTTTCAGGATGTAATTTCTGGGTTATTTGGGATGAGAGGAAGCACTCCTTCTGGTGCACAGTTAAAGGTGCTTCTGCTGCCCATGTCACCTGCTCCCTCTGTGCCAGGCCCTTGGCACCAGGTGAGATTGTGGGGGCTGCCTCTGGATGAAGGGCCAGCCTTCTATCTATATGGATAAGTAACTTCATCACTGTATGATGTCAAAGGCAATAGAGAAGGCTCAGCTGTCCAGAAGTAGCGCGTGTGCCAGAGTTTGAAATTTTAGCACCCGGAAGGAATTCTTGTACATTCCTCCCCTTGTGGCCTCTTAGAATCCAAATGCGACCAGGAGTTAACATGAAACAAATCTATAGAAAGGTACTGGCAATTTATTAGTCCATGTTCGTTCTGCTAGTAAGAGCAGCAGGAGGAGGGAAGGGGAAGAAGATGGAGAGAGAGATTTGCCCCTTCCTCTCCTTTAAGGGATGGTGGTCTTGACCAATTGGATTGACCACGGCCTTCTGCATGAGGTTGTTCTAGACCTGCCTCTTCCACCACAGGACCCACAGCAACTCGGCTTCTCGTTAGGGCCTCAGTTTTCCCACAGGTCCCAAAAACAAATGCTTACCAGGAGGGCCAGGAAAGTTACCTTAAATGTATAAAAGCATCTGAGTGTAAAGACCACAGGGAGTGGAGGGCCTATGATGGATGTTGAGGCTGAATGCCTCCCCACAGGCACAATAATAGTACTCATAGGGGGCACCTGGGTGGCTCAGTCGGTTAAGCACCTGCCTTCAGCTCAGGTCATGATCCCAGGGTCCTGGGATCAAGCCCCGCATCGTGCTCCCTGCTCTGCAGGAAGCCTGCTTCTCCCTCTTCCTCTGCCCCTCCCCCCTGCTCGTGTGCGCGCTCTCTCTCCCTCACTCAAATAAACAAATAGTACTCTTAAAGACACCGAAAACATTGGCCTCACTACATGGTCTCTCATGCCTCTTTTAAGACCAACCATGTGGGCCACAAAGCAGCCCCCTGCTACCCTCTGCACTCTATTGCCTAGGGGTCCAATAGTCATGCACACTGACCCTGGTGCTTCCTGAAAGACACATGGGTGACAATGATACCATCCCACAAGGGGGAAGGCCTATACAAAAATTCTCTGTTTATACAACATAGTCTGGCTCCTAAATATACCATTATATGATCCCTTGATTTTCTCATTTGTGAAATGATAATGGAAATATTAAATTTTCAAATATAAAGGACTTCACATTCCTGGAGAAAGGTATCACACAAGTATTCCCAGAAATCACTTCCAGCATACCACCTTAGGTCTGCTATTTAAATGCAGTAATTGATACGAGTAACATAAGCATCTTAAATCATCTCCCACGAATCATCAATTCCTTATGTTAATTTATGAGAATAATTATGAACCCGTCTTAGGGTTAAAATTCATAGCCATAGACCTGCAACAGAGAAGTCGGAATCACTTACGTAATGATAATGGGAGGATCGCTGAAGACACTGTCCCCAAATTCCACTGTAGGAAAACAGACTGTAGGGTGAGCAAGGATCCTGGTCGCTGAAGTCATATGTACCTCAGATGCAGCTGGGGAATTCTAAAGACAGGGGAGGGAGAACTCCTTCTCATGGAATGCAATGAAGGATTGAGTCCACAACTAACCCTGTCTTGAAGAGGAAAAGGAATAGACACCAGTATGGGAGATGGCTAGTGTGGTTAGGAGCTCAGATAACTGTGCTCTACCACACAGCTCTGAATTTTCCAAGATATGAAGACTGGCTCATGAAACATCTTCCTTTATCTTCTTCTCATTATCTTTCAAAAGGGAGTTTACAGAACTATGGTTTTCCATGTTGAGTTTGTAACATTACAGGAATTAGTGAGGAATGGTGGTCAGCAGCCCTAGGAAAAAGGGACTTATCGACCATCACGTCAGACTTTTTCAAAGTATGATTTGTTTCAGGATCAAGGTTAAGTCCTTGACTCCTGGTAAAGCCTTCTCATGCAAAACTGGCAGTTAGGGCAGTTTCTTCCACTGTCTGAAGGGAAATGGTTCTCTGACTGGATCAATAGTTTAGAGTCAAGAAATGTTAAGGAAGGGGCGCCTGGGTGGCTCAGTTGGTTAAGCGACTGCCTTCGGCTCAGGTCATGATCCTGGAGTCCCGGGATCGAGTCCCATATTGGGCTCCTTGCTCAGCAGGGGGTCTGCTTCTCTCTCTGACCCTCCCCCCTCTCATGTGCTCTCTCTCTCTCATTCTCTCTCTCAAATAAATAAATAAAATCTTAAAAAAATAAATGTTAAGGAAGCCATGGTAGCGAAACTCACCAAAGTATTCGTAGCTCCTATCAGAAGTCACATCTAGTAATAACATTCAAGACACGTAAGAAGTCATAAAGAGTATGAATAGCCTTTGGATACTATGACCCAACTGCAGAAATAAGCCACCAGCCACCAAGTGAATATGCTTCCCTCCGTTACATGCCTGTGCTTTGTACCATCACTCCTCTGACTTAACAAGTAGTGTACATTTGGTGTAAATCCCCATGGTTTTTGTTGTTGTTGTTGTATTTTATTTTTTATTTTTTTTATATTTATTATTTTTTTTAAATAAGGTCCTTTTTTTTTTATTCTTATGTTAATCCCCATACATCATTAGTTTTTGATGTAGTGTTCCGTGATTCATTGTTTGTGCATAACACCCAGTGCTCCATGCAGAATGTGCCCTCCTCAATACCCACCACCAGGCTAACCCATCCTCCCACCCATTGTTGTTATATTTTAATCACCAATATGCATAGCTTTGAGCTGTATGTAGAATTGTTTGGATGTTTTTAAACTTTCCCAATTACATGTTAATGCACAGCTCTGAAGGGAGGGTGTATTATAGAAGCATTAGTTGGCATGTAATCTCAGTTCAAATTTTAAAATGAAACATGTCAGTGGTTTATAATATACTCTCTTCATTGTTAAATATAAAATCTGATATTAAAGGCCACCCAGTTTTCCACTGAAACCGAAAGGCACTTAGGGTGATACTTGTCAATAGTCAATAGAAGAATAAAACTCATGGAATATGTCAACAGCATGGACTATCATTTGAAAACTGATTCTATCACCCACAAAAAGTATCTTGAGACTTAACTGAAAATTTTATTGTGGCTCATAATATTTCTGGGTAGCAGATGCTTTCTCAAAAACAGATTTTACTTTTAAAAATATCAAATATAATTAACACCTTCAACATAAAATGAAATCTTTGCTTCCAGATGCATTTCAAGGTGTTGAAATGAATCTGTGCAGCCCTCTACGGCTGCGAGTTTCCATCCACTTACTGATTCTGCTGCCATCTTTATGTGGCTTGTCTGAAGATTTGAGATCCAGAGCCATATCTGAAGGATGCTTATTAAACCACAAGCTTTTTTGAGAGTGGTCTTTTGACCTATTCCTGATCAACATGGTATAAATGAATAGGTTAAGAGCAAGGTGCCCTGCTACTTAGTACAGAAACACCTAGCCAGAAACACAGATTAGGCAAGGTCATGGCGGGCATCCTGGACACCGTACCAAGGTCTTGGTAATGAGCAGACTTTTAAAGATATTTAAACTTGAAATTGGCTTAGTGATTTATGTTAAAAGAACAGAATGAACAGACCTGAATGTTTCAAAAAAGAAAGATCAAAATTTCAACAACCATACTCAAAATAAGAAATAGTGGGAGCGTTCGGTCTCTTCATTCAAAGTAAGGGAAATAGGAATTAAAAAGTCAACTTGTATTCGCAATGTGACTTCAATGAAATATGGGTTAACTTAGTAACACTCCATCCCACCGTATAACGGATCTGAGAGGCACACAACACACCCGGACACACAGATGCACACACACTTCAAGTTTTCAAATGTTAAGAATTACACATTTACAAAACTTTTTATTGTTTATATGCACTGATACCAGGTCTGACAGCATAGTTTTAAGAAGTGACAACTTCAATGTAAATTTTTATTCGAGAAGGAATACTGGGTACAGCTAAAGACAAAAGCTGATTTGCATTTATGGGTAGAGGGAAGAAAACCCCTCCATACACAGGTAACTTTCAACTATGTCTACTATAAAATGGGAGCCTATTATTTTCATGACAGTAAAACACAATAAACTAAACACTGTTTCTTGGCTGTGAGAAGACATCACTGTGACATGGCATCCTTCTGACTGAAGCAAATTTACTGGTCTAGTTCATTTCATTAGATGACAAACCCTGCCCAACGGTCTAAGAACCTCTTGGGCATATTTATACCTTAACTTTTACACTCAAAAGGTGCACACCTGTCTGAGTTCCCCAGTCTCAGACCGGAAGGGACTTCTGAAATAATCCCCGAGCCCTTTGTTTCGTGGGTGAGGAGGTAATCTGTTCAGTGGCTTCCCCACAATTGATAGGACTCGAAGCTAGTGCTGTGATGTCCCATCATGCGTTAAGGACCTCACACTGATTAGGGAGAGGACTATCTGCAAAGATAAGGCTTGTTGTTTCTGCTTCTTACTTGTCCTGCTTTTCAGTTCCCAGGCCTGATGCATTCTGAATTCCTGCCTTCTTTGATCTGCAAGACTGCCTCTATCCTGAGGGATCTATCTGGCTCCCGGACCTTGATCTAATTCCTGCTGACCATTTTGCTACCTGTCAAATGGGCCCTACTGGACTTGTGAATCATCGCCTGCTCTATCTCGGATGCCTGCTAGACCACTCGGTCCTTCTAGAAGCCAGAAGGCCATGCTTGGCCCTTGTCCACCCTCCGCTCCCTGGCTGTCCCTCACTCTGCAGTGTATAAAAGTTATTCCTTTCAAAAGCTAGGAAAGTTACAGTTTACCTGTCAGTAAACAGAAGATGGTTTATCAACAGACTTTACCTTAATGACTACAAATGTTTACCTCCTGCTTTCCAGAATGCAAAGACAATCTTGGAAATGTCATAATATCTTACAAACATTTGCAAAACAGATCCCTGTACATCCGGAAAAGAAACAATTGTATTCGTTGTCTCTGACACAAGGAAAGTATTCAGCGAGAAACATACAGATAGATGTACACTCTTACACATAAATGAGATATGCTAATTAAAAATTGCAGTAGGCACTTTATTAAAAATTTATTTTACAATCTAGCTGTTCAAAACATCTTTATATCAACAAATACAGCAGCGTGACTATTGGAATCATAAGCGATTTATCTTGAAAAGATTATATTTGTAGCTGGATGCAACTATTTTTGAGGAATATTTCTATCAAAATTACTGTTTTAGTGGAAGTATTTTGATTTCTCTATTTTTACCCCAGGAAAAAAATTAAAACAAGTATCTCAGTGTTCCTTTTATGGGCAAGATGGCCCCACTTAGCGTGTTTCCCATGTTTGTCCAAATTACAGCTGTTTATCTCGCAACTTTAAAATAAATTAAATGCAAATGTAACTGTGAATCATGGGACTACCTGCCAGACCCCTTATTAATACCTTCACTTAAGAACCCCTGTGCCAGAGAGTCGTTAATTTGCTAAAATAAAAGTGCTAAAGCAGCCCTTTGCCCACGAACAATTCTGAGATGGCTGCCCAATTAGCCTGGCAGCATTCTGATCGTCCGTTCAGACCCTGTGGCCCTTTGAGGACACAAGAAGGCTCCAGCGATAACCTGGCAACCTAGGTGGAAACCCAGCCAAGCGCGAGCTTTTGAAGCTGCAGTTTGGCTGCCATCGTGTCGGCAAAAAGAAAGAATTCAGGCACCATGTCATCCAGTACAAAGGATAAAAACGGATTCAACCGGAAATTCAATGTGGCACCACATATGGGATACATGAGTGCGGTTATACAACAGGCCACATATTTTTTTTGAACAGTCTCCTCCATGTGATGCCGAGGACATGTGTAACCATCCTAACGTCTCTAGGAATCTGTATTTAATTTGAGTTGGGGTGGTGGCAGGGATGGGAGATCTGAAGCCGCCACAGGTTTGTGGCAGATGGCTCTGTGTCAGCTATGACAAGCAGCCAGGCTCAGCTTCCTCTGCAGATTTTCTTTTCTCTCTGATCAGGTAAATATGGGCACACTCTGGAAAGTTCTACAGATTCTGCCTTAGGCTGCAAGTTTGTGACTTAGCCCCATCTGTCACAAATCTTCCCTAGGTTCTGTTGTAAGCAGAGACCTGAATTTACCGTGTAGGGCTGCCCAAGAAAAAGGAGTCATTTCACCCTGTGAGGGGGAGGGAGAGAAGAGAAAGCAATGAAGAAGCATTAACAACCCAAAGACGAAAGCATGCTCAAAATTCATATTGCAAATTTGCATAACTTACGTCAATTAGATTTCAAAAAGCCACCAAGTAAATGGTTCTTGAGTTTCATCAACTCAGGAAATCCCAGTTTCTGATTGGTTTAAAGTGGAACTGTCTTTTCAACCATAGGGGAAAGCTCCGGATTTTTTTGTAAATGGATGCAATCCGCCGCACACTTATTTCCTGGTTTTTGTTATGGATGACGGCTATTCAAAGTTAATCATCCAACTTTTAACTTTTATAAACACAAGATACACAACACCCTTAACCCATGCATTTGCTGATGTGAATTTCACTTTTAAGTGGTTAAGGCACAGGAGAAATGCCATTACTATTACGTGAAATGTGTAAAGCCCTTTGAGTTTACGAACAGGTTTATATTTATTATTTCATTATAGCAGTGCTTCAGGGGGGGGAAATGCTATTAAGAATTTAGGGAAAAAAAAATCCCTCCAGGTTAACAGATGAATCACACAGAGATTCACCTAGAGCCAGGCTGCAAATGAGTAGCAGAGGAGGACGAGACGCCAAAACCTCTAACTGATCTTGATCCCCCAAAGTTTATCTGTTGTGCTAAAGGTTTTTTGCTTTTATTTTGCTTAGACAAATCAAAGGAAAACCAAGCCAAATAAAATCAAGGAAGGAAGTGAAGAAAGACAGAGGGAGAAGACCAGGGAGGAGGGAGAGAGGGAGGGAGAGAGATTAAGAAGTTGCCTGAAATTGTGCTGGGGCAGTTGAGAGATTTTTAGAAGTTCTAAAAATGTCACCAGCTTTTAAGTTTTCATTTTTAAGGAACAAAGTAATGACTTTGGAGGAGTGTTAATACAAGTGAGCAACACCTTACTGACATGTAGAGTATAAGCTTAAATTAAAAGGGGACTATAAAGTGACCAGGGTCTTGAAGGAAACTTAGAGTGGCATGGCTGTGGTTGGGGGAGACAGAGCCTGACATAATTACAACAACCACAAATGGCTTTCTGGGCACTGAATCTGAACTGTAAGCTTAATCATTGTTTGGAGTCATTTTGAGGCAGGAATCTGAGAATTCTTCTCTCCTCCAATTAAGAGCAGGTCATAGAGGTTTCTAGAATGTTGCAGAACTTGAAGAGGAGAACAGAATAAAAATCAGCAGCTATCAGTTGAAAAATTTTAAGAAACTACAGGTCACTCTCAGAAAGCACAAGAGAGAATGCATCTCTTTTTGCACACAAAAGATCGCACAACTTGTAAATAAAAGGAAATGAGAAATAGGATGGGAATGAAGATCTGTCCCGTTCGTCTGGGCGGTGTTTACTTTACACAAGTGCCCCATTTGTGCCCTGTGCCCTTTTCAATCTGGTAACAAGGTAATGTCCAAAATTTTTTTTTCTAAGGCATTTTAAAATATGATGAGAAATTTGTAAAAACACGAGGTACTGATCTCAGAAAGTTGTTGGGAATTTTCAGTAAGTAAATTCACATAGTAAAAATGAGGCAAAAATACAACTTCATGGTATTAGACTTATTTGGGTTGAAAAGGGAAGAGAATTGTTAGTGTAAAAAGTCAATCCTTGGCTAATTATTTTATGGTTACTTCTAGAATCTTGTGTTCAAGTTAGATTTGGGAGTCACAAAAAGCTCCCTATCGTGGATGAAATGAAACCTATTTTTAATCTGTGTGACAAGTATGTGGCCAATGTGTCTGACCTACTCGGAAAAGGAAGTGTCCCGAAAGTCCGAGAAAGCTGCAGTCAATGACTAAACTTAGATGTAAACTTTTTAAAGAAATGTTCAGATTTTTTAAGTTAGGAAAATGGTTTTAGATTTTTAAAATGATTAAGAAACATTTAATTTCTGCATGCTTTGGATTTCTCTTAAGAAAGATCTTAAGAAAAGTGTGTGTGTGTCTGTGTGTGTGTTTGTGTGTGAAAGAGAAATAGAGAGGGAAAGAAGAAGGGAGAACATACTTGCATGCATGTGAGGAATTTAAACATTTCAAATCTGAAATCATTTCAGGTGAGAAGTCATGGGCAACAGTGTTCTGTAGTAGAAAGAGTCACTTTAAGAAAAAAAAAGTATCCAATTCTGTTTCTGCTTTTCAGTTACTAGCATTCTGTTTCAAATCCTGCTTCAAGTTATAGCCCCCAAACTCTCACTCATATTGAAAGTATAATGTCTCATGTGAGAAGAAAGCCAAGTGTTAGTAGCCTTATTCTAGTCATTAAATTTCTAAGTGTGAATCCATATGAAAAATCCTATCCTAAAGTGAACCCTATGTGAAAAGCACTTGAGATGATTTTAAAATGTAAACTTTTGACAAAAAAAGAGAGTAAGGTGTAAAAATGTAAAAGGAGCAAATTAAAGAATTCAGTGACATTCTATCCTTTTAGATCTTAGAAGCATATGTTTTATAAAAGCAAAACAGCACTGTCCAATGGAATAAGTCTAAAAAAAACCCCCAACATTCTCGTTAACAGTACACACAAAAGACTCTCCCATTGCATAAGAAAAGTAAGGAAAATACTGCTTTGGGGGGGAATAATTCTCTTGTATTTAGTGAAGGCAAATGTTACCTGAAAATCTGTATATTTATAAAACATAAGGTGGAGAAGTATCATAGTTTATTAGATCTTAATTATAAAGTTTTAGAACGCATTCTTTTTCTGTTTTGGCTCTAAATCCTATTACAATAACCAAACTAAATCTGTGGTCCTTTCTGTCTGTGGTTTTTACCAGTTCCTCTGACAAATGCATCCTAAAGCTTGATTACTTATAATTCTTGGACTAATTTATTAATCTGAAGACTGATCTTTAGATAAAATATCATCAGGATTTACACATGAGGACACATCTGAACGTGTGTAACAGATTTATAAGAAAAAAATCCACAGAAAATACATAAAAAAGAATCATGCATATGAATTCTTATAAATGCTGACCCATAAAATTCTAATTTATAAAATTTTGAGATGGAGCACTTTAGGATGTAAAGACCAAAACATATGTAAAAAGCAGTAACAGGAAATAACATTTAAGGCATAGGTTATCTTTAAGCTGTATGAGGAACAATTTGATTTAAGTGACAGCATTATCACTAAGCTGAATGACATTGTTTCAGAGTTTTTCCAGAAGATGTTTATAAAATAAATAATTATAGCCATGTTACGGGGTAGCTGTATTAAAATATTTCAACCAGAGGTCTGTTTTCTTTTTTTGTTTGTTTGTTTTTTTAAGATTTTATTTATTTATTTGAGAGAGAGAGAGAGAGAGAGAGAGAGCACATGAGAGGGGGGAGGGTCAGAGGGAGAAGCAGACTCCCTGCTGGACTCAATCCTGGGACTTGATCCTGGTACTCCAGGATCATGACCTGAGCTGAAGGCAGTCGCTTAACCAACTGAGCCACCCAGGTGCCCCTGGAGGTCTGTTTTCTTTTGTAACTCAAGGCAGCTTGTTGCAGTAACTTCTGAAATGGTTAAAAATTTGTCCATGAAGACTAACAGAGATAATGAGGCCTAACCTGAAGCAAAGTTAAAAACTGATACATTTTGATGGTGGAAATACCATTATAAATACTTCAAGGAAAAAAACATTTTCTTTCTTTCTTTTTTTTTTTGTTTGTGTCTCTATGAGATGACAGATGGTAATTAAGCCGATGGGGGTGACCATTCTCCAAGATGTGGACGTCAAGTCATTATGCGGTGGGTTGTAAACTGACACCGCACTCTCACTTCTATCTCAATAAAACTGAAAAACAAACAAACCTACACCAAAAATTCACCAGGAGGGAAGAACAAAATTAGTGAGTTGATGGTGAGCTCACTGAAAAGATCTCCGTGTCATATATAGAAAAGGAATCCATTTGCATAAATACTCAGGATTCTATTTCTTCCATTTCCTGAATCTGCCCATTTCGATAGCCTGTCACGTGGAAAATGACTGGAGTAACATTTTATATAAGGCAGACCACTACTGAACTTCCAAAATTAGGGAATGTGGATGGAAACCCTGGGAGGCTGTTTTGTCTGTGAAGCTTCCCCTATATACGGTACAATCGTATTGACTCAAGGCGCAATACTGGAGCCTGGAACTGTTCAGTCAGCATTTTAAACTATTATGAGCTACCTTCTGAACCATTGCCAAGTTAATAGACAATGAAAGATAATGAGCTTGAAATTGGGTGTTAAATTGCGTTTTTGGTTCTCTCCCTTTTTCTTGAAGTTTAACTGTTTCCTGCAGAAACAAAGTCCTGTTTTGATATATCACTATGTAAATATGTATTTTAGGCCATGAAAAGGGAAAGGAGAGAAAAAAGGGCAGCAAACTGTATTTCATGTAGGAAGGTTATACATTAACATAGGAAAATTAAAATATACTGGATTATAAAACTGCTAGATTATAAACTATACTGAATTTATGTAAAATGAAGATGCTACATTCAAAGAATATAAAAAGGTATATTACTCATGGCCTAGAGCCACCTTCCAAAGTCGTAAAGCAGATTTATCCCAGTTCAATTACTTAGACTTTAAGCAGGGCCTCTTTGTGTTGTGATTTCAACAATGTGAAATTCTTGATTCAAACAAGGGAAAAAAGATCATGAGTGAGGGGACTTCATGATGAGGCTGTTTTAAAACTATTCTCCCTTTGCCTTTGCCATTCAGAGAGGAGCCTGGCAGTGTCATTCTACACAAACTGAGGATTTTTAGGTCATTTTATTAAACTGGACAAGGGAAATGTTCAGTTCTTGAAAATCATCTTCAAAGTAGTTAAAAAATGAACACCAAACTTCACGAATGTCATTCACCTGAATTTTTGAGGCCTGAAGATTTCATTATGATGGGAAGAAAGGCTTATCCTCATTAGTATAATTGTGGAATCTTTCCTTTACTTCCTTTTAAACTAATGAGTTACATTAATCCAGGTTCATTTTTATAAGCCTCTTGGGGCTAAATGTAAAGGACAGTCATCTTAGAAAACAATAAATTAAAAAAAAAGCATGTACCGTGCATTAAGTGCACGTATTTCATAAGACCTAGGTTAATACAACTGGCATGCAGTTTAATTAATCCTTGTTAGTGTAACAACTAATATCCCTCCCTAGCATGTTTCCTTTAAACATTAGTATGTTAATTAAATGTTTTTTTTTTTAAAGATTTTTCTTTGTACTTCAATATGGCATTTATACCACATAAATCTCTCCTCAATATCTACCTTATAAAGATGTTTTCTTACAATATCTGGTCTCTTGCAGAAAATCTGGAGCCTTTTTGAAAGCTGTTCAGGTGTGGAATACAGATACTCAGCTGCAGGGAAAACAGATACATTTTTAATGAAACAAAAACCTCAAAGCACACACTCGATATTAGTCACTTTACTAATTAAAAATGCATATTGCTCTGTGCTGCCTCGTGTTTTACATTATTTAAGCATGATTTTATAAGGTTACCTCAGCTCACAAGGATGTTTAATGCTAAGTAAGACTGTGTAGTTGTGCTGTTTAGACATCTCCTTTGGGTGATTAAAATACATTATTCTAATGTAACCCAATGCATATGTGATATATTTAGTGATGAGAATTTTTTTCCAAGAGCTGGTACTTTAGCTGTATGTACCCTGAAACAACAGTTGCATATTATTAACTAGTCAATTGTTTAAATAATTTGGTGTGACTTCCAGTCCTTGCTTTTTCTCTGTGTATATCATTAAAAAAAATCTGTAAGCAACTGCAGCAACACTGACCTGCTTATAAAAATCCATCATTATGGGATGTGTATGCTAACAATGAGAGAATGCTATTTGAAAACTTGCTTTTTTGTTATCTTAAAAGAACAGATGGCAAATATAAGCTTACTCTAATGTATTAAAACACATAAAATTTTCCTTAACACTAACATGTTGACTTGCCAAATAAACAATTGCTCCTGCCTAAGTTTATTTTCAAACTTTCTCATTTAGCATGAAGCATGTATTAAATCTCGACAAAGATGAAGGTACATTAAAGCAGCTACCTGGAAATATTTCGGGATAAACCAAATCTTTGGGACAGAGTGGGTAACAACCGCAATACACAGCTTCCAACCTAAAGGAATTTTAGAAAGAGGATAAAAAAAATATTAAAAAGACATTACTATCATAGCCAGAAAGTGGTTTTGTTTGCCTAAGTTAACAGTGTGAGCCCTGAGTTAGCTGGGACGAGAAACAGGGTCGGCAGTACAAGCCTTAAAGCCAAAGTTGCTCTTTTAAAAGATTTTATTGATCATATATGAATTTCATAGAACAGAACCAACAGCATATGTTTTGTTCACTGAATTAATCAAAGCGCAGCTCTGCAATTTTTTTTGTTGTTTTTAAAATACTGTTTAGCACATTTTATAATCAGCAGATAAACACATGTAACAACATGGTAAAGTATGGACAGCTTTTCTTAATAATGCTGCAAAGCCCCAGAATGTTCATTTTTCAAAAATGTTTAAATAAAATAGCAAATACTTAACTTTAACACTGTAGTCACAGAAATGATCGAGGCACTTTTAAAAGCATCAGAAAAATATTTACAATCTGCTGTGATGGGGCATTTTCATTTTAAGCTCATGCTTCAAAATAATTTGTTATTTTGCAGAATGCAAAACTATTCCCCCTTTTACTGAAAAATTCTCATGAAGATTACTTTAATGAACATTTTGCTTTCTTGGCCAAAAATTCAGCTCATTTCCCATTTTATCAGAAAAGAATACTTTTATTAGTAAGCAAATAAACAAGAAAGTTTCATTTTGCGAGAGGATTTCCCCAAGGGACACCTATAGGAAGTTTTTTTTTCTTCTTCCATGTCATAGTAGTAAGGGTTAAGCAGAGGGAAGGTATTGCCTTTCGGAAGGTTGTTAGCCCTGCATAATGGCTATTGATCTGACATATAATAAACCTTAAAGATACCACTGTAATTTCTGTTGGCTAGAAATTACACAGTGAAATTCAAAGCACTCTTTAAAATATGTTTATTTTATGAGAAACTTTGAATTGCATCCAAAATGTTGACCAAAGGCGGAATTTTATTTTGAACTGCAGATTTTTTTCAACCCAAGAATAATTTGGAGTTATGTCAATGTTTACCTTGTTTGTTTATAGTGACAAAGCACATGCAATTTAAGCTGTTTTTAAGTGGGTGATGTTTTCCCTATTTTATTATGTTGACTGAAATTAGTTTAAATGAAAAGTATTTACTTTGAGCTGCAAAGTTTGGGAAAATACCGAGTTCAAAGTTTTGCTTGAGAACTGAGAGAAGTTACAAGATAACACAGCGAAATGGCACAGGATCTAGTTACCAATTATTAATCTCAAAACCCAAACTAATATATATATTTTTCTATATATACATAGGGTATTTCACAGAATTTCTTATCTCAAGCACAGCTATAAACTGCACTGTGACCGCATTATAAAACATTCACTAAAGTTTTGAGCACATAAACCGGTGATACTCTTTATGAACCAAGAGAAAATCCGCACTTTATCTGAAGACACTCAGTTTTAAAATGCTGTGCCAATTGAAAAGTAAATACATATGAACATTCTCTTATAGTTACATAAAATCAAAAGAGTGAAGTCACAGACATTTCAGAAAGTGCACATGTTATCTGCTTTTTAATAATGGATTTGAATTAGAGTGTTCTGTTCCCCGAAAGAAAATTGCAGGCCAAGTTACATTTTGAGTCATCGTATGAGCATGTCACTTCCAAAAACCTCTGCTAATTAAAATACAGTGAGATAGGAATGGCATTATTTGATTTAGGAAGGAAAAATTTACAAATTTTGGATTTCAACCTTTATTTGCAAATTATCTTATTTGTGGTAATATTTCTAATTCATCAGGAAAAAAAAAACCAGCCACCACTTTTGGTATAATTTTGACTTGTTTTAAATACTAAGCCTCATCATATAGATTATTTAGATCAGAACCATGTCTTAAAATATATGAAATAGGCCATAATATTTTTAAAGAAATTTCTAAAATCCGTTGCCATAGGTTTCTCATATTTTATTATTTTGAAGAAAATGATCATCTCGTGACAATAATACAATTATTCACCATTTCAATTCTTATGCACTAACAGTTAAATAATAAATAGGGTTCCGATTGATCTATTGTTAAAATGACTAGCAAATGACCTTTTTATTCCAATTAACAAATCATCTGCTAAATCTATGAATCTTAATATTCAGATCTATTCACTTCAATTCATACAATTTATCTGCAAATAGTTGTTGGGCTTTTGATTCTAAATATAATTAGCTGATAATTTTGCTTGGCTGAATTACTTTTCTGGAGGGCCTGCAAAGGCTCTCAGTCGCATTATCTAGCAATAATGAATCTGATAGGTGAAATTTTTTACTGTAATGAGGATGAGACACAGTTGTGACACCTGAGTCTACTAATAACAGAAGACTGCTAATTATCGACAGCACTTTTTTGTGTGATGCAAGGAGAAAAAAAAAATCCCTCATTATTAAAAAATAAAAAGTTACAATTATAAGTGACACCGGAGGAGAGTAAATAAAATGGAGTGATTAAAACATTGCTGCTTTAAGGGTGTTTTTAATTAAGTGGAAATGCTAATGTTGTCATACTTAGCAGATGGGATTAAAATTAGTTATTGTAAGTAACTCATATTTTATGTTATGGTTTCCACAGCATGTCTACAAGATCTAAGAAAGTGATACATTCCATAAGACATTTTAAAAATGAAATTCTCATACTCTTTACAACTCATAATAATGAACATCATGAATAAACTATTGAAAAAAATCCTGCCAAGGATTTTACCATAGTGACTTAACTAGCAAGGAATGTAGCCATAATGTACTGGACTGTTACAATCTC